>NC_132937.1:22435306-22741556 GCF_034638445.1 Ciconia boyciana
TAAAAAATTCAGCTGTTGTAGCATATGGCCAGATCCTCTCTGATTATCACTGATAGAACTTCCACCACAGTGACTGCAAAGATAGTGATTTACTTGAATCCATGCATCTCAAAATAGCATATATTTACTAGTAGTTGAACTGATTTTCAGAGAATAAATATAAGTGCTCAGTTTCAAGCCCTGACAATTGACTCAGAAATAGGCAGGTTTCCACAAAAAGCAGTCAGATGTATCCTTGGAAATAACACATCATAGTTTTCTGGCATAGAACTCTTCACCATAAACAAATTATTTCATCCTAAATCAGCATGCAGTAAATGCATCTGCTCTCTACTCAAAAACTAATACAAGTGCTTCATGTATACTTAGCAAAACCAGAAAAAAATCATCTTTTTTTTCTGTGTGTCCATGGAAGGAATGGAATTCTTAATTCCACTCCTTCAACATTCGCAATCTGAATTTTACAAATACTGAAACATCTTATGAAATGACCAGTACTGAAAAAGTTGTTTAATCTGAAATATTTACTGATGAAGAATATTTAAAAGCATAAGATAATTTTACCAGACTCTGAGGAGAATAGGAGTTTACAGCACTGGAGCTGCCAGTTCCTGATGCCATCTGGGTACTGTGCTGAGAATTTGTGAAGACTAGGGCTTGGCCAAAGGTCTGCTGCTGGGGAGCCTCAAACGAGTTGCCTTCTGTCTCTTGGGTAGATGTCACAGGCTTTTGAAGCAGTGTTACCAAATCAATGCTGTAAGAAAAAGCAAAGTTTGGCTGGAATAAACATGATGATTAGGCTGCACTGAAACTGAAGAAAGCACTACCAATACCAAAGCTGCCATACCGGCAACAGAATTATTACTGATTAACAGTCTTTTCAAATACTGCTTGTCTGCCATACAAAAAGAGGTAGAATAGAGGTTTTTGCCAGAAAGTAAAATTCTGCTAGCTGAAACCTTCCACTACACTTAGAATATAAATTATCTTTGCACTCTTTTCAAACATTATTGAATTTATAACATCATGTATCACATAAATAACCTATATTATTAATATAAGCAAGTATACAGAGACAAGTCATAAAAGATACATTATGTTTAAGTGGATCCTGCCTGCAAGTCCATTATATATATTGATAATCCACATTCTCTGTATATCATGCTATCCCTTTAAAAAGAGCAAGGGATCAAAGTCCTACCTCTGTACAGGGTGGGTATGAGGACAGTAAAGAACAGTGTCACACATGCAGCAATTGAGTGAATATGTGATGACATGGAAGTCACAAGAGCAGCAGAAATAAAAGCTAAGTTTCTCAGACAGTAGGCACATAACCAAAATTACTCTACCACACATACCTGAGCAGGACTAGAAACATGAATTTTGTTATATTTAGCATGGCTTACTAACACCTACCACATGTTTAGCACGGCTTACTAACCCCTACCACATGTTTAGCACAGGTTTATCCAAGGAAAAGCAAAGCATTCAGACAATAAAAGAAATCTACTCCAAAAATTCTGACTTAAGTTTATCCTAAAAATACTGCAGGCTTGGTCTGAAGAGCTGCTTCCAGCACTGTCATTAGCATAAACTTCTTAATGCCCAAACCTTTCTTATGGCAAGTAAAAAAAAAAAAACCAACAAAAACACCCCTCAAACAACTAACACACACACCAGAATTTGAGTTGATGAACTAAAATATTTTCTAGCATAATTTGATGGACATCCACTGGAAGAATGTTTGCATTAGAACAATGAACATGTGAGCATATCACCTTTAAGAAGGAAAGGAATATAAACTGTAGACCAACTGACACCATGCCTCCTCCAGATCACATCCATGTTATAAGGAAAATTTTGCTGCACTCTGAAGTACAGCAGTACAGCTGTATCAAGATGTTTAGGACCATTAGGCCATCTAATTTTCAGATCTCGCGCTATCCAACTACCAAAGTTTTCACCACACAACTTTAACTCGCTCTCCTGGGACCCGAGGTTAATGCAGGCAACTGATTCCGTAACATCATTGGCCAGGCATTTCGTGAAGACAAAGGCAGGCAAAGGAAGGCAGCAACTGCCGTATTTTTGGTTCTCTATCTGAATTCTGTATCATCAGTTAAAGCAAGTAATTGTGGTGTTTACCAGGAAATTCACCTTCTTGCCAATGCAAGCTTTTCTGTTAACACATTAGTCAAAGCACTACGTTCTGAACACTTTCTGGATCTACAGGGACAGGCTTTCCATTTTCCGGACAGCAAAGCGAGAGCTTCCTTTTCCACAGCAGAAAACTTTCCTTCCCAGCTACTTCTGTTCCTGCCTGTAAGCAGTCTTTGTGCAGAAGACAGGGTCTTCTCAGTATTATGCTTGTGGATTTGGTAATTTTGGCTCCACTTCCATAGTCAATAATAGGTAACACAGGAACCCACAAAACCAATGATTTGCAAGCAAGGCTTTCGCAACTTTTAAATTAGCTTGACCAATCTCTGACCAGGGCTGCCCGGTCTTTTATTCAACATTTTATATGCACAAGCTAATATTGCTTCACCAAGCAGAAGGTTTTTAAGGTATAGGGAAAAGGTGGAAGAAGAGCTTACCTTTGCCCAGGAGTCACGTGATTCTCAGCTGGAACAGACGAAGCAGTGAAGACTTTTGTTTCAGAAAGCTGAAAAAGAGAGAGGGAGGGGGAAAGGTATTTTAATCAAACACATGCTCACACTTCACTCCTGTGACATCTGCAGAAACTCCATCTTGGTCGTGCACTTTCAAGATAAAAGTGAAGTCAAACTACCATTATAACCAGTTACGCTGCTTAAAAAGACAAAAACCACATAGTTAAACTTCAGCAAAGTCTTCTCCACAGAATCAAGTACCAATTTCATTAAAGTGTTAGGAAATGTGATCTACTGAATACATACAATGGTATACCAACATAACTATATCAGTTTGAGCAATAGTTTAACTGAAAAATATACCAGTAGAAAGTAATTAACGTCACAGCTGGTATATCATCAGTGTAAAGATACCTTGCACAGACATAATTTAGGACTCCATCAAGCAGCTCTGATAAATCTTGTTGCAGAAGTATAACACATTGCACCGTTCCCACTCATTTCATGTCTCCCTGTGTTTTATATTTCATCTCACATCACCAGCTGAGGCAGGTTTGCACTCAGGTAGGTGCAGTGAACTAGCATTCGCGGTTCTTTCTTGGCATTTCTGCTAGGGGCAGCAATAACATCTTAAACCGATTGCTCTGCGAGCATGAGTTGGAAAACAATAATAAAGGTAGAACCACGTAATTGGTTATGCTAGTATAGCCAGTCAGACCACCCACAGCAGAAAACTGTACTGCTTTCACCATGCTGTTACAATAAAGATAGATACTTGCACAGGAAGCTGGGGAGGGGGAGCTTGTTGGTCAGGGTTTTGGGGGTGATTTTGGTTTGTAGGGGGGTTGTTTCTTTGCCATTTGGGGTTTTTTTTAATAACTTTTCTTTTTTAAAAAACAGTAGTTAAACAGCTACAACTTCCTAGGGCTAATTCATTACTATTGAAGTATTCCATGACAGGAATCCTTGCAAACCAGGATAGGTCATAAGCCAGTACAGGTTAGCTTTAACAAGATAAAGATATGCACGTATAATGGTTATATTTTAAATTAAATTTGCACAAAATCACCCTTAACTACTTTGGTGTAGCTTTGTATTTAGACTAAAGAATAACTGATCTGTTCAAACACTCACAAAGAACCCCTTTAGAATGTGACATTTGAATACAGCTCTTCCAGGAAATTATGCATTTTTAATTGCATACATTGCTAGCAGCCCAGTTTAAAGGACATCACGGACATGAGCCAATTTCATCTGCCATCCCATAGGCAGGTCTACTGAAAGCACATATATCCCTGAACACAGTCATCTGACTGGGATTCTCCCATGAAACACTGTTGATTTAAGCAGGATGCAGAAGGGCTGACTGGAAGCAATCACTTACCACTCAGGGGCAAAGTTCAAATGTTTCATGTACTCTCCTAGCACCTGCTTATGTGCAACACACTGTGTCATGAAAAAATGAGTACCATCACAGTTCCTCCCTCCATTTCCTTCCCTTCCCTTGCTGACAATTACAACATACTTTAATCCCATCTTTCTGGAACACAGCTCTGTCCTGGGCATAATGCTGCCAGCGTGCAACTCTATGTACTGATCAAAATGAAGAAAGAAGATTCAGCTCAAGCATATTCCCAATTAAAAAGGCTGTTTCTCTATTGTTCAGCCCTTTCCCCACTGTACATGTTATTTTAGAACAAGGTGTACTGTACTTTTTGTAGTGTTATAAGACTCCTGCATTATATGGCACAAGGAGGCCAGCTAATGGCACGAGCAGCCACCTATGGTCTGCAATCCCTCGGTTAAATATTAAATTCTTTGTAATGTCAACAGTTTCTGACACTCACATAACCCAGGATAAGACTAACTGTAGCCAAAACACTGATGAATCCTGAAAACTAAGCAAATCGAGAAGCCTGAGGATGTCTGTGACAAGGCAAAAAGCAAGCTTGACGTATGAGAGAGGAAATGCTCTCTTCAAGTGAACCAGCATACAAAACAAAAGTCTCCAGCTACTAGCTCGGCTACATTGAATTTTACACTACACCCTGTGGCAAACTCACTGCCACAAGCTCCAATCAAGCACCTAATTCAGAAGTCTGCTGGGATTATGGCATTTATCAAAACACATACTTCGTGCAGCTGCAGCTAAAAAGTTTTATTATACAGATGTATTAAGTATTTCTTAGAAGTAGTAGTATTATTGGCTCCTAACAAAGTTATTTATGCTCACCATACCCTACACTTGCCAATCTTTCACTGAGGCTCTGGCATTTTCCCAGAACTGAATGAACGGTCATGAACCATTTGCAACTGTCAGCTTCACAAGGGTATTTCCTCCATCTGCAGTGAAATGCCTGTGCCTTTCAGCTCCTGTTCCTATGATAAAAGTCATTCTCCAATCACCAAAGAGACAATATGTTTAACAACTAGCTATCAGTTCCTATGGCCCATTGATAGGTGAGGAAAAGAGGAAAATAGACGCCAGCATCCTCATGAAAACTCAGCATCAACGAATCAGAAACAACAAAACCTTATTACTGTTTTGATATGATGTACTGAAGTTATAGAAAATAAAACAAGTCCTCATGCTCTTCCTGGTAAAGGAAACACTCCCACCAACATACACTTTTTTTCTTTTCTTTTTTTTTTTTTTAATGTTGCTGTTGTTTCAAATAAAAACTAAGACTACCAATATTGTACAGATGTTTGCCTTTGTCCACTTTCCAGCAATTTGTACATATTCTATTTCTCCCTTTCTGATAGTTTCTGTAGTTAACCTTTATTTTCTTTAGCCAGGAGAACATCATCACGATTTTAACAGGAAAACCCAGAACCATCTACAGTACCTCAACATTTGTCTGGTCCTTCATTGTCCATGCCCTGAATATCCCTTTAATAAAATACAAGCTCCTACTTTCACTGCAACTAGTTTCCACTCTATTTAAGAGCATGCTGACAACCTACTGTACTTGCTTAATACTCAATACTAAAGATAAACACCAGCCAGGACTATTAGACCACAAAAATCTAATCCTTCTCAGGTCAAACAACATTAAATTTCACTCACCTGCTCCTAACTTGTATCTGACTAGAGAACACCACATTTAAACAAAACATTCTTCAGAAAAACACCTGGTCTTTATCTGCAGACAGCAAATACATCAGTTTCCTTGGTTGTTTTAATCATTAGTCATGCTGCTAGAATTGTTTATTATACATTTAAGTGCACGGCTCCTTTTTCCAGCCACAGGTTCATATTATGCCTTTGTCTGCCAGACTAAAACCAGAGCCCATTATATGCTAATAAAGTAACCTTTTCAGATTCAGTAAACTAAAAATCTCACTCTCAAGGACCTCTTCTATCAGTAAATACTTTTCAGCTATTTTCCACAATTTTTGTTTTGTAAAAGCAATGAATAATTGGATGCAGTACTTCAGAATCAAGTTCAGGAGAGTCCACATACAGAAATATAAATCAAGAATGATTAAGAGACAGGGAAGAGTGTCTACAGGCAAAAAGGACTACAATAGCTTTTTTGCCACAGCACATCCAACCCTTTAGGGAGATCATGCTGAGCTGCTCTTTTTGCATCATCCACTACAATCCTGAAAATTTTTCAGGTGCTGCTTTCCAGAAAACCTTGGCCCCTTGTTCTGGAGGTGTGCCTTTATTCCTATAAAACAAATGGGCACTTGACTATATTAAAGCATTTTTCATTTGAACAGGTCAAGTCTAGCAAAGGTCCAGATTTCTCTGCATGACTGGCTTACTTTTAATTGCCATTTCCAATAATTTTTTGATTTCCTACACCTTTTTATTCAGCAGTGATTTGTATTTTTACTTCCAAATAATTGATAAAGACACTAGATGGCATCTCGCCTGGGATTGGATTCCTTTATAGTCCCTCCACTAGAAATGCCCATGTTCAATAAGGGTCCTCCTGCAGATTTATTTGGCAAAACTGGTAAGGCAGATTTTAATCCACTTAATGTGTTTTGTGATAGCATGTAATTATTTTTAGAAAATATTTCTTAGATCAAATTCTTACAAAGACGTAGTCTATCATTCACGGTTAACTTGTAATTTACTTAAGCAGACCAAGATCAGGCTTTATTTGAAGTGGTCCACATTTTCCATAAAATTCATTACACCGGAATGGCACAGAAAACCGTATTCTTAAGCTTCTCTCTTTTTAAAAATCAGATGAATCAATTTTTCCTTTCTTTTTGTTCCCAGGCATGTTTTTGGGCTAACATGTCTGCAGCTGCTCATTTCATTCACTCTTTCTGAACATCCAGTACATGAACAACTTCCTCCTAGACTCACAGGGATTTTTCCAGGACTCTAAAAATTAATAAAAATTAACAACAGGCTAAAGATTTCATCTGCTGCTCTTTCAAGATTCATGTGCAAACTACTCAGGTTTAATAATTAATTTTTAAAAATTCTATCCCTAGTCAACACCCTCTCATACTGCAAATGCTGTATTGTATCAAACAGAGGTGAGAAACAAGGCCAGAAATTTTCACTATCCTTAGCCCTTAGTCCACCTCTAGCATACACTGCAGGAAGAGAGGCTACAGGTTTAAAAAAATATGCCAGCTTTTTGATTGCAGTAACTGATACAGAAAACCTAGGAATTTTAGAGTTTCTTTTAATTTTCTTGAAAGACACAGCCCTTCCACTAGGTAAGGACAGAGTTTTCATATCTGTTATATGAAACATTCATGCGTATCTAGAGATAACACTGACAAGCCACCCTAGAGGAGGCAGCAAAAGGGATGACTTCCAAGATAATCTCTTACTCTTCTGAAAATAAACTTGAAATAATGGATACTCCTAGAAAAGATTAAAAACTTCTTAAAAGCTAAGTTTTCCTTTCCATCTTCTTGCTACCTTGTTTGTTTTCTGAACTGCTTAAGCTTTAATACAATAACTGAAAACTTAAAATCACAAATGCAATTTTCACATGATGATCACTAATGCCAAATATTTTGCAGACATGAAGATATCTCTTGCCTAATAAAGAACGAGAACAAAAATTGTAGTACCTTAGACAGTTAACATCATGATGAAACAACAGGAATGAAGCAATTAAGTGCTAACTTCAGCATACTACTAGCTGCTTTTTTTACTATTTCAGTGAACATGAAGTGGCCAAGTGGAACAATTATGCAGATTTCAAACAAAAGAACATCAAACAAGGAGGTCATAAAGTTGATAGTAAGCTTCAGTAGCTTAATTACTTAAAGTCTTGTGATAATATGGCTATTAAATTCCTACACAATAGTAGGGAAAGATGCAGCTAACACCCATCAGCATCAAGCAGTGAAGAACTATAATTCACAAATAGCTTGATTTGGGATGTAAAACTTAAAATTTTGATATATCTGCTTTTATTGTCCACCCAGCAAAATAAATTAATATTTCTTGAAATCAATTTTATTTTAAAAGTAAAATTATCTAAATATATTTTTTAAACAGGAATTACAGCAAGAAACATACTAAGAAATATCATTGCATGCATACAGCAAAGTATTACTTCAAACATCTAGTTTTTTGAAGACAACACAGAAACTGTGAAGAAGGGTAAATAACCAATCAGTCTATCCCAACAAGGTACACTCACATCTTCATTCCAGTCTTCTGCTGTCCATTCTTCTATTGAGTTTTTCCATGTCTCTATTGTATGTAATTTGGGGAAGGAAAGAAAACAGTTACAAGCTAAAAGCACAATGTCAAATATTTAAAACCCTTCTGCTTTATAAGCAATCCTGTTTTCATTATTAGTGGAACACAAAAGCGAGGAGATGGTGTTTGGAAACATGGGAAGCTCTAGAAAATTGGTTTGAAGATTTAAAAATTTTGGGAGTTCCCCACTCCCCTCTGTTAATTTTGATTTCAGGAACTTCTCTAACGCCACTACGGCATTGCAGATATAATTTGCACAAATGCGTGGTCTGCAACCAGTGATTAATCCCAAACATTGGAAGAACTTCCTCCTACATCCCCAATGACAGTGAGAGGGTTACTTCAACCCTCCCACAAGATCTCCCAGCTTCATGCACAAATTCATACAGAACCTGAACAAAACACAACCACAAAACATGCTCCAACATCCATAATACTACTTTCCAACATATTCAAATTCCAGACCCAGAAACCTATGCCTCTGGAGGCTCCTTTCCCAACCCATTAACTCTCTCCTCAGGGCAAGAACAACCCCAATCCCTTCCCCTGATATAGCAATTTTTATTTTTAAAACATATATAATGGCAGCAAGAAGAGTCAATAAGTGTCCACCATAGCTGCAAAACATTTCTTCCTTAGCATAACTTGTGGCAGAGTTTATTTGGCGAGACATTGTAGAGCACAGCACGCAGGTCCCCAGCGTGTGGCAAGGGGAAAACTACAGGAAATGATGTCCTCTCGGATGCAAAACACTGATCCCTTCCATATGGAAACAGCAGGCACAGACATGCAAAAGCAATAAATAGGACTGAAGGGCCTTGCCACCAAGCGTAAGCATAGGGAAGGGATTATCCCAGCAACAACCAGAGCCTTCACTGAAACTACATAACCACGAAGCTGAAAGAAAACTACACAGCAAGTAAAGTTCCTGCTACACACCACCTTTGATCAAGTATAAAAGCGAAAGAACTACTGCTTTAATCAGCTCCTTTTACTTAACCAGGAACCCCTTTGAGACACATACATCCAGAAACAAAGCCCCATGAAGACAGCAATCAGAATCCAGTTCATACTAATGCCATCGCTACATTAGTGCATATTTTCATACACTGCTTTACAAAGCAGCATACTTGGGCAGAGGAGGGTCGAATGGCACTAATCCAGTGAGTCGCAAACAGGCCTACCACGAAGATATACACATGGTGTGGAGAAGAGAGAGGGTTTATACCTTGGAATCCAAGAATTATTTGGCAGGTCTCGAGCAAGGTAACATCCACTCTTTGTTGGCTCTGTGGAGTTAAATATAGAGTTGCCTGAAACATCTTGTGCCTCACATGTTACAATAAACAGCCCCTAACCAGGAGGTTTCTACATGCTGCAAAATATGGAGGCACTTGAAAAATAACTAATAATCATATCCAAGCACAGCAAAATTACTACAATGCCTCAAATTTCTAGGCTGAAAATCCACACATGTTTCCACAGAAATTTTGGAAAGGAGGAAAAGTCCAAATTTTTTGAGCAGCAGTTTTTAGAGAAACAGTTGATTTTCTTTCCCCTCTCCTGATCAGCACAGGATCCCTTCCTCCGATATTTCTTCTTTAAAGAAATACTACATCCTGGTATTTCAAGCCCTGCTTATATTTATCTCCCATCAGTCTGAGCAAAGGCCTGCCTCTGTGAAGACCAGCCACATGCTGGTGCCAGAACTCTACCAATGAAGCTCAGATTCTGCCTAAAACAAACACAAAAAGAGCTCAGACAAGTCAAGCCCAACTCTTGAGCATCTGCCACCACTTTTAGGAGATCGAGCCTGTTTGGAATAATACTTGAGACGTTTTCCTGACATACAGTTTAAACATTTATCTCTTGCTCCTACTTATGAACATGGTTTTGTGCATTTACTCTTTTTAAATATTGAACACAACCCTTCACCCTTTTATTAGTTTACCCAAGCTGCTAAGTTTATTATTGTTGCTTATTAACACTCTACGCCTTCCCAACTGAGATGCTTCCAGCCTCAGTTATTACACTGCTCTTCTCTACATTAAATGCAGTTTGCTAAAGCTCTCTCCTCCTATTGATGGGATTCTAAGTCCGACCTTGCCACAAGTGTATCTATTTCCTTTTAGTCCAAAAATCCACCTTGGCATTATTGCAACTCCATATATCCTCTTCCCAACACTTTACCCCATGCCTTGCAAAAATACATAACAATTTAAGAGTTCTCTGTTTTCCACTGGCATTATGCTTTGTGTTTTCAAGGATCCTTGTCACAGCAGCTTCAACCTAGATGGCTATCTCTGACTCTTTCAGTTTCCCTTTAGTAACAAGTTTAGTTTGAAAGAAAGTTATAAAGCCAATAAAATGCATACTGTATGTTTTGGTAAGTCTTCAGCTATTTTCCTCCAATTCCTCACTTCCTGTCACACTATTTGATTTTTGTTCCTCTTTTGAATAATTGGCAATAAATATTAGCCCCCAAAAATTCTATTTTTGGTTCTATTCTATTCTAATAATTCTATCCCAAACTTATGTACTAATCCTTTTCTTCCGGATTACAGCCACATTCTAGAATGACTCAAATGTCCTTAAAATGTTCCTTCCGACTTTTACAGCAGTTCTAAACAAACACCAACTTCATTGTAATTTCCAAGCTACACAATTCCCTTCTTTCCGCCTTGACAGTTACACTGTAATTTATTTTCTTTCTTGTCATTCTTCAGTTTCAGAGTCATTTAAGGCTGCTCATAACCAAGATAACTAAGGAAGTCTTTCTGTGAAATTTATGAAACTCTATCAAAGTAGAGGTATCAGTAAATTACCAGAATACAATACCATTTTTATAGCCTACTTGGAGAAGTGACCACCTCCAACATAATTTATTTATAAGGACTGCTGTGATTTGTTGTTCAGGATCTCCCACTGACTTGTACATACAAAAATGTAACATACTAAACACTTAGCATGCCTGTAAGAAAATATCAATCACGCTGTTCAAGTTAACTCCCTTTTGGATGAAGACTGGACATTTTGCTTCCTCCCACCTGTCCCTTCTCTTTGCCTTTCAGTTGTACATTACTTCTATAAAAATTAGGATGCAGGAAAACCAATGCTGAATTATTTGGAATACCATTACACTTAAATGTTATGAACCATTAATGATTCGCCTTTTACTCTCTTTTTATTTCAACCAACACCACTAAATTTTACCTCCACAGAACCAGCTAGCTTTTCTATAGGATTACACAATGGTGCACCTAGAAACACCTTTCATCCAGGCTACTGTGATTCTCTGGCATCTGCCACAATTCAGGACAAGAGGTTTTAGAGTGCTTTCGGAACATGTATGGGGGCAACTACATTTTGGAAACAAGTAGTGCATTTTGTTTTAATTGAAAATGTTCATATTGATCCTCTCCCAGCACTGGCTTAAAGAGGTAATACTTAGTAAATACTCAGAACTCCACAGAGAGTTTCTATTTGCATGACGTCTTCAGAAAACATTTTAATACGCAAAACTGGTTTTGCTTCTCCGAAATAGTTGTCCAGTTATCTCCTTTTTAATGTAACTGCAGATGAAAGAGACTAATTTTCCAAATAGCTAGTATGAGCTAATTCTTTCTTTCTTTTTAGATGAAAGAAGAAATGGGACTGGGTAATGAGGAATAGAGAGAGGGATTTCCATCCTGCCCTTCCTCTCTGTATACTCTTACCTGACATCCTTCACTAGCCCACTGCTGGCTTTATGGGTTTCCATACATATACATCCCCCTCATTCACATCTTTAGTAACTCCACATTGGTAACTTATTTATTACTGGGACTGTTGATTTGTAACTAACATAATGGCACTGTAAATTAAGGGAAAAAACCAACTGAATGCTAATATTTGTGATTAGCAAGCCAAATCAACAGCTCAACTTTGTACAACGTGCTTCCAACCCCACACCTTGTCTGCCACTTCTTCCTCCTACCCCTGCTTCCATCTTCCTTCCCAGTACTCTCTCTTCTGCTTTAAAACTACTACCCCAGCTGCAGTGTCCTCTAATAACCCCCAAGATGCTTTCCACCACAAGGCTGAAAGTGCTTCCCACTTGGACAAAACTAAATGATTCAATTTTAAAGCCCACTCTTTTTAAAGAGATCTCTTCTTTTAGGCTCAGGGACTGATTTCAGGCATTCCTACGGCTTGTCTAAAGAAGAAACACTGTACAATAAAACACTCTTCCTATAGTCACATATAGAGACACATTTTTGTTTTGTCAGTTATGGTGCCTTTTCTATTTGCACTGAAAGTAAATTAAGATTAGCAGCAAAAAGGCACTTAGCACCCAAAAAAAACATGCACACTTAATTAGTTTACTTTCAATTTCCACCAACCAAATGATTTTGCAGGAACTCCCCACACTGATACTCATTCATTCATACCCCTAAGAACCATTATTCTGACAAGGTCAGGGAAAATTCCCAAATGCCCCCTCTCACCACCTTCTCCATACCATGCTCCCCAACTTTCCATACATGCCTTAAGTTGTGTTACTGAAGTTCAGTGCAGTTCCCGGTGACATGTGCACAGCCTAAGAGCAAAAACACACTTGCCATCCAAAAGAAGTTCCACACGTCAACTAGTACACTTTGAACTTCCACCACTATGTTTTCTCAGCGGCAAACCCCTCACGTAGACACATTCATACTCTTATGAGGATGTGTTTAGCCACAGCAAGCTACTCTTATTCCCAGGCAGAATTCTTCCATTATTGAAGACTGAGAAGATGCCTACAAGAAGGAACAGAAGTTGCTATAGGGGCGGCACATGAAGGCTACCCAGAGTTAGCAGGGCGGGTCACAAAACATTCAAGCTCACTTGGGAAGTGGAGCACAAGTCAAAGTCATCTGTAAGCCACAGCCCTCCAGTTGTATTCATTAATAACTAACCAGTGAATTTTCTACCTCTGGTCCAGTCTCCTCATGCCTTTCTTGTATGTCTTCTTTCTTTAGCTAGTTAACCTTATTGCTTCTAGCAAACAACAGTATCAGTAGTCCTAGAGGAATTTTCAAGTCATTAGGTGTCCTTCTAACTTGTTATCTGATAAACTTATATGAAAAACTAACATGAGTGAAAGTAAAAGTGCATTTCTGTTTGCGCTACAGCACCAAGTCATTTCAAAAGTAGCTCCTTGGAAAGATGCCGTATTTGGCAAAAGAGCTCCCTTTCAACAACCATTAATATACTCAGTGCCACTCTCCCACGCTGGACTAGAAGGCACTCAAGAGTGACAAGACAGCTGCCTAATAAGCCCTCCTAAACTCTAAGCCTGTTATTGTCTTCTCTGATTAAGTGGAAGATGGCTTGTGTGAAGTTTAGGAAGCTGCATCTCAACAGGCTCACAGCAGAGCTCAACAGAGCACACCCTGGCCTCCAGCATCAGTCTTTTCCTTCCACACTTGACACAGGGGTTGATGAAAAACCAACTGAGTAGGCTTCAGCAATGAAGAGATCGGAAGAGTGATCCTTGCTGAGATTAAAAAAAAAAAAAATCTCTCCTGTCACTTGGTGGTTCCCAAATGTGGACAATAATGTACATGAATCTCTCCATCCTGACAGAAGGTTTCCTTTGTCTTCATCTCCTGTCACA
The DNA here is from genome assembly GCF_034638445.1 of Ciconia boyciana. Taxonomy (NCBI): domain Eukaryota; kingdom Metazoa; phylum Chordata; class Aves; order Ciconiiformes; family Ciconiidae; genus Ciconia; species Ciconia boyciana. Next base: position 22,449,252 of record NC_132937.1, read on the forward strand.
GAATATGGGAAGCAGCAAAGTATCCTGTTTTCCCAATTACAGACAAGCAGGTCACATTCTTCATTTCTGAATCACCACGAGACCACTGTTAAGTGGTTCCTTTCCACACTATGCCTGTCTCTTGCCTACTGCTGGGAGGGCGGTACTTCACACTTGAAACTTCATACAGAAACACACAGCTGCCTCCATCTTCAGACAGGCACACTGCTCTTTTGGCTTCCATTCAAGTGCCTACTTGTGCTTTAGTTAATAATTCTTCTCTTCAAAGGTGGCAGATCTTGGAACTCTCCTCCATCCCAGAGACTCACATCCTCACATTCCTGCATTGTACAGGTGGGGCTTCCAAAGCCATCCCAGTGTCACTGAGTGAATTCATATTTGTAAACTATTTTTCTTTTCTTTTTCTTCTTCTACTTAGATTTTCACAACCTATTGCCCAATGCCTGTGGACCAATCACTTTTAGTAGGACTTACACTCCTTAACTATATTAGGTGAACTCTTAAGCAGTACTTAAGATATCTGAACAGTTCTTCACATACAAGGTTCTTCCAATAACTCTTCAAATCCCTTTGTCTCTCAAAGGGATTGTTAGTACTAAACCAACAAAATTGCAAATTGCCTTCCCTTCATTCTAACCAGAGAGTCACTCAGGCTATAGCATGTGCTCTGCACATTAGTAGCAGTTAAGCTATAAAAAATGAACTAGTATCTGTGTCATGTGAGATGTATTCACATTTTCAGAAGTTAACACTAACAGAATGGTTATTTTAACTACAATTTGCTACAGGTCTTCATTCCAATCCTTCCACTTCTTGAAGCATCTTACCAGTTCCATCATCTGCATCATTCTGACCAGTCTCCCAAATCTCTGATTTTGTCCCAAAGCCATCAGTGGCAGAAGACTCCGTATAGTCTGCAGGGTTAAATGTCCTAGAGTTTTAAAAGTTAAGAAATGGAAGAGAACACATGGGTCATTCAATGAACACAAGCGTCATAATTTTTAGCTGAAGTTGTATTAGATTTAACATCTCGATTTCCACATAATTTATCGTGATAGTTTTGACTTCAAAAGAAATTTTTCCTCTATGAGCAGACACAGATAAAAAAGGGAGAAGAGAGAAAAGAAGTATGAGGAGGAAAAAAGTGAGTAGATTGGAAAAATAAAAGTTCTGTAGCGAAACTGAACCAAAACAACAATTCCTGAAAAAGCAGTTAGCAGCATACCTACTCCTCCCAGTCTTATAAAGCATTAGTTTATATGCACAATGATAAGCCCCTCTCAGCTGACTGTTACTCAGCATGTGGCTGACCGATGAGAAACCAGTATCATATCCTTTCAGAGCACCAGACCTGAGCAGGACAGGAGTTGCAACATCAGTAAGATTATTTCAGAATGCGCTCCTGACACCAGTGCCAAAACACACAGATGCAGCTAAAAGGTGAAAAAGGATTACAGAAGAAAAACCTCTTTTCAGTTTATCATCTACAAGTATGAACAAGAAGGATTATTAGAGAAGTAGAATGAGCCTTCCGTTCATCATGACATCACCAATATTACATGAAATGTCATTAAAGGCAAACACTGAGTGAAAGTAGTGGAGGCTACACCTCTATGAAGCAAGTTATTCCAACTGAGAACAAACTTTAAAGCTGCTGAGTAACTTCTTTTGATACTGTTTTAGGGTCCACATACGTCCAAACATCTAAAGCATGAAACCTCAAAATCAAGAGAAAGTTTGTAATTGCTAGACTTTCTGGTTTTATATAGAACTTGCACATTCTACATTACACTGAAACAAATCTATTTTTAAGTTGACCTAGGACTATATGCACCACACAAAATGTTCAGCCTCCAAGGCACTATGTGGCTGCCACTGATAGGCACAAACAGGTTCTCCAAGTTTGCAATATTATCATTGAGTGAACATACAATGGGTTTGTATAGGTGTGCCTACTTAGAAATACTGGTTTAAGACAAAAATAATCCATTAATCATCTAACAGATTTGTGAATTTTTGCATCCACATTGGTTTATCAAACATACAGCAGTATTAATACATACAGTGGCAATATTGTTAATGAATATTGCCACTGACTTTGATCCTTGCCAAAATCTGTGCTCTGCATGTTTCTTACCCCATGCCTTGGGCTGAAAACCTCCCGCTCCTCTCCCTCTGCCACGTCCAAACCCTAGGAGAGAAAACACCATTTAACAGCAACAGCAGAGGAGCCGCCAATCACTAGTCTGTCACATTAGAAAATACTACGGTTGAAGAAGAAAACTACTGGAGTTAAAGTTAAATATCATTTACTTCCCAAATTTCCTTACAGGAGAATTTGTTTCCCTAACACACGCAAGTAAGCCACAGTTCATCTACGACTATGTGTTTCAGTAGGACTTGCAATTCTTTGCTATCTTTTCTGTATCTAGTGAAGTAGCTCCAAATGCCAAGACAAGGACTTACCTAAAGACTCACTCCAGATGAGGCTGTTATTGTAAATCGTTACACATTATTCAAAATGTTGTCTCTACTTTCTCACTTTTGCCTAAAGATGCCCTAGAATCCCAGCTTCCCTGCGTACCCTGATCGCTCAAGAAATACCCTGTCACTCCCTGTCTGTGAGGAGAAAGTTTAAATACTCCATTTGTTTCCTTCTCTGACTCAGCCCACCTGTCCACCCGTACCCTCCTGTGCTTTTGCCAACCTGCGACCACACATTCCTTCTGTTTCCCCCTTAATCATAGTTACTGCCATGAAAATCACCCAATTCAAGTTACTCAGATAACTTCCTTGTTATCACCCACAGGAATATTTATTTCCATGTTAACAAGAACAAATATTTATTGCCTCCAATTTTGGTTACCAGCCTCAGTTTACAAGTTTCTTGATACAGTGAACGGCTTTATTTTTGCATGTTGCATAGTACCAACAAAGCATGAAAATTTTTGTGTTACTTAACCATCCACAAAGCACATGTCTATGTGAACTGTTAGAAACTATTTCTTACATGCGGCATATTTCTACATAGATTCCCCCCCCCTTTATTAGGACCTCAGTATCTGAGGCTTTTCCAATTTGTTGGGGTTTTATTGAGTAAGACTATGAATATTATTTTGTATTACAAGAACTGGAGGAGGTCAAGTGCTACAGACTGAGAACATAGTGATGTTTATTTTAATGACAAGATTATGTGGTAAATGTAAGTCACCATGCAACTACAAGTTTACCAGAGCACAAAAGTTATAATCCTAAATCACCAATACACTGGTTGTCCAAACATCAGAATTACCCATGATGGGCTTCGTGTTTGGATCAAAATTACCCCTTATTTTCAGGGACCACCTAAACTGACTAAGAGCAGTAGCTCCAGCACATGGTAAAACCAGTTTAGGAAGTTCCTATTTTAATGACTTTCCTTTCCTTCCCCTCATCAGTCATTCTTCCCCTTGGCCTAGTTCACTGTCCAAGTGTTAAAAAACATTTCTGGACCCCTAAAATGTCTACTACCTACATTTTCAAGGACTTCTAAGAAGCATCAAAATAGCAGGAAAGCTTTACCCACATTTTGATGAAAGAGCTTACCCATATCCTATACAAGATGACAACCACTAGCTACAGAGGAACCACAGAAACCTGAAGAGGAAGGTCCCACCAAAAAACACACGGTATTTTGGTGGGACAAGAACACAGAAGAACTGAAGTCTGACAGTAGGCCAGGCCTGCTATCTCTACATTTTCCCCTCTTTCCTCTTTTTTCACAATCAGTTGGAGAGAAGACAGAGGTTAGGAAAGAGGTAACAGCTGCAACCTGGCAATCACCATCCCAGCCCACACGTGAAGCTGTGCTCTTTGCTCTGCCATAAAAAACAGTGCGCCAGACGCCACTGTACCCAACTGATTGTAACTCAGCCTCTGAACCTCCTTGCTCAGCCTACCTATTCTAGTGCTATTCTCTCCTTCGCCTACCTAAAATCTCCAACCTGGGAAGCTGATCCATGAGGTTGCAGCTCTCAGATGCACAGAAGTCAATGCACTCCAGATTATCTTTCTGCCCAGTAAACTGGTTTTTTTTAAGAGTAGAACCAGCTAAACAAGTTTACCTGGGGACACTGTAGGGGCCATCTATGTAATAAATTTACTTCCTAGTAAATTTCACCACACCATTTACTAATGATGCACAGAAGAGAGATCAACAGTTTTTGACAAGCTCAGCTACAACACCGATGGGGAGCTGTGAACCACAGAAACAGCCAAGCACAAATATTTTTGAGTGAGGAGGACATTAGGTACAGAGAGATTAGCTGGAATAGCTAGCATGAAAGTACAAATAGGTTTTAGAAGAAGAGGTAAGTCTCCCCAGCCTCCCAAGTGCAAAAGCCTGGAAGAATACCCTTAGCATATTAAACAGAACATGAAGTTTTAGCAAGTAAGGTATATGTAAGATGCCGTACCAGCACAGGCACAATAAACTACCGGCTAAAAACAGCAATAAGAACCTCTAACAATTTTAGAGATTACTAGAAAGAAATAATGTTGTTCCTGAAGTTCCATGCACAGTCCTAAGACTACTAGCCATCAAGGGGTTTTTTATACCAGATCACTTTGAAACTTAATCCTGAACTTGAATTTCAAGTGGATTCCCTTAACTTCATAAAGCTGTGTCTATGCTGTCAAAACTGAAATCAAACTAAGTTTAATCAACAAATGCAACAAAAAGCATTCTAATGAAGACAAAAGGGAAGTACCAAACCAGTGGTGTTACAGAAAGCACTAAATTCAAAGCTAGAAAAGACACTTATGAAGAACTAATTCAAAATATGGGTCTTGTCTAACTCAGACATGGAATCTTCTGCAACATGGTAATTAATGCAAGATGCTAGTGGAAAGGGCTGATATTCTCTTTGACACAACCAGATCACTAATATATTCTTAAATTCTCAGGCTAAAAAAGTTACTTCTCTCAGCTGCCAAAATTAAAACATGGCCTGATTGTTTATTAAAGGCACAGTCTTCTAACACAGAGAAGTTAGTCATGAAGCAACTATGCGTGTCCATCAAGTATTTCCAAAGTTTTGATGCTTTTTAACAGTGACTAAAGGTCAGTGAGCAAATAGGGCTTCACACGCAATTTACAGGAGGGACCCAAATTCTGAGCATGCAATCCCACAGTAACTTAAACCATTTAAATCAGAACTACTGCCTGTGTCTTCCTCATCAGTGATCACAAGCTCTGCTCTCTTTCCTGCACCGGCAGTTTTGCACATACCAGTGAGTGAGCACAAAACCACCATCAGAAAACAAAATTATTAGTTCACTTTTGGATCAGCTCTCCCGAACCAGTGCCAGAAAACTAGTCACCTTTACAGCAGGATAACCCACCAAAAAAACCTATTGTCCCCAGCTACCATGCTGCCTGCCCCCTTTTTAATTTTTTGGGTTGGTTAATTTTAAACTTAGATCAATCCTCTGCCTCAGTTCAAACACACCAGGAGACAGAGAGGACCAATTCCTCCCAGCAGTAATGCCAATTTATGCTTGTAATGTAAAAAGTGTAGCTTTAGCACTACTCTAAAAAGTTGTATAGATATGGCTTAGATCGCAGGAGTCAATCTTTAAAAAAAAAAAAATTTTTTTCCTGTGGTAATTCACAATCAGCAATTCTTCTATCAACATTTTTATCTACCCACAAGAAGAGAACAAGTGACTTGGCAGTAGCTCATTCAATCTTCTAGCGAGTCTAAAGGAAATAGATTTTCTTGCGATCAATCAGCACGTGGAGCACAAAAGCAGACATCAGGCAAAGAACAAAATTACTCGCCTGCCTCATACAAACCCACATAACACTTCTTCACATTCACTTACACTTGGATCTACAAACAACAGCCTAAACTATCAAGGCAGCATTGCTTACTCATTTCTCTTCCAGGAAACCAGGACTGGGGAACTATGTTTAAAGTTGCTTCTGATCAACATTCCTGCTACTACTCTATCCAACATCATTTAAAATTATGAACTATTTAAAACACATTTTGGTTTCCTTTAACATTGTAGCTGTTCAGCTGTGTATTGTTGGGTTTTTCTTCCTGTTCTCCAGCACATCTCCCTCAGTTGACCAGGTTCACATTAGCCATCACTTATGCAATTTACATTTTCTTTTCTGGAATGAATTCTAGAGAAGTCAACATTCATACCCAGGCAGGCAGCGGTATTTTCTGTTTCCACTAAAACCCACTGGGAGTTCAATATAATAACTCATAATCACACAATCAAGTCTTCACTCTTGATACTGTCCACGTATGGAAAGAATCATTCATCTCATTCACAACAGTTCTTTCCCCAAAACAAACGCACACTACGTGGAAGCATGAGAAAAGTGTGTAATACCACAACTCAGGTGGGCCTAGCCCATTAACTTAATAGCCTATTCTGTAGAAAATCCAGTTTGCTCTGCTTAGCTATATCCTTCCACTGCAACACAGGTGCTTTATTTCAAAACTCAGATTTTCACACTGACAGGTTTAAATTAGCTGAAGACACTTTAAAGTTAAGAAAGAGGCCCAAGAACAGCTGAAAGGAAAAGGAAATGCAGACTGGAAGGGCAAGCAACACCCTAGATTTGTGCTTATCTTCGACTACACAGTAACTGAAGAGCCCTGGTCTCTGCTCTGGAAATGCAGAGCCAGCCATCCTCCCAGCAGATGCCAAGGTGCTGGAGGCTTAAGCCTTACGAAGAGATAAGGAGGCTAAGTATAGAAAGTCTGTATTCTAGGTATTCCACACTACCAAAACAAACACTAAAGTTATATTTAATAGTTCAAATCACTTTTGTCTTATTAGTCATCATAAAGCTAGAAGCATTGCATCAGTTTTATATACTGCATGTACTCCAGTAACCATTTTTAGAAGCTTGTGAAGAAACCTTTCAACTCTAAAGTTATGTTTAAAAGAAAATAAGTAACTTATGTTAAAGCTAAGTTCTGGTTAATCTCAAAAAGAAAAATTTCCATGACACACACAGTGTCATGTCATAGCACTTCTTAACCAATGCAGAACCAACTACAGCAAAACTAAAAAGACTTCAGATTGTGACCTCCAGAAGGTCTACATTTGTGTTTTAGAAAAACCAACTTCCTTACTAGTTCTGGCACAGGAAATCCAAAATACATCCTGTGCCAACTGTGCTAAGCTTTTAAAACAAGAAAATGTTTAGACATGCAATTCTGGTTACAGAAGCTCAATTTTTCCAAGGATAGCATACTTCTTATCTAAAAAACCTTAAAAAGAAAAAGAGACCAAGAATACAAGCTGGACTATAGTCAGCCCTTTACAAAAAGGGTAAACTGCTTTGCTTTCTTATACAGCCAGCAGAAGAAACAAGAGTCTGAAAGGCTCCTTGTCATGCTGTTTAAGTCCAAAATTAAAACATAATGTTTTTTCCCTTTTCATTTTTATTTCTGTTTTACTAGAAAAAAATTCCCTGTCAGCATCCACATTTATGGCATGCTCACATTGCTCTGGAAGAATGAAGAGAATAGAGGAACAGAAGTAAAAGTGACAAATCCATTTTCACTTTGCAAAGCAGGAGAATTGCTACACATGAATCTGTAACAATTTCTATGCTGAATCAAGTCCAAAAGTTCACCTACCTGCTATCCCATTATCAGCTATGGTCAATTAGATATCTAGGGAAGAGTACATGAACTGAAACCAGAGTGCAGTTTCTCTGGATACTCTCCTGGTCTTCAACCATTTGTGGCTCAGATTTCCTCAGCCAAAGAGGAAATGTATGTTTTACATACATCAAAACCCTCAGTGGTTTTTCCTTTTCTTGCTGTGGTTCTTGTTTAGGATGACATTGTCAAGTCTCTCTGTGTGTAAATTTTCAGCACGCACAACATCTTTCTGAAAGGAATTCCTCAGGATAACTACATGTATGAAGAACCACCTCTGTAAGTTAATTTTGAACCTGTAACCTACTGATTTAATTTAATATTCCCTCATTTGCATACTTGCTTGGAATGATCAGTTGATTTCCCCACAGAAATTTTACAGATCTCTACCACGCACTCACTCAGCCTTCTCTTTTGCAAGCGGAGAAGTCCTAGTCTGCTTGTTCCTCACACTCCACAAATGCAGTCTTCCCAGTACCTTCAAAAGCTTTTTCTAGCTCTACTGGATCCTTTTCAACACGGGGTGGAGGACAGTGGGAGAATCAGACTTGCACTTAAAATAGAAGATGTGAGAACAGTAAAAAACAGCAGCACAAAAAAAAAAAGTGCCTGTAAAGTTTGTTCATTTGTATATAACACTGCAGCTGATTAAAGCACAAATGAGGAAACATTTCTAGAGCTGACAATCCTAAAGACATAACCATCTTCCCCCATAATTCCTTCACAAGATTCCATTCCAGGCAGTTACAAATCCTTGCAATACTGACACACAAATATAATCACTTTGATGCAATTACTATTCATCACTATTATAGTAATTTTTACATCTAAATTAAGCTAATTCAAGAAATTCAGTTCTGAAAAGAAAGACAGATGGGAAGGCCATCTTAAAGAAATTCCTTGACTCCTTTCCAAACCAAAGTTTACACCCTCAGTTTAGCAAGCAAAAATTAAGGGCAGAGCAATTCCAGCTGGGATGTGTCCTGAAACACATCCTGTGATGCATTTTTGCTTTCTGTTAATCAGTCAATAACGCATATCTACTTCAAATCCCTGATCTCCTGGATATGAGCAACCAGTGGTGTTTGCACACTGTATAGCTACTACCCTATAAAGTTGCAAGGAATGTCACACAGTCATTAACGGAAGATCTACTGCACAACAATGCTAGTGCCTACAGCATCAAGGCTTAAATACTCAGTATCAGGGTTTTTCCCCCTCAGTAAACAGCACATTGCCACCCCAGTGTCAAACCCATTTCTGCTATTTTCGGTGCATATAGTTTCTTAAAATTAGGCTGTTATACAGTGAAGCAGTAATAGGATGGCCCAGCAAATCTTCCCCTAGAAAGCAGCCAGTAAGATAACTCCAGCCTGAAAAGGTAGCTTAAAATAGAGAGAGACAGTGCGTTGCTCAGATATTAGGTGACCCCTAATTTTGTCTCCAAAGCCTAGATTCCTACACACACATACGCTGCATGAAACATTTCTAAAAAAGGGTTCTGTGGTGATACCAGCAATCTATTTACTTTCAGCTGAAGTACTTTATCCCACATTTGACTATTCTATGTAACAGAAAAGAAAGACTACTGAATGAAATGGCAGGAAGGTTTTTTATTATTTCTACTAATATCCAAAGAAAGAAGGTCATGCATCCCTGAAATACTGAGAAGTGAATTACACAGCTTTATACAACTCCCTGCAGATTTCAAGGGCTTGCATTATAAAATTAAATTAGGTATTTCCTGCCACAGAATACACACACTTGTAATATAATGATCCTGAAGTTGTTCAATGGGTTTATCACAGACAGTTGAGAACACTTCATTAAGATACTTCGCTCACATGAATGTACAGTCTAAAATATTTAGTAGAGAGATACAGTAATACTATGTACACTAAGCTAATGAATGGAAATTAGTTGAAGTTGTTCCTATTTCTTCAGTCAGATATGTCAGTTTGATCTGATGATTAAGTGCTTTGGCTTGAGACATATGATATCCATCTAGAGCGCTATAGTGTTGACAACAAAAGCAGTGTATTGTTCATAAGGTTACAAAGTAAAAAATAGACTGCATTTGAAATTAACCTCTAAGTTTCACCCAACAATTTTGAAAAATCCTACCTTTATATTTATAATTTGAGTATAAAGGATTATTTTATAAAACAAAACTGAAAGACTTGCATTCCATCTATTAACAGTGCTAACATACAAAAAACTGTAGCTGTGAACTTTGCCCTCCCCTGCAAAACTACCTCTCTGTACACACCATCTGGTATTTGCTGATTCACAGGCACAACCGAGTCATTCTCGCAACCCTCTGGAAGTTACAAGCCTTTGCATCTTTCCACTCCTCCAAGATGCAGATCTGGAGACAATGAAGTTGGATGTGCCTGTCTTTGAATGCCTCCTTACTGGAAATTCCAAAAAGAAGAGAGTCCTCCGAAGGCAGAATTTTTCACGAGTCAGACATTACTTTCCTCTGCTGTGCACTTTATCAATTTAACTCATTTAATACCCACTTCCCCACACAATCTGCACTGTAACTAGGTTACACATTTTCATTCCTCCTGCTCTAAGAAAAAGCAAGCCTCTTTCCACTCTAACCTGTGAAAATCCAAACCAACTACACATCCCTTGATTCCATATCAAATCCATTGCCAACATCTTTCCTATCTCTTCTACAGGATAGGATCGGAGTTGTACCTAAGACTCCGCAGTGTTCTTTTTCCACAGTTCTCATCAACTCTTCCATGCCAAATTCCTTCTCTTACCAAAAAGTTTCTGAAGTGGCTTATACTTTCACTGATTGGCTACCGAAAACAGAAGGCAAGCCTGACAACTGGATCCACCCCAAAGAAACAGAACAAGTACACATCAAATCCCTACCCAAGAGCCCTACAGATGGAATCCTGTACTCCTGCTGCCAAGATACATCCTGAGGAGCCCAGTGCACTCCCACTCACAGGAGGCTGGCATGAGTCGATCTGGGAAAACAGCCCTCCATAGCCAAAGCACACCAGCCTGCTACACAGGAAATTACCATAAAGGTAATTTGTGTCAATTCTTTTAAGTTGTTCTGAGACCAAGACGTGACAAGGTATAAGGGAGGGGGATGTACCTAAATTAAAGGTGGCTGAATTGCATATGGAATCAAAGGATAACCAACAAATGCTTAAAGAGAAGTGTTTAAAGAAATAAATGGAAGAGTTCCATTTCAGGACATGAAATCAGTGCCAGTCCCACACCAATGCCACCATCTCACCTCTCCCACGGCCACGTTTCCCACGGTCTGAAGGCCTGTCTCCTTGATTGTTGTCCACTCCATTCTCTTCAGCTCTAACTGTGGAGAGAGGACAGCTTAAGAGAAGCTTTAGAGACTCATACATGAGACAATATAGCCATCTGCTCAACCTGAACCCCAAAAGAAAAGGCAAGAATCTTAAGTGGGCTGGTCAACAGATCTCAGTCATCCCTCTTCTTTGGGGGCCTAGCTACAGGCAAGTTATGTTTACTTTGCACTGGATAATTAGGAAGCAAAATATCTAATAAGAGGGAAGTGTCCCTCAGCAGACATTTATTTTTTTTGAAAAATAAAAAAGTGCAATGTTTTGCAGCCTACACTATTAAATTAATTATGGCCTCACCTCTTAAATGAGGTAGAAAATACAGCTGCCTCATACTATGCTTCCTTGATAATGTGCTGGGTGGCAAGAGTGAAAGAATAAGAGATAACAAAGAACACCAATTCTCCTCCTGTCTGCCCATACCACATCCCTGTACAACCAAGGAAACTTAAGACAACTCTCCTCTGTATTTAAATCAGAGGGATGACGACTGGGTGAAGGTGAGGCATTAGAAAAGCACTGCAACTTAACTATTTTGTGAAAAACTCTTGAGGACATACTCTGAAAGATGGCTGGCTCCTTGAAGGGAAAAAAATAAAGAAAAAATGACTAGCCACCGAAAACACTGCTGAGATTTTCTGCTGCACAACTTTTCCTAATGGCAGCAACAAAATCATTACTGCTTGGACATAAAGCTGGGAAGAGAATATCAAGATTTGGTAACCATCTGAAAAATCTTTAATTCCCATTTACAAAAGGAGACGAACAGCATCTGGCTCTGGCAAAAATTTTGCCCATCACTTTCATTTTGATGGATCCGATTTCAATTTGTTCTAAGCATAGCTGTAAGTTTTCTTAATATTTTTTCCTATCTTGACATTATTTTACAAAGATTCACAATGTCTTCATTGGCACAATATTTGAATATATTCCAACAATGAATTAGAAGAGTTGGCTAATATTGTAAATATTTTTCCTGCTTTTAAGTGAAAAGCTAAACATACTGTTTTCATTCTGGTTCCTCTGCTGTTGTCTACGGCCCTTACAGGCAATGTGTACAGCTTTGATACTGCTGATAAAACTTCGAGAAAAAAGCAATGTGTACCCAATGGTGATCTAATGTGATTCTATCTAACTTGGAAACATCAGTTTGCTTTTGTGCAGTATATTATTGCACCTGTTTAAACTGTAGCGAATTTTTAAATGTGTCAACTCACAAAGAATTTTCTCAGTTGTGGAAACTCACCTTTGGTTGGCTTATGTGAGTAACATACGCTAGAGATTAATAATGATCCCAGTCTTTTCATTCCCCTTATGAGAAGATGAGAACATCTTCAGGTTCTCCCACTCATAAAAGGAGATGGAGTCAAAGCTGGATAATTTTTTCATTAAAAGAAACAAAAAAGTGTATCAGCTGTGCAGTGATATACTTGCTGTCAAGCAGTCTTACAGAGTCAATTCTAAAACTTACATAAAGAACAGCAATTTGTATATGATCAATTAATCAAAAAAGGACAGAAATTTAAATTAAACTGAGTGGCTCTGAAGAAGCACAGACCATCTCAAAACCAAGTCACGTAGACAGATCAAGCATACCTGTCACACAAACAAGTTATGATCCCTTCAGTACTGAGCTACAGCTCGGACAGACTTTACTCCATTAAGCATTCGCTCTTAAGTCAGCCAGTTTCAGCTGCAAGAAAAGTGTCTGAATCTTTAAAAATGAACCCTATACGTACACTCTCGGCCACGGCTGCCTCCTCTTCCCCGTCTGTTGGAACTTCCCCGTCCACGACTCACTTCTCTGTCCCCTCGTTTTTCTCTGTTCTCTTTGTTTTCTGAACTTTCCTTTCCAAGGCTTTTCTTCTTTCCCCCTACAGTCTCCCAAGAAGTCTATTTGGGTAGAATAGAATTAGATACAAAAGTCAAAAAGGAAGAGACAGTTCTCAATGCATATTTCCACCTCACACCCCTCCAGTTCATGGAAGAAAACATGTATTTGCATAACATCACATATGTAATACCTTGCAAACTACACTGATACGAATGGAAGCACAGGCTGTATTTTTGGGAAGAGATGAGAAAGAAACAAGTTTTAGAAATTGAATTGTCTTATGGAATGTAAGAATCCCAAATATTTCTGGCTATAATGGCTTTTACTAGTTCAAGGAAGCCTAGATACGACCACAACACAGAAAATCTGCAAAGCAAGCAAGTTTGCCTCTCAACTACCTCCATAAATCTAGCAAGGGAGCATGCACAGAGCTATCTTTCTCCCAAGGAAATGAAAAAAGGCTTATAGGCACCATTGAACAAGAGACTGATGAGAATAAGTTTGTGGCCTAAGGCGGAAAAAAAAAAAAAAAAACCAACAAAAACAAAACCAGAAAAACTATTCTCCAGATGTACTAGAATTCAAGCACCAAGAGGCAGAATGGCAGAACAACAGCTTGGGAAACTGAGGCCATGATAAGCCAGACCATTCACTCTTAACAGCTACAGCTCATCACACACAGCAAAATACAGGAAAAACGATGTCTAAACAAGACAAGGGACCAAGGTCCAAACATTAGGCTTCAGCTTTAATATTAAACTCCATCTTTAAAATAAATTCAGGGATCGTATCAGCTCCATAGAGTATCTGTAGGAGTTGAAAATAAAATGACTAAAACACCTGCTAAGAATAGCACAGCACCTCATATATTATGCAACTGCATGGTTAGTTAATTGAGCCATAGTTGCAAAGCAAAGAAAGAAAGGTATAATTTGCAAACCATTAAGATGGCAAATAGGTTTATATACATGTCCCCATCTCTAGGAGCTTATAGTCTAGGTAAGGTATTTAAGCAGGAAATTTGCATATGCAAATAAGGTGCCATCAACTGTGGAGCACTAAAGCCATGACCTTTGACAGGCACGTGCATCAAAAACAAAAGGTTGGCTATCAGTACTTTTATGTCCTGTCCTATCTCTTCTCAATTCAGACAACAGCAGCTCAGAAGCCCTCATGAGGTAGGCAATGACCAGCTAGTCCAAGCTGCCTAGAATTGAGAAAACTAATGCTATTGAGAAATAGCAGGTAACAAAAGCAGTTTACAAGTACAAACTCAATGTTTTAGTGTCTCCTTTGAGAGAATAAGTACCAAGAGAATTATTTGACATAGCAATAGGTGAGAAAGAAGGCCGAAATCACTTTTCAATTTTATCTCCAGTACAGAAGACTACACCACCATAAGCCAACTTAGGTGAAGCGCAGACAGCGTGGATTAGAAGTACAAAACTATGCGTTTGAGCAACACCATGTTATTTGTGCAACAGAAAACTGTTTCCTCCAGTAACTACCATATGGCTTCACCTGCCATAGCCTGTGTAACTGCATTACACACTAAAACACTCCTAGACCTTTAGAGACACTTCACAGGAGAACAAATAACTGCACTGACAACTGAAGAACCAAGTGTACGTAGTTCAGAATGCACTGCTATTTCACTGATGGGCATGGTGCCAAAAGATCTCTGACCATTTTAAGAAACATCCAAAAACAGGATGATCCTGCAAAGCTTAAGAGGAAGCAGCCTCTCCTTAGTAAGGTTTTACATGACTTGGGAAGGATCAATAAACGGACGACTATGAAAGCATCAGATTCATGCTTTCCCACGGTATAATTCTGAGGAAAGCCTTGAGAAGTTGGGCATGTCCCTTAAGACAGAGGATAGTGCTACCTCTGCACATGGGAATCCATCAAAGACTATCAAAGCCGCCTGTTTTTGTAAGGGAGCTAACCAATTACAATTTCAGCTGTTGGGGCAACCCAAATGACAGTTATGAGCCTGACCTTTGAAAATGTGTAACAGAAGCCTCCTTGCTGACCTGGTCTTAGATGGAAAGAAGAATAATCTAAAAGGTTCCCTTTGTTCTGTCTTCAAAGGTTTAGGAATTAAAGCATGGCCGGGCATAAAATGGATCTTACGCCTGTAGGAAGTTAAATGAATAGAAGTCTTGGGCAAAGAAACAAGGCGTTCTCCACTCTCATCCAGAAGCCTCTATCTATCCAAAGCCAGAGTGTCACAACTGTTGCCAAGTGAAAAGTCTTCATAAAGGCAAAGTCACACAGCATAAAGCCTTAAAGATCACAGCATTTAAAAAAAAAAAAAAAAAAAAAAAAGACAAAACTAGCAGAGTACCAAAGAAATTATAAATAAGATATTCTAGCTATCCCTCTCTGCTCTTCTAACTCCTCAAACTGGATAGACATATCTTCTTCCAAACGACGTAAAAACAAAACTTCTAGTGTATCAAAGCAGACTAAAACTAGGAAGAGATTTGGGAATCTGCACTCAGAACTAGTAGTACCTCTGCTTCCAACTTTACATCAAATCCACAGTTAAGCTGTTCTGGAGTATAATGGCCTTAAAACATGGCCTTCAGGTTGGAGGCCCACCAACTTCCATGAAGAAGAATAAATTTCTTCACGCCCTTCAATTAATACTCCTTCCTCCTTGAGACCTTCAAGTTCTCTGTATTCGTTTATGAGTTGCATTTTGTCTACAGAGAGCAGTGGGTTCAGAGGGACTTGTCAAAAGAGCAGAACATATGGATATGTTGCTTCTAATTGGTAAATGAGTTCAGAAAGTTTCTTCCATGTCATGATCACTTATAACAATTCTCTGAAGTAAGAAAGCATTTAACATTCTTTATCAACCAGAAAACTATTTTCAACTAGAAAATGGCAAGTACAAGAAGTACCAGAGAACACAAAACCAGCACATTACCAAGACGGGTTTAATCAAGGTGAGATGTTCTCTTCTACTCCCAGCTTGCCAGCTCACTCAGTATTATATACTTCCGTGTTTTAGATGACCTCAACTCTTATAAATGAAAAGAGGATAGAAAAGAAAGTCCCCTCAGTCAGAACGGTATGTGTCCTATATTTAAGGTGTGTGTGGGGGGGGTGAGTTTCCTCATTAACAATAAGCCAGAGTACACATCCTCACAAATCACAGGAAATACTGTATGTTCAGCATTAAGAAAGGAAGTCCAGGTTTCTTTCCCAATTTAGGTGAGATGGAATGTAGTTTACTGCCTTGGATAAATCGTAAGAAGTCCCTCCAGCAAAAATTTCAACCGCAGCAAGATGTATTTTCCTGATATCTCTTGGGATAAAAAATTGCTCCGTGCAACATTACAAGCAACATTATTTGTTGTTATACACTGTGCTGATTTTGGCTGAGATAGAGTTAATTTTCTTCACAGCAGCTAGCATGGGGCTATGTTTTAGATCTGTGCTGGAAACAGTGTTGTTAATACAGTGATGTGTTAGTTATTGCTGAGCAGTGCTTACACAAGGTCAACGCCTTTTCTGCTTCTCACCCCACCCCACCAGCGAGTAGGCTGGGGGTACACAAGAAGCTGGGAGAGGACACAGCCGGGACAGCTGTAAAGGGATATTCCTCAGCACATAAAGCTGGGGAAGAAGAAGGAAGGGGGGGACATTCGGAGTGATGGCGTTTGTCTTCCCAAGTAACTGTTACATGTGATGGAGCCCTGCTTTCCTGGAGATGGCTGAACACCTGCCTGCCGATGGGAAGGAGCGAATGAATTCCTTGTTTTGCTTTGCTTGTGTGCGTGGCTTTTGCTTTACTTATTAAACTGCCTTTATCTCAACCCACAAGTTTTTTCATTTGTACTCTGATGCTCTCCCCCATCCCACTGTGGGGCAGTGAGCAAGCAGCTGTACTTAGCTGCCACCTGGGGTTAAACCACAACATTGTTTAGTCTCCTCTATCTGTTTTTCAATGAAGTCATGCAAATAAGCAACACAGTGAAAGGAGCAACTACTTGCTGTGTCCTCTTCTGCCATTAGTAGTGTTGCCAATGTAACTTTCAGGTGTGAAAACCTCCTCCAACTTCAATACTGGCAATGCACACCTACAGAAGTTGCACAACTTAAAATATCTACCTGTCCTTCAGGTTTATAAAGATTGCCCTTCGTGGCAAACACTTAGACTCAGGTCTCAGGGTTGTGGAGGTGCTACAGACACTGAAGCAAAAAACAGGCCTGTGTCTGACAGAGCACTGAGTTCTGCTGCAGAGTTAAAATTGCTGCATGTAGATGAAAGTCGGAGGACTCTGCAAGAGACCAGCTGAACACCCATAACATTTTCAAGGTTCAGCCTACTCTAAGGTATGCATGCAGTAGAGAAGCTGTCCCGGTCTCCATTTCCTTCAAAAGAAATTGAATGGAGACATGGAAATTGAAAGCTTCTGAAATATGATTTTCCCAATCACTTCTTAGAAGTGTAAAGATGCAGCAAACAAAGAGCGGGTTAATATTAAGTAAAACCTTACCGTGTCTGAACTTCCTTCCAGCAGTATGTTGATTGCTCTGTTCACATCCCCATTACAGTCATGTAATGCCACTATGCACTCATCCTGGTTTTTCCCCGTCACTTCCATAAGCTGGCAGTAAAAGTCAGACATATTAAAATATCCAAATTATCATCATAAGAAAATAAGAGTTAGTACCACCACAGATTCCAAGTAAGTGCATAGCTACTGTGTCAGAGCAAACTAAAATCCTAAATAAAGGTATCTGCATTTTACAGATCTGCTTGGGATTCAGACAAGAGACAGGATGAAACACAAATGAAACGGTAATCAAAAAAGCACTCTCTCACACCTTTTTTTTCCCTTTATGCTTGCAGCAAATGCTGTCACCCCAGAGACAGCAGTATATGAGGCTAAAGATGTGAAACACCAGGTCCAGTATCACCAGATACTGGATAGGTCCAGTATCATCCTCTCTCCCTCCCCATCAAACATCCCCCTCTTTATCCCACTGTGTGAGAAAAGACATAAGGTAAGTCATGGCAGAGAACAGATCCATCTGGAAAAACATCCAGACTAAGAAAAAGGTTATTTTTCAGCCAGATCAGCTCCCTCAATCCATTTCAGCATGAGGCCACACAAAATGCACAAGTGATGGCTGCTGAAGGAGACCCAGTACTGAATTATGCTCTGTGGACCTGCAGTGCACATCCTGAGGAGCGCTGGATGGAAATAATCACAGTCTGTCATGGGACACATCCAGCAACTTCACTCAAAGAAAAAAACTACATGAGCTAGAAATATATATGCACAATGTAAAATATTGGAGATTTCCTATGCAGAACTTAACTCTTATCCTTCCTACCAGCAGAGCTACGGGCACTACTGATGAGGGTTCTTTGGCTTCAGGAAGTACAGACTTCACTTCTGGCACAGCAACAGAACAACTTTACAAAAAGAACAACAAAAAGCACTTTAACAATCCTTCACAGGAGGTTTTTACAAAGGAAAAGAAATCAAGAAATCTGCTTCTCTGCTGCATTAATGCATTCATGCTAATTGTTCTCTCCTTTGGGGCATACTCCTAGTTCTTCCTGAGTTGTGATGTGTTCACTAGGACAAAATTACCGATACCCACAGCAGAACAGTACTCAGTACTGTTCTGTACAGGATTCTCAGTACTGCTTGAATTAATGGTCTCAGCTATAACTGGGTAATGGAAGCTCGAGCACCTACACCCAAAACTCAGCATGGTAGAGGAAATGGTGGAAGATTTCATTTTCACAGTGTAATGCTACCATTTTAATGCACACACAGATGTGGGAGGTCAGATTATTTTTTTAAATAACACTTCAATTCACCTTTAAGCTATGAATAGATTTTTACTTTTCCTGAAAAACAGCCAAGATATTAGCAAACCCAGTTTACACAGGTGACATATTTTTCCCATGTACATGTGGACAAGCTGAATGCACTCTTTATTCTGACGATCATTAAGCATCAGGATGATACTAGAGAGATACAGCCTGGAAGAGACATCAGCACAGATGAGTTTTGGCTTAAACGCTTGTCTACAAAAGAAAATACAGCCAGAGCTATATTACTACACAATTTCTTGTAAACGGACTTTACAGCGCAATAAGAGCACCTTTTCCAGTTAAACTTACGCCCTTCTGAAAAAGGTTTCAGCTAAATCAGAAACAGACGCTCTAGGTCCAAAATGTAAGTTGGCTTTGGAGCAGCTTATTGCAGGGCATAAAAACTCTGTACTATAAGAAACATACTTGTTTCACTTTATCTTCAAAATCTGCGTCGTTCTTATCGTAGATCATCTGAGCAAGGCGAATCTGTTCTGCTGTTGCCTGAAAAACGCAAACATCCAATGAAGTACACAAAAGGTAACAATATTTTTTAAAAGTATCTCCCAGTGTCACTGTGTTTTTTTCTCCAGATTCTCAAGAAGAACATACACAACAAGCACAGAAGTGCTATGGGGAAGGGATTAACATCTCCTCTATGCCCATTTTATAGTTAAAAAGTTAGTCAACACGTCCTAATGTGTTTGAACCACAGCTGAAGGTCACCACATAGACAAGACAACCATATAACAAAATAAAATTCACCACAGAAGCCTACACTTTGATATTACTACTTTTACTTTTATTTAGTATCTACCACTCCAGAGTTAAGAGTTTTATCATAACAAACTGGCAACAGTATTTCTAAATTAACCACATCTCTACTGATTTCTGCTCACATCACCTACCACGACTCTCTCAACAACAACCTGACTCTGTAGTTTTATGAGCACTTAAAAAGAGACTGAGTCATGCCTCAAGATTTTGCCCATGAACAGCTGCACTTATTTTAATTATAAGCGAATACTGGTCTCTGAAAACTGCTAAAGGATCTTGCTATTGATGAAATATTTGGTGCTTCTGTAATGTTTCTGGACCACAAATCCATGCTGGCAACTTCTCCAAAAGCTAAAAGACTAAAATGAATGGATGCAGTAAAGCACCATAAATTCAAATAGGCTATGGCTGCCCCAGAGAGAAAGCAACTCAAGAACACTAATGTCGCATCATACAGGCCACTCTTCATAGTGTGGCATTTTCAGTCTACTTGAACTGCACTCCCATAAAAATACCAAAGATAATTCAATGCTACATGATCCTGGACCTAATTTGATTTCTGCTCAAACAGAAGAGGCTTCCATCTCACACTAGAGAAGGCTGATACTGAAGAGAGCCAGGACCAGAAATGCAAGCTGATGTGCTGCGGGAGACTTCTTCCTTGAGAAGGGGACCACCTCATCCACTGAAATTCTTGACAGAAAGGATTCATCCTGGGCAGCTGGTTGAATCTCACCTTTTGAAGTCTCATTTCATGGGATACCCACACGAAATTCTGTGCCTCACAAGTTCAGACTTTTCAGACTGCTTAGCCTCAAACTGCTTCACTTTTGGAGTTTACCACAAACACATTCTCTAGAGGAGGTCGCCAAGTGTAAATCCTGAGAAGAGTCTAAAAATTACTCCACTGTACACACCAGCTGCTTATTTTCTGAGAAGTACTGCAGCTGTCCCAGTTCCTTGAGGGAAGCGACATTTGCTGTGCTGAGAGGCAACGTTCCAAGACAATTAGCGTTTGTAACAGAGTTAAGTACTCTGCGCTACTTCACATTTTCAAAGTGTCATGCTGACAGCTTCATACGTCAGTCGGCAACACAGAGGAGAGCCTGCTCTGGAATTCCCCGCACCAGCCCTGGTGCCACCCTCCACGAAAGCCTCCCAGTCAGTGCGGTGCTCTGTGCAAAGGACCTCACTCTTGGTGTCTGCTGAGAGCTCAGCAGAGAGCAAAAACAAAAGATCTGCTGGTGGTTTCAGGAATTAAGCCTTGTTGATCTACCTTCTCGCTCTGACTTCAGCCTCCTCAAGCCTACCGCAACTTTTAAGCTAGTGAAGAAATTTCCTTTAAAGATATCCAGAGTAAAAACATTCAGACAATGTAATTTCTGTAGAGACATGATGGCGTATTTGACCAGAAACAGGTAGCCATTAAGATTCACTTTTTCCATAAACCACGGAAAAAGTTTAAGTCCACGTTAGAAGACAAAAATATAGCAATTTTATAACTATCAAATGTGTGATAGTATGTTCAGTTCTGCTGTGCAAGCAGAGAGCTTCGAAACACAAGCAGGTGCAATATCACCAATATTTATGCCAGTGGATTGCACCCAGATGGAACTGAAGATTCAGAAGAAAAAAAAAACAAACACCCACAAGATGTGTTTACTACACAAACACCAAATCATTGTCACAAAAAGTTTCGTTTTTTTTCCCAGTGAGTGGTTCTTCTTTATTTTTAAGGCACCATCATTACAAGTAACATTGTAGTATCCTATAAAAGAGTATAAGTTTTAATTGTGACTAAGAAAATAGCAGCATCTTAAGACAGCTAAAACTGTACTCAACCTTATAAGATACATTATCTTTGTGGCATAACAGAGCGAAGGAAATTTTTAACTAACAATTTAGAACTACCAGAAAACAGAAGTGTGCAGAACACAAAACTAAGTGACAGTAATAGGCCCAGATCTTATAATAAAATGGTATATTTATTATCCAGAAGCAATGCAAAAGAACTGCAATGTAATTTCTTAAATAACTTAAATGATGATCAATCTGCTATTATGACAATGAATCTCCATTTGGGAAAGCAACATTATCCTACATTCAGAAAAATGAATCAGTGGTGATTAAACAGTAAAATCCCACACATTTCTGCTGATCTGTAAAGCATGACTAAGGAGGAAGGTCCATCTGATATCTAAACAATAAAGAAATACGGTGCACTAAAACAAAATTGCTGTATATTAAATAACCACCTTTTCCACTGAATTGACCAAACCAGTATCTATTATACAAGAATAAGCGGACAAAATGCAGAAAAAGGTCAGTAAGACCTAATGCTTAAAATTAACTAATCACATAGGTTGGAAAGGTCCCCCAGTGATACTCAGTGCAACCTCCCATCAAGAGCACGTCCCATCAGAGGAGCTGCTTGGGCCAGACAGAGATCCCACAACCTCTCTAATCCATGACCACGTTCATGGTAAACGATTTTTTCCCTTTTTAACAGCTGGAATTTCCAGTGTTCCAACTTGTGCCATTGCCTCTCTGAAAAGAGTCTGGCTTCACCTTTTCTATACCCTTTCATGAGGTATCTGAATAGAAGATACAATCATGCCTTGCCTTCTTAGGGCTGAACAAATCCAGTTTCCTCAGCCACCCTTCATTCATACTGTGCTCCAGCCTCTCAGCCACTTCGCAGCTCTTCACTGGACTTGCTCCCATCTGCCAATGTCTGTCTTGTGCCAGGGAACCCAAAACTGGGCAGAGTACTCCACTGCTGTCTTGCAAATGTCGAAAAAGGGGAAACCACCACTTCTGCTTGCTACATTCCTGCAGCCTTACTTGTTATAAAACAAAAACAAATTCAACTTCATCTGTTGAAAGTCACTTTCTAAATCCACATATTAGCATGAATCACCACTACACAAAGTGCTGCAGCGCAAAGAGACGATAAGGACTTGAGCTCACATAATTAATACTGTACAAAACAGAACAAGAGCCCCTCTATGTTAAAGCTCACTCTAGAAAACAATAAAAGACACATTTTCCCAGGGGAGCACCTCTAGTCTGATGCACACTCTGCCATCAGAGAACTGAGGCAATTCTTGAATTGAGTCCAATTTTGAGAAGTACCTGACAAGAGAATAATGAGTTGCCAAGAGCAGAGACATTTTGCACTCTCTGTAACCCAGACAAGCACAGAACTACTCTGCTGCTGAGAATCAAGACAATGGGGAAGAGCTTAATTTCAATCTCGCAGATACTCAATATAATTTTAGTCCGCTAGTGGATGACCATCTTCATTTCACTTTGTGAGGACACTGCACGAGAATTTTAGGATTTTGTGACTTGCAGCTATGCTGAACCATGCTGCAGAACACAGCATGCACCTAACAAAGCTTTTCCCATCCACCAAAATTCCCCTACCAACCAGAAATTTTCTAGCATCATGAGGCTGGCATATGGAAGAGCTGAGATCTGAGGACACTGAGGTCACAGGACAGGAATCCTGACACAGGCATAGAATTCCTCACCAATGGGAAATGTTGGTGAAGAACACAAAGCTCCTTTAGAGGCAAGAATACAGGAACAACTTAATGCTGTGCTGGATTACTGAGCAATTAAAGCGAGATATCAAACATACTCTTCCAAGACAGACAACCATTTCCCCCTCCTCCCTTTTCTCAGTTTTTACTGACTTAGGGAAGAAATGTGTATCATTACATGCTCACTTTCAACTCAAAGAAAATCATATAGTAGCACGTACCTGTACTACTTGTTTCTGTGGTTGTGTTGGCTGTGTGGTTGAAATTTGCGTTTTGTCCCGAGTGCCCCGGGTACGTTCACTGCCCACCGAAGTCATCATATACAGTATATACAAAACAATGTATGTACAAAATAGAAAATCTGAAAGGGGGGGAAAAAAAAAAAAGCATGAGTTAAGGCAGGGTACTGGTTTAATATCCAGATAATATACAAATGCAGTACCTTGAACTCGTCCTGCCTTTACCACGAACTCTATACAGAGACTCCTGAGAAAGCAGCTTTAACACACTATTATTGGATTTATTGCAGTCTTTACAGTAAAGGGGAAAATGCAGTGGATAAAAAGCATTTTTGCCAGCTGATTGGGATCTGTCTAGATCTGTAGTTCCAGATGACATCTAAATCTCACCGCTTTTTCCAGTTATTTAACATACAGACTTTTCTATCTGCTGCTCTGCTGAAATTTCAGCTCCAGCTGTATCACTCCTTACGTTTCTGTAATACCTGCTGTCTTGTTTTGATACCTGTAATTTAACCACTCTCATACCCACTCAGAACACTAACGCAAAAATCACAATCACAAATTAGGCACTTCCTCTCTTCCCTATCATCAAACTGCTTTTCTGCACATATACGGAGGTCGTGGCCAATGCCCACTCTGCTTCTCACCTCTCATTTATAAGAGAAATTATGATGCTTGCCTCTAAAGACAGCCTCTGTAGCCGGTATTTTTGTTTTGTTCTCCCTCATACTTAACAGAAATGATTTACAAAACTACCTATTACCCTGCTTTAAATATAACTTTGTTGTATGGCAACAAAGAAACCCAAAAGAAAACCCGAACTCCACACACACATCTGTGCTATCCTGTTTGGGGCAGTTAGCTTTCATTCTCATTCATGCTCTAGCATTAAAATTACTTTGAAACAAGAAATTTATTATTCTCCCTGTGTTTGTACAGCATCTAACACAAGGCTAATTGATGAGTATGGCTTATAGTAGCTATGATAACTGGAAACAGACCTCTCAACTCGTCAGAATGGTCACAGTCAACTGCCTGGTTTCTGTCCCCATGACACTGGGAAGTAAAACTGCAAATTTAGGGAACTAAGGACAACTTACAAGTGATGCACCTGGGCAGAAGCAGATGTGCAAACAAGCAGCAAAGTGCTTTTACTGCAGCACCAATGTATGAACGTGCCTTAGCATGCAACTTGTCAGGGCAGCAGCTTTGGTGCAAGCTGGCTAGCACAGAGTTCAATGCACAACAATGCTCAGATGAAAACTGAGCAAACTGCTATGATTGTATGGATGAGGATGTGTTTGAGACCCAATGTCTCACTAGCATTCACAAGTAATGGGTACTCAACAATTAAAGTTGCAGTGAGATGCTTCAGTTTAAACTTCAATTCAAGATGATGCTCAGGAGCCTCATGTAGAATCGAAAAGACAATTAACCCCATTATCATCTAAATCTCTTCTTCACTTTAGAAATACATTTTTGTTGGCCAAAGTTGAACCCCGACATTGAATTTCTTTATGTGCTAGTTAAAGCATTCAATAAAGCCTGAGGAGAAAGTATATTTCCATGAACTCTTACATATTTAACAAGAAAAGGCCTGCCTTTACCAGGAACTGACTGTAGTATGAGCTAAGCTGGAACACTGTGTTTCTCCAGCTTTATGAATATATCCACCAAAGCCAACCTGTCTCCCAGTCTCTTAAGGTAGTCTTTGTTGTCTTCTAAGCCCCAGAACACACAGGCCTTCAGAGCACTGCACTTGACACCCTAAAAGCCAGATACAGTCAGAACAGAGGTTATTCAAGCTCGTGACAATATGTTCTATGGAAAGCAAAATATTAACCAGAGGTGGAGACGCTCTGAACAGCAACTTCAGCACTTATCGCTGACTATCTGGTCGTGGCTGTCCACTGATATTTTAAACACATTATGGACAGTCTTCAGTTGAGTTTGCAGTAGAAATTACTTTTGCTCTTTGTGCTAAAATCTGCTTTATAAGCCTTGCTGACTGGACTGCCAACATCCAAAAACTTAAATTATATAGACTAATAATGACCTTTGGCTTAGTTTGTTGGTTTTTTTTAAGCATCAGTCAGCTCCTCACAATTTAAACCTAGCACAATGAGCAATGAAAAAAACCCTGAACAGAGAACATGACAGAGAGCACTAATCTCTCCGAAAGACAAGCTAATCATTTCAAATATGATTGTCTGGAATTAGCCCACTGCGATTTAAGATATGCTGAGAAATTATAACTCCATTGGGTCTCAATTTGTTCATCATTTCTGAATTAACATAATGTTTACACAGATTCTGGTACCTAGGAATTCTGACATACACCTCAATGCTATTTTCTCTGATCTCACCAAAGTTACTCAAAATATTGCAATCCATGTTTTGGACATGACAGCAGTACACACACGTTAAAAACAAAGAGTTTTCCGTTTGTTTGTAAAGCACACACTGAACTATAGCCTACACTTCTGACAGCCAGGCAACCTACAGTACCTGAAAAGGATTGTGTCTTTTCTCCCTCTCCTAACATGTGTGTCTGTGCCACAGCTGTTTAAGCCATATTTATTTTTCAGGATGAAAGGATACTTTGAGGAAAAAGGCAGGCACACAAGCATTTGAAACACTCCTGGGGGACGAAGCGGCACAGCAAGATCAGCCTGCTGCAGGGAACAGAGCCAAATAACCTGAAGGGCATAACGGGATCTTTAAAGAAGATCCTCATCTTGCTGACCTGCAGCCCATGAGCAGCACAATTTGGCAACAGGTCTGAAGCAGAAAACCAGTGAAGGTGAGAGCCTCTCCCTGGCAGCAGTATAGATTTGCACTTGCTTCAGACAAGTGTTGAAACACACCCTCAGTTTGACATTCCCCATCGAGCCAACATGGACATGTTATAATCCATTTCAGGCACAATCCAGTCTTCTTAAAAGCTTGATAAAAAGAGAGCTTTCAAAATCAAGCTATTTTGTTTCCCCTTAGTTGGCTCCCACTATCTACAGGCAGTGTCCAGACACAGCAACCAGCCCAGCCCCAGTGTGCACAAGGAGCAGCTGAAGGGCTCTGCTCCACCGCCAACAGTGCACTGAGCAGGGAAACATTGCATCTCCCTGGCACAAGCATGCCTTCACCATGCTGGGCTGAGGCTTCACACCCTACCACACCTACTCTTTAGAGTACCGACGCAGCCGGCAGAAGGGACACAGATAGCCACTGTCTTCAAATTACCATAGTGACTACAATTGCGAGCATTAAGTGGGATATTATTAATTAGTAAGACGGGGCTGAACAAGAACATTTCCTTGCTTGCAAAGCAGCTTCTTATTCTCTCCAATTCTTCATATTAAAGTCTGTTTGGCAGGCTGTTGTCATAGCAATGAATAGGATATCACAAACTGATGAATCTTTAACTGCAGATCAAATGAGGAAAGAAGATTTGAGACTGGGAGGAAGACAACTCTAAATTAAAATCTGTTTAATAAAGATCAAAAAAATACTCAGACAAGCAGATGTTTCAGTGTTCATGTCAGGGTCTGTCTCAGTGCAAAAGTCCCTCATCAACAGTTAATACTTGACCTTGTAGACACATTGCAACTCTAGTAAGCAGCCAAAACAGCTGTATTGTGAAGAAATAGATACACGTTAACGAAACAGACCCCCATAGCACTAGCAAACAAGGAGGAGAAAGCATTAAGGAGACGGGACTTCCCAAAACTGTTGTGTAAAGAAGGCGGTCGTACTTTTTCATGACAATAAAAAAGAAGCACAAGACTGCTGTGAACCTTTTTTTCACTGATGTAATCTAGTACCTTCAGAGGAAGGCTGTCTTTGCTTCTACTTTAAAAGCAAACAAACAAAAAACCCAAACAAAACAAAACAAAACCCCTTAATCAGTAGCTAAGAAAGTTGTTGAAGTATGTTTAGCTTCTCAAGCACTAAGGAATTCAAATTTCAGCACTTCCTCATAAAGCAAATAACTAGACTTAAAAATGGAAAGCAACAGAGGCATTTAAGAGGAAAATAATCCCAAATCTCAATGTTTTGTTTGGTTTAGTGTTTCTGTCTGTACAGCAAGTTTAGCCCAAGGACCTAGACTACAACAGCAGATATAGTGTTCTATAATAACCCGTCACCAGACTGGTGATGGAACGACAATTATTCTAGTGTCTGAAAGCGGTACCTACGTATTGGTATCTCAAAACCCAACTTTCCTAGAGACCAAATCCCACCCCTTTCCAAAGTCTCCATACTGTAAGTCTTATTCGACACATTTAGTTGGGGTTTTGCTCAGAATTTTAGAAGGAAAAGAGGAAGGCACAGAATCAGAGTAACTGAATGCACATCAACACAAAAAGCAGGTTTTTAAAGCTATCATAATGCTTTCTTTGATCTTTTGTTCAACTTTCCTTCGGCAAAAAATCTAGTTCTTTTAGACTCAAAGAAGTCAGAAAAGCTAGAGATATACAGAATACAAATTGACTTGACAGGGTGACAAGCCCCACAAGACACAGCAAATCTATTGCTGAACTTCCAGGGACAGACCACACCACCTGACTTTCAAGAATCCTTCTCTGAAGTTAAATATTCACTTCCATCAGCTGAACAAAACATTTGCAGTTTCAGTTCTTTTCCTGAGGCAGTCTCAAGAAAGTTATTTTCTTGACTCTCTGGACAAGGAGCTGTGATAAAGAACACTGTGCAGAAATCTCTGTGAACACCTTAAAAGTGTGATTGCTTTTTTACACTCTAATCACAAAGCTACTCAGTCAAGGATTTCTCACAATGACAGGGCAAGGAAAAGGCTGCAGGACACTGCCTCATGATGGCATGACTACTGTACATGTACCATGAGTCTAGATTCTACTGCTACGGCAGCAGCGTGACATAAGCATGAGGAAAAAGAGCAGAGGAAAAAAATTATGTCTGCAAAGCATCGATGCAATGCATTTCCCTCAAGTGCTGTTGTCTAAAGAATCTCACCACCTTTATTACTGCTTGAAAGGGGAAAAGAGTTTACAAGAGTCAGATGTTCCTCAGGAGCAGTGCTGATTACTCAGTGTCTGTACTGCCTCAAGCCAACAATACTGAACCTGAGCTTATGGATCCCGGGAGGGTTCATGTCTCATCTTACGGTCTTCTACAGTAAATAGGAAGAATATTGATGGCCAGGAGTAGACCTGCAACACTGGCAGAACACCACAGGAGAGAGAGAAATTGTACTATCTGTATGCTCCCACGTTTTACCAAGAAAAAAGGATTGCTGGGAGTGGCCAGAGTACCAGCACAAACATAAAAACTAACATATACACATTTCCAGTTGTGTTAGCAAAGTGTACTGAATAAACAAGTGAATACTCTTACCCACCTTTCTTAAAACCCACTGAGCTGCTATTTGAAATTATTATTCTGCTAAGTCAATCTATAATTAGCTAAGAACACACCCAAATCTACAGAAATCAATAATTTCTCTTCACCACCAAAAAAAAAAGTTCACTTCAAGGATGGGTATTCCTAAGCAAGTGTTATACAAAGGAAGACAAAGAAATATACAAATAGGTCTTACAAATAAAAGAAAATACAGCATTGTTTTGGGAGACAAAGTGCTCAATCTCCAAAAGACCAGAGTTAGGCAAAGGCCGGTCACGTATCCAGAGCCCCGCTCAAAAGCATGATCTGAAAGCAGGACTGAACAGTGCATGTTTTCCACTAGTAAAGCAGGTTTCAATCATTAAAATTAAGTAAACTCATTAACATTATTTTTAAAAATCTTCTAATCTTACAAGATCTATCTTTGCTATTATCCCATTGTCCCTGTCTATCAGACATATGTTACGTTTTAGTATATACTGGTGATTATCCCAGCTTTAATAAAAATCTGCCAACTACACCCAATAAACATCCAGTGGACTTGCCCTCACCATTTCTTTATAAATATTCAAACTTCAGAGGCAACAAGTGCCCTTATTCATACAGAAGTTTCTGGAGGAGGAATCTAAATTTCCCCAACTTCAACTTTCACTGGTAATTAAAAAAAAAAAAAAAAAAAGACAATTGCACTAAAATCAGAGAAGCCTATCTGATTTCCACACAACCAAGGCAACCTTCAGACTGCTAAAAACCTGGCTAGCAAAACCCACCCAGCTCTGCTGCTGTTAGAAGACAACACTCCTGAGGGATTCTGGATGATCAAAAGGCAGTGAATGTCTTAGAAGATTCAGATGACTTGACCTTATGTTTCAGACATCAATATCTACAAAGTCACTATTCTCATCTTTTGCTGCCTTTCTGCAAGAACACCACCATTTCAGACAGCAACCGGCTGGACTTCCACGTGCAAAAAGAATAAAGTTCTGTGCCCTGTCCTAACTAATTGTAAGCTCCATGTTTGCAAAGACCTGCAAGATGCACTAGTTACCAGTACTTATCATTCCCTGTAATGAAACTTTAAGTAACAGAGACCCAGTTAGACTAACTGCATGTTATTTTCTGTCTAAGCACCAGTCTCAGAACTATCAGAACTAGGCGATCTTACTAGACCATAATGCAGACCAGACCACAGTTGTTGTCATGGTCAAAAAAAAAAAAAAAAAGGGCTGCACAGGTCCCCATAGAAATATATAGCAAATACAAATCCTGTTTGAGAAGCAGCAGTCGTGGGGATCCTGTGAGGAAGGGGCAACAGCAAGTTCACTTTTGAAATGTGTTTCTCTGCTGAGGAACATTTTAAGAAAAGCTCTGGCCTGTTCTGATATTCTACAACCTGATGGAAAAATTAAATACATGGTCCTGTCATCTTTGATGGAAAGACCTCATTCCTGCCTCCTGTCAGAGAAAAGGCTTTTCTGGCACGAACCCTCGCCAAAAGCTACCAAAGTAAAAGAGATAAAGCATTCCCATCATTGACCACACCGTATGCTGTCCTGAACTGTCAACTGACTCAGTATCTCAGGTTAGGAAGCATACGGAGACCACAGTGGCTCAGAGGCAGTTCCTGGTGCTTGCACAGCCATGCACAGACTACTTCCTCTTGCTACAGTAGGAAAGAACACCTCCATTTCCAAGTCCACTGCTCTCTTATTTTCTAGCCTAAGGAGATAAAAGAAAATACTAGCCAAGTCAATGCACAGTATACTGGCTGTTTATTCCATCACTGTTACGTTCAGTGGTGAACAACCATCAGTATTGCAAATCTCTTCATACCTGTTTCTCTGGGTTTGTCCCCCCGAAAAAATGGAACAATCAATGAAGAAAAACAGAAAAGGCAAAGCCCTCGGTGTTTTCCCTCCTAAGGTTTCCTGAGTAGCATCCAGTGAAAGGGAACTACAGCGTCTACAACTTCCAACAAAGCAGCAGCTAGCAGAACTACAGCCTAGTCACCCCTTGCAACAAATACTCAGACTGAATTATACACTGCATTAACTAGGAGGCTTGTAAAAAACATTAACTAGTACTCCACAAAAGGAAAGGTTCATTGCAGCTGAGGAAAAAAACTGAACTAGCAGGTTTTTCAGGGTTGAGAATCATTACCTCTGCAGCCAGAACTAGCACAGCCTTCCTGAAGTCACATACAAGTGGAGGACGGCTGAGCAGAGTTTAGGACAAAAAAAACATGACTAGAGTTTTAGTACTCATTTGGGACCTGGTTGTTGGGACCAAAGTTCAATCCATCGTGCATGTAGAACCCAAACAGTTTGTTCCATTAAAATCAAGTTCCAGCTCACATCTAATACCACACAACTGAAAGCTGTCACCAGAAATGGCATTCCTGCTCCCCTACTCCTTAACCACATAATACTGGTACTTCCCTTCAATCAGACTAACGAATCTGCAGCTGTAGAGGGAGTAGGTTCAGTAAGCTGACCCAAGAGCAAACTAAACCCTCTAAAACAAAACAGTGAGTCAGTTGAATAAGCTTATCAAGTGGAAAACTATGTGGCTATACAACTGCTCAATCTGACACGAGGGATAGGGATCAAGTTCATGAGGAAAGGGGGAACTTGCATTTCAGCAGCCATGCACCATTATAACATAGGTAAAATGTAAGGTTTCACATTTTGTTTTCCTGGGATCCAGTATAGCAAGGCTAGATCCTGGTCAGGCCCTCTGCACGCAACAAAAAAAACATTAGAAATGGCTTGTAGGCATTTTAAAAAATAAAAAACTCCCAGGAAAGGACTCTGTCAGCAGAGTGACCTTGAATACATCACCATCTTATGGCTTATATATTATTTTGATCACCAGTGGGAAAATAGAGACTTGTATCACCTTTACTGAGGAACACTCCCTAATGTCCAGCCTCTTGGATACCTGTTAGTATTCAGTAACTTGCAGTGAAAAATACACTTCTAAAAATTTGGAGGTGCTTCTATCCAAACAAGAGGAGGCTATAATCAGCCAATATCAGGACAGCCTGATTAAACACAGCTTATGGTAATCTAGAATACAGTCCTTTCCCCTAGCCACAGAAGTATCTGTCTACATTCAGTTTTGGGCATTAAACTACAGACTCAAACTACCCTAAAGCAATGTAACAAAAGCAGATTGCAAAAGCAATCTTTAATGATTTTGTACACACAACTAAATATTCAGTGCGTTTGCGAGTCATCTTTGACTTTCACTTTCACAGGAATAATACACTTAAACGTCCACCCTTTTCCTATCAAAAGCACCACCTTGAGAAGGCTTGCTCCCTCTGCCAGCTCATTAAAACTCACAGCAGCCCGTCCGAGGGGGAAAAGAGGAAATCCAGACAGACTCATCCAGGAAGAGAGGGCTGAGTGACTTGGAAGTTCTTCAGATGGCTCCCTCCACCAAAAAAAAAAATCACAAGGCAAAGCCTCTGCAGACCGTAATAATTTGCACAGCTTTCCAGTCTATCCGAGATGAACTCAGGGGTCAGCTAGAAGCCCGGGTGAGCTCAGGGCACACACACACACACATATATATATATATGTAGGCGAGGAAACAGCTGCAGAGTACGAACTAAACAAGTTAAAGATGTTCTCTTCAAAGAATACATGGAAGGACATATAATCTCAGGTCACACTCTGGTTAAGCTATCAATACTACAAGGAAAAAAGCCCCTTATCAATCATTACCATAACAATCAACAGCTAGCTGTACCTACAAGATGAGTAATTCATGCAACAGCAAAAAAAGGGGAAAAAAAAGCTGTCAAATAACAAAGAAAACTTTTAAAAAAACTTATTAGGAAAGCTAATCCAGATTAAACCGGTACCAGAACAAAAAAAGATGCTGAATTGTAAGAGGAGCAGGGAAAAAGACAAGTACTGGGAACTGTCAGCTTTGGCCATTAAACTGTAGAAATGCGTATTTCAGCTATTCATTCTGATGTGATGCCCCATATCTGAACAACCCTAAAATTAAATTACTGTTTACACAGAAAAACAAACCCAGTAAGAAGATTCAAGTTGAAATCCAGGTACTCCAAATGACAGAAAGAAATAGCTAACACAAATTGGGAGCCACACAGCCAGGACAATAGCCAGAAGGGGGAATTCGCTTTGAGCGGGGTTCTTGTAAACAAGGTGGCACACAGGAAGCAGCACTCCACATCGGACATCTCGCTGCCAGATCACGAACATGCTTGGCGCTTGTGTTCTCCCTGCCCCCCCCCCGGCTCCTTCCCGCGTCGCCGAACCGCGCTCTCCTGGAACGGCTTCCAAAGGAATTCTTTGAATAGAAACAGATACAAGCAACAGGACTAAAAATAGCTGAGCAAGACCAGAGACATTTGTTACATTCTCACACTGGCAGAAACACACTCAGCTGCATCAAAAAAAGGGGCACCTAGTTAATTCACACTAGAATTGACAAGGAGGAACAAAGTAGAAAGTGCCACCATAAAAAAGTAGTTTTGGAGGGGAGGACTAATTCAGACTTGCAACACTCATCAGATCACATTACAACACTCACAACAAATAGCAACGGTTAAATTACAAGCCACAAGTGATATAAAAGCAAATGCACTAAGGCAGGCTATATCTATAAAATGTGCTAAAAATCTTGTGATATCAGATATTTGATTCTAGCTTCAGAGTTTTGGCAGCAACACCAAAGAGCTCAGGTATCATTCCTGCACCTGTACAGACCCCTAATCCTTAAACTACACACTGAGGGAAGAAGACCAGTACAGACCACTGCTTGTGATACGCTCACATATTCAGAAAACCAAAGAAAACCAAGAGTCTTGCTGAAAAAAACCTCTTTTAAATAAAGAAAGATATTCTACAACATCTTTCTATACTTTTCCCCCAGATAATATTTCTCAAGGTTCATCTTAAGCAAGACGAGACTCCACCAAAATAAAAACCTAATTTTTTGCAGTGACATATATGATTCTGAATATAAAGTTCCAGAAGGAGGAAAAGAAACAATAGCTTCTAAGGCAGTATTAAAGGTTTCCTTCCTTCACAATCTTATGCTTTTACTGTGCATAAAATCTTGATGAAAACACATGGCCATTTGGGTTAGTTTAGCTTTCCAAAGTGAAACACTGCGAGAAGCTGAGTCCTTTTTCAAACTTATTGTCAGGTGCTCAGAGACAAGCAGCCACAGAAACAGCACCGACAACTGAAAGCCATACGAGATCATTTTTATTTCTCTGCCAACTCTGGATTGGTCCTTCTACGGTCACAGCTGTTGTTAGCATTTTGTCTAGCTTTAAACAAGGTGGGATTTATTAGTTTCCTTTGATACTAATACTCATCTTGACCTGCTTCAGTCAGAAAACTTGGTTTTACCCCAAGCTTTCCCACTTGATTTTGAGCATTATCTTCCTCATGATCACAACTTCTCAACTTAGTGTCACGTGTAAATTCACTTACTCTTGTTCCATCATTCTAGAAGTTTATGTGAGGTCAGGTCTATCTGACCTGCACCAAAACGATACCAAACTATGCAAAGAGATGAAGGATTAACAATCTTTACAACTTCAAACGTACAACACACTAGAAAGGAGCAGGTAAATAAAGAGCCCTCCACACAGAATTCAAATCTAAAAGCAGGAATAAAGTCATCCAGGATGTTCCTGAGTGTTTAATATTTTAAAAGCAAAATGAAATTCATCTCCCATTTCTTAGTTTCTTAACCTTTTTAAAGAAGATACCAAAGAGACAAGCTGCTCACATATGATGCCAAATTGACCAAAGTCTTATTGCACTTAATTCAGTATTTATTTTCTCTCCAACATAAGTGGGGGGGAACCACCCATAGACTTCTTCTAAGACCCACAATCACTATTCCAGCTCCCCATCTTTACCTTTTTCTGCAAGTCTGGACTGCTTAAATGCTGTTTGGTTGCCACACGTTTTCTGTCTCCTATCGGAGGTTCTCACTCTCCTCCAACACTTCTTTCCAAGCCTGACAAGCTTATAACAAAATTGAAGAAAAGTGCTAAGAATCCTTTTTCTTTTTTAAAGTTTGCAAAATCTGAATGAGCATATAAAGTTTTTATTCCAAATTTCCTTCTTATTGATAGACCATTAAGAAATTCCTCTTCACAGAAATTTATTCACTTATTTTCTGAAAGCTTACATTCTCTTTTAAACATATTTTTGTATTCTGCTGGGTTATTCATTACTATGCTGCAGTAACCTAACAGCTCCTGATTCCACAGAGGTATGCCGTGTTTATATACTGTGCAAGGCAGTATTAAAATGCCTAAGTAGAAAACCTGTTTTCTAAAACATCCCAGGTAGATATTAGCCACCTGTCTAATTTACCATCAGTCTAAAAGACCAAGCACTCTGCTGCAAGCTGAAGTTACTCACTTTTGAAAGAAAAGGGACTTGCACTCTTCACATTAAGTTTCTGAAACAGTTAGCTTATTTATATTGATTGCAGCACCTCACCCTCAGAATTCATGTGAATTCTGAGATCTCACCTGGAATACACATTTTGCTAACTGCAGTTTTTAACTCTAGCAACAGCATTAATATATTACAGGTATCAGCTCTGGAGATCATACCGTACCTACAAAAACTTCACTGAACAAATGGTTTGGCAATGACAAATTTTAAAACCATTTCAGCACGTGTTGTAAACATCAATTTTCTCCAAGCAAACAAAAAAGCTGTATATACACAGAAGTCAAGCAAAGGATGAGCAAGGGATAACCAAGATAAAATATTACAAGCTTTAAAAATTGTATTACAAACTTAAGTAACAGCTTTTTAATCACAATAATACTTTTCAGTCATTTACAGAATGTTATGTAAAAATTCTAGCACAACAGGGGATTGTTAAGCACACTTGTAATAGTGTGCTGGTTTTGGCTGGGGTAGAGTTAATTTTCTTCATAGTAGCTAGCATGGGGCTATGTTTTGTATTTGTGCTGGAAACAGTGTTGACAATACAGGGATGTTTTAGTTACCGCTGAGCAGTGTTTACACAGAGTCAAGGCCTTTTCTGCTCCTCACCCCACCCCACCAGCGAGTGGGCTGGGGGGGCACAAGGAGTTGGGAGGGGACATGGCTGGGATAGCTGACCCCAACTGACCAAAGGGCTATTCCGTACCATATGGCATCATGCTCAGCATAGAAAGCTGGGGAAGAAGAAGGAAGGGGGGGATGTTTGGAGTGATGGCGTTTGTCTTCCCAAGTAACCACTACGCATGATGGAGCCCTGCCTTCCTGGAGATGGCTGAACACCTGCCTGCCAATGGGAAGGAGTGAATGCATTCCTTGTTTTGCTTTGCTTGTATGCGCAGCTTTTGCTTTCCCTATTAAACTGTCTTTATCTCAACCCACGAGTTTTCTCACTTTTACTCTTCCAATTCTCTCCCCCATCCCACCAGGGGGGAGTGAGCAAGCGGCCGTGCAGTGCTTAGTTGCCGGCTGGGGTTAAACCACGACAGTGGTTTAAGTGGTTTAAGACACTGTAGATGACATTGTAAATAAACTGAGAAACCAACGACAGGCAAGTTTAAAATGCAGAGCAGTATGATGTTTTAAATGTTTTCTCAATTTAACACATGAAGACCGTTTTTCAAGTTCAATGAGTACACTGCCCAAAACAAGGCCTTTTGAAAACTAGTAAGGAGAACCTGATTCACTAAAATAAGGTGAAAATAAAAATCGTAAAAGGAAAAATGCAACTTGTCATTCTACATCCCTCCTCTGATAAGAGCAAAAAGTCCAAGACACGCACACAGTTAAGAGGACAGCATTCACCCAAAACTGTCATCAGCAGAAAGTAAACTGCTAAAAGGTGCTCACTGTTTCACCTTCAGGACACTGAAACT
The DNA here is from genome assembly GCF_034638445.1 of Ciconia boyciana. Taxonomy (NCBI): domain Eukaryota; kingdom Metazoa; phylum Chordata; class Aves; order Ciconiiformes; family Ciconiidae; genus Ciconia; species Ciconia boyciana. The sequence goes on from NC_132937.1 coordinate 22,485,800, forward strand.
TGCAGTTCTGCAGGGGCTTGGGGTGTTTTTTTGAAGGCATACAAGCCTCATATCAGTAGATACTGCCCTTTTAGTCCCTCCATTTTCCCATGTCTAAACTTTGAAGAACGATCCTTACCAACCCTGATGCTGTGCTCTAAAACACTAAGGCAGAAGGCGTTAGCGTAACTTTAGTTTTGATATCCTAAAAGAACCTTGCCATGAAGTCTGAGTTTTTGAGATTTGTTGTCATGGAAGTTACTGTGAGATCACAACTACACCACAGGAATTTATTTCCAGTATCAAATGCAAGAGACTGATAGAATGGGATAAACCAGCTCTCAATACACTGCATTTAAATATCGGTAAGTATATATGTGACTGCTGAGAACAGCAACTTTAAGGAGCAGAATTTTTACTTACACTTATTCATGAAAGGCCATTTGAAGAGTTACAAGTACATCCAAGAAAAACACTTTGTGCTCTTTTCAGATTTTTTTGCCAGAGGAAGAAGAAAGGGAAGGAAAAAAGCATGTTTAAATAGATTATCTCATTCCCAAAGCCAGAGACATAACTTCCCTTAAAACCATTCTAAGTTCTCAAAAGTTACATACACAATGAATAAAACCCAGAAAATTCCCAGAACACAAAGCACCAAGAATAAGGCCTTCCATATCAGAGATGATCAGTTAGACTTTAATGTATGTTGTAATATGCAAGCACATTTGAGAACAAAAACCTTTGCTCAACTGAATTATCACAATTCCTATCAAATTTAAAAAAAGAGTAAAACAAAGAGCCCAAGGAACACAATGACACTAAGTGAGAAGAAAAACTAGCATTAAATCTGGTGAATCAAAAAAAACACCTTACACACTAATGTGAATCCACACAAGGCTGTAATTTCACTTCAGAGGCAACTAAAAATAAATAAATGTTTATCTGCAACTCACTTGTCAGTAGAGATTTTAACATGACTCAAATGCAAGTTGTTGTTTAAGAGTTAGAAGTACACTGATGTCAATCTAAAATTCTTCCACTGTAAGCAAGTATTTCTTTGGCTTAACTCTTCCAGACCTTTACATAGATATCCAATTGCTGTAAAAGACTTGAAAGCCTAAGTTCCAGAAACATATAATGTTCTGGTTCACCTTCAGACTCTTGGAGCTGTGATGTTTTGGGTTCAAATACAATTGGAAAATATTCAAAGCATCAGAGCTTTTGGGGAGCTTTTTTTTCCTAAGTGATCTGAAGTTTAAGAAAATCTTAATTTTATACAGTTTTTGGAAAGTAAATTGAGGGCATCTTTCCACTTTTTTTTTCTTTTAATTAGAAATTCGGGTCATTTTAAAAATGCATACAATTTCTGAAAAAGAGGGGTGGAGGCTAAATACTGTAGGTTGGTACTTCAACAAGCTTTGATACATCCCAGAAGCTGAACTGCTTGAAAGGTCAACTCACAAGTCCTGGAAGAGCTAAGTACACCACTTCTTCCAAGCTGGTATTTAAGATTTCAAGAAAGCAGAGCTCCATACCTCTCTATCCATAAATATCATACTAGTATAAAATATGATAGAGTCATAATACCCAAACATACATTTGGACAAACCAAGCTCATACAAGGGTCTTATTTTCAGTCTCTTACGTGTTGTCTTCAGCTGAATGCTTTTAGGCTTTAACTACAATAAAAAAGTAGTTTAGATATACATTTTAGCGGAGTATAGCACAGTGTTTGAGCTATGCTATGTGAGGTCACTTCACCTGGCAGAGAAATTGAGAAGTCTGAAGCTGACATTTTTCAGGAAATGTAAGAGGCAGTACCAGTCTCATTTTATTCAACAGAAGGACTAAGTGAATCTCTAAACAGAGCTAACTTTCCCCAGCATTCGAGTGCCAGAAGAGATAGCTTACTCCCTTCTCCTTCAACATTTCTCCCTTAAAAAAAGAATAAAAAGATTCTCTTAAAAAAACTTCCACAGTATTTCACAGCATGTCTGTTCACCTATAAACTTACGGGAAAAAAGGCAACTCGTCAGTGCTGCACTACACATAACCACAAAGGCAGAACAAAAACGCATTTATAGGAGTACCAGGAGAAGTAAGATGCAAAACAATCTTGCAACTTTCCAGTTCGCATTACTGAAGCCCCAGGCACTACACACTAACAGAGCAACACCATTTCAAAAGACTGAAACACAGTCGTAGTGTCACATAATTCACCACACAGATTTAACAGCCAAAAGGGATGCGGAGAACAGAGACCCCTTCCTCCTCCCCAAGTATTTCACCAGGGCTCATAGTTTCTGGCCTTATTTCATTACTCACTTTCAGTGCAGTTCATCAAAGCAGGAATTTTGTTTGTTTGTTTGTAAAGACACACCTAAGGCTCCCCAGCATTAATGACTTGATTTCTGCTGCTATGAGCCAGACTCTGGATAATTTGAACAAACAAATCAAAGTAGCAACCCATCATATCAGTGATCAGGAATACCAAACTCTCCACCTCTTCTACCCCCACCCCAAATCTGTCTTGTAACTACCCCCAAGCCACATCCTCCTCCTGCTCCTCCGCAGGCAACTCATTCCGTCCCTCTCCCTCTACATACTATATGAGGACCTGTCTTTTGAGTCAAGAATACCACGTACCATCAAAAGAACACGCTAACAACTGATCCTAACTTTCCTCCAATACCATGGAGCAACTGGAAGGGGAGGAAGAGTTGCATGCCAGCTTTTCAGTCAGGGTCTGTCAATAAAGCAGACCTACAACCACAAAACTAGTTCCTGGCCACCCACCACTCCTTAACAAAGTCCTGGTGAGGAAAACTATGCCGACTCCAGTTGCTAACTCTTTCATTTGTTCTCTCCTACATTCAGCTCCAATCCCAAACAGCTACTTGTTTTTTGGTAGGTGGAAAAGGTTTCAGTTACCACAGTGACTCAAATGTTCAGAACCTGCTTGTTCTGGCCTGCAAGGTAAGATGCATCACTCAATGTGGTTTTGTGCTCAATTTTTGCTTAGATATTAAAATCAACTGAAAAGGGATGGTTCTGCGGTTTCTTACCCAATGTTTTATCATATTTTATAATAGGTAGGTCATTTCATAACTAGTGAAACGCTTAGGATGCCTTCTGTCAATCAGTTATTTTAATGGATTTGTTTATTGAGAAGAAATACAAAAGTTACACATTTTTGCTTCCCTTTCTCCCATGACTGAAGTACTCAAAAGCACTCCCCAGCAATCAACAGAATCAGCAAGGGAGATCAGTCATATAAATATTTGAGGTAGGTTTCCTAGCAGAAACTAAATCTCACTGATGTTTCATTTCAGAGGACTGTACTAAAAGAGCTGTCCCAGCACTTCTCAGATTCAAGATCCCTAACTATGAAGTAATTCTAACCATCTAACTTTATTTTAACCTTTGGCTACACTTGTGGAGGTCCTGGGGATTTGGGGGAAGAGGGCTGGATTTGCAATAGGAAAAATAGGCTCATCCAGTTAACTTCTAATTTACCAGGACTTGTGTAATTCTACAAAGTTTTGGCTTTACTCTCATTAAAAAGTACTTTTAAAAATAATTTTGATGCACATAGCTTCATAAAATGAACTGCTCGATATACAGAAGTACAATAAAAACTCAGCAGAACCTCTCTTAAACATTGTATGTACATTAAACCCTCATTTACAATCCACACAATTCTTAGACAGAACATATACAGGACTTGGGCAATTTTGTCACTATCAGACAATCAAATGTTTAACCTGTTTCTTCCCTCACAGAACTGCTGAATTATAGTCTTCAGTTCAGCTAGAGCCAAGACAGCCAATTACTCTTTATCTGCAAGCACAGAAATTATTTGGATTTGAAATATGCATCTTACTGCATTTTCACAGCACTTTCCCTAAACATGTCCCAAACCCACCCACTTCTCCACCTATCAAGAGTCATGAATTACTGTTACCACCACCACTTCTAAATTCAATCCTTAATCCACCTCTTTCTCAAAGGCATGTAAGAACATATGGCCTTGAGTTTGCCTGAAGGACTACAGATTTGACTATGTCAAGTAGTTTAATCTAGAGAAGAAAGCTTTTTGTTTTTTTTTTTTTTTGGGGGGGGGGGGTGGGCTCATCAATGTATATAAATACCTGAAGGGAAGGTGCACAGACAGAGCCAGGCTCTTTTCAGTGGTGTCCAGTGACAGGAGCAGAGGCAATGGGCACAAACTGGAACACAGGAGGCTCTGCCTGAACATCAGGAATGCTTTTTTACTGTGAGAGTGACCAGGCACTGGCACAGGTTGTGCAGTGAGGTGGTGGTACCTCTTGGTGGTACCAAAAGATGTCCAGACACGGTCCTGGGCAACCTGCTGTAGGTGGCCCTGCTTGAGCAGCAGAAGACAAGATGACCTCCAGAGGTCCCTGCCAACCTCAGCCAGTCTGTGATTAAGTGAAGTAAAAAGGGAAGGAAGTCCTATAACAGAAAAGCTGTTATCAAAAATGCCCCACAAGCTTCATTAGGGACAACTCTTAAGCTCTAGCATTGCTGCTCACAGTCACATAAAAAAAAATCAAGTGAATGTCTACCTTCAATTAAATCAGGTAGGGTAAGTAAGAGTCACTGGGACTTTAAATCCAGTAACATACACTACTACATCAACAGATAAAATGGTAAACAATGAAAACTGGAGTACGGGTATAAAGTTGCAAGGAGTTTTATACTTGCAGTCATAACAGAGAACTATGCAAGAAAGATAGTGTCTTTTCCTAAGACGCAAAGAAAAGTTCCTGGGCATGGCTGCTCTCCAGACATCAAGAAGCAGCAAAGAAACCCAACAGGTTGAGGATGCATATCAGAAGCCACAAGGTTTTCTCAAACATTGAAAAAAAACCAAACCACTTTTGCATAGTCATTAACTTGCCTTCACCAAGCTCATAACACTACTTCAATCTTTCTCTAAACTGAATCTCAGACAGCTACCCCTTGGCACTCACCCCATGTTCAAAACACTCAGAAATGCATTCAGTAGCTAATAAAAGAAAGTGAAGCACAAGGCCAGGAAGTGCAGTACTGCTCCTGCTCATCAAATTTAGTCACCCAAAGTTAACATCAGTAACTTGGGTCCCTCTTCTATCAGTCTCAAAATGGATCACAAGTCAGTGGTCTGAAGAACGTGTGACTGAAAGCTGAAATAAAAGCACAGGAACAGAAGACATCAAAAGCATGGACCACAATTTCTCAAATACAATATATTATGTACAGCCCAACAGCAAAGCAGGGTTTGGCACCAGGATTTCTTGCAGATTCATGTTGCTGAAACTGCATCTAAGACAACATGCAAGTTTGATAATCAAGGAAGAATGTAAACGCAGAAAGAAAAAAAAAAAAGAAATCAGCAATAGCCTTCAAATACAGGGAAACAAGGACAATGTGGTAATACGAGACATCGGTCAAGTGTCTACCATAAAATAGCCATGATTCAGTTAACATTTAAAATCAAATAGAAAGAGGAAACAAAAAAGCTTTCAGAAGCCATGTGTTTCATTCTATATTATTATATCCACCATCCTCAAAACATGTAACAAACCAAATACCATAGAAAAAAACCCGTCCTTTTCTTTGCTCAAAAGCAATCTCAATATGGTCCCTATAGCATCATCCTACTTCCAGGAACAGTATTTTAGTCATAAGAAATACAACTGAAATGTTCTAGATGAAACCTACGCCACACACAGTAAAACTGCAAAAAGACTTCCTCTCTCTACAGCTAACCATTAAAAATATTTAGGAATATGATCACAGCTACTGAATTCAGCTACTGAATTTTGCTTAGGGACATGGTGTAGTGGTGGTCTTGGTAGTGTTAGGATTACGGTTGGACTCGATGATCTTAAAGGTCTTTTCCAACCCATACAATTCTGTGATTCTGTGATTTTACACCTTCAACCACAGGGCTGCCCAACAGACTAAGACAGACTTCCCCAGCATTAAACCAGATTAAAAAAAGTGCAACCTGATCATTCAAATCTGCAGGTTAAGAAAGTATTTGTGTTTTCTTCACTTAACTTTGGATTCAAATCCTAAATGATTCTGTAACACAAATTGTGTTGAACCTGCATCTTCTGCAGATCTGGAATAAACTGTGTTTCCTGTATGATAAAGCAAAAAACAAAAACCATAAAGTTCACCATAAGAGTACTACTTTGGGCAAACCTTAAGTCTCGAGAAAGATCAAAGCTCTCTCAATATGGGAAACATTTCATTGTTTTTAATGCAAAATGCTACACTCAGCCAGGTTAAGCACTCCTCCAAGCTCATCTGCTGGAAGACTGATTTAAGAAGCTGGCAAGGGAGAGGAAAAAAAGCTTGACAAGTTTACCTTCAAAAGAAGCCACAGTATCTTACAGCTTTCACAAAGACAGCGGGACAAAAAAAAAGATAATTTCAAGACAACTGAGAGTAGAAACAACTCCATCCATGAACTGCACACTGTTGTTCACATAACCTATCTTACAAGTTTTACCATCTGGCAAGAAAATAAGTAAAACAATACGCTCAGCAAAATAGTTATGATGTAGTAAAAGCAAGCTGAGCAAGCCATGGGACCTTAGGCATCAGACTGTATCGCCTCTAATCAATCTGTCTTTAGTTGCTGTTTACTCTTTGTGGCACTGAGAAGCAGTGGGGGGAAAAGGGCTGAAGGTACCACACCTGTGAAACGGACTGCAGGAGCCCCAGGTGGACGGGGAGTTCTGACAAACTGCCAGCTTAGATGGCCAAAATTAAAGAGCGTGGACTTTCATGTTAGAGCAAAACAGAGAAATCCTTCGAAAGATTTTTGTAAAATATGAACCTTAAATAATTGCAAAGGAGCTACTTCACAACCTTTCATCCCAGCTGTCACTTTAATGAACATAACCTGTTTAGGGAAGTTGTATGAAAAACAGTACAAGTCCAAACTAGGTCTTCTCTGAAAAGCAAAGAGGACGCAATAGGCTACAAGTGAGCAGACTGCATCAGAAAAAAAACCAAAATTCAACAAAAAGCTCCAGTAGAATAACAACACTGAAGTGGATATTACTTGTATTTCCTCTAGCACCTTCCATTCAATACTTTTGAAGTATACAAATACAACACCGAGTTTCTTTAATCTGTCCTCTTATAAATGGGACAAGTCACTTGGCTGCTCTTTTACCAAGGTCATAGGAGGCTGTTGCAAACCTGAGCGCAGAACACAGGTCTTCAGAGTCCTGCTCATGTGCTTTAACCATTAAGAGGCAGAGATGAATAAAAAGATTAATAAAAGGTATAAAGTTGTATTCCTATTCTTTCATGAAGAACCTATTCCAAGTACTGGTACTAAACATTACGGCAATTGCCAGTAAACATTACTATTAATAGTAATACTATCAATACTAATTATTAACAGAGTATTAATGGTCTATGATACAGACATTTCTCAAGCACTATTAATCAGCATACTATTCTGCTATGATCAGTATCACTAGGGGGACACCAGCAACAAATATGAACCATAGCAAAAAATGGCATTCTATGAGGAAAGCATCACATAAAATAGAAGTCCATGGAAGAAATAGAAAAATTCAAAAATCTGCTTCCAAGTTCTAAAACAGTAGCTTAAAAATTGGAAGAAATTTTACAATTTAAAAATAATAGCTCCTGGTAACAGACAAGATTTTTTTTGTTGGGTTTTCCGTCAGCTTCCTTAGATTTTAATGGCGAGTGTGCAACTCCAAAGTCCCCTCGAGTGGTCAAATCCTTTTGCAAGTCATGGCACCGGGAGCTTTTTAGAGGACTGGCCAAAACAATGCATGTGAAAGGGCCTAAATTTCTAATTTCCATGCCTTTTTTTTTATTACTATAAACACTTTTTTAAAATCAATACACTGATAAAACTGCAACTAGAACAAAGCAGAACAGAGCTTGCCCAATTCCCAATCCCCCCTCCCTCCTTTAAGTTACCAAGATTGTTGAGGTTATAAACACAAAAGCTGGCTCATTTTCCAGACTCTGCATCAAAATTGGTTTACACCAGTTAATCCAGTTTCTCCATGTAACCCTCCAGGAGTCCCAAAACATCATTAATGCTGCCAAGTGATTTAGCCTTGCTTGCTAAGTTACCTAGTGTAAGGTTAAAAATAAATTCTTTAAACAAGTTAGGTCAAACCACCACAGAGAGATCGGGCCCAGGTATAAATACTGAGTCAGCCAGGTAGGAATCCAAACCCCGATTCCACTAGAGAACATGGTATAACCAAGGGAATTGCTAAAAGGCCCTGGTAAGTATTAAAAAGGCAAAGCCTCAGAAGGCTGAGTAGCTGCCGTTTGTTGTGAAGGGGCTCCGTTTCAATGGCAAGCGCTGCTCCTCCAGGCCTGCACATCCTCCCCCTCCCTTCCCTTCACACACATCCAGCTCCAATTTCTCTCCTTGAAAAAAACAGCTGCTCTCATGCCAGGACTGCCCCTCCATTTCACCAGCCACCACCACCCCAGAGGCTATCGCCTTGATCTGCTGCTGTATTATAAGCATTCAGCATTTACTCAAACTGAGATGACTAGGGACCGATTGCTGCTTGGTAGCTAGAGATGAAGCGGGCTGGCCTTCATGAGCTTCCCCTTAAATAGCTCCACACCAAACCCGAAGTTTCTGTTCCACAACGCTGCCTGTTCCTTTGAACACAACCAAGAGGGCTCTGCAGGTCCATGCTCCTGATGTTAACACACATACAAGAGAGAAGCTTCAAACCAGGTTCACCCTGAGCAGCTCCCAGGTGGCATTCAACAGCACTGCAGACATTCCAGCACATATTTTGAAATCTATTTCACATCACAGAGTTCAGATCCTTGCCATCACGCTCAAAGGTGCACCAGGTCCCTTTCTACATCCAGTTTCTTGCAGAAGGGATCTACCAGTTCACTTTCCTCCTGTAATTTTCTTCAGCAACAAGCAAAAACAAAGAAAAGCTTTTTTTGTTTGTTTTTAAATGCAACATAAGCCAGTCCAACAGCAAAGCCCTGCCCTGACTTCCAATTCTCATCAACCACACATACCAGGGGTGAGGAAGGACTAGGTAGAGAAGGTTAACACAGAGAACGGTTTGTTCATCGCCATGTCCTCAAGTAACCTACTGTTGCTGCCGAGATGTTATTGTCAGTGAATTCTGTAGCTGTGACCATGACACGGCTGTCCTACCTGCCCCCCCACCAGCGAGGGAGCATCCGGAAAGGAGATGGGGAAAAGACAACATGGAAGTAAAGCCCTACACAAGGCACAAATCAATAGCCGTTCACCCACTTGTTCCCTTCCCGTGCTGCCAGCCCTCCTTTGGCCTGACTTAAGATGAGGAAGGGGCCCAAAAGCACGCCCCCCCTCCACCAGCCCCGCTTCTCCTCTGAGGGATCCAGCTGCACCCCCCTCTCCTCACATCCCCCAGCCCACAGAGGCAGAAGAAGCACAAACCCGTCAGCAGAGAAACCCCTAGCTGTAAGGAGACAAGAAACAAGGAGGACGGGGTACAGGACCCCCTCCCCAGAACGGAAAAGGGTGGAAAGCTAACCCACTTCTGCCGGCACCAACCGGGGGTCGGGTGGGCTCCCTCTCCCCACACGAGCCCGGGCTAGAGAAGGGCGGGAGCTGCCTGCAACCGCGGCCTACTCAGCGGCCCCTACCCGCGTTCCTGACCGGGGGGGGGGGGGCGACAATCTAGGGCAGGGCGAAGCTTCCCCCGGGCGGCCGCCAGGAAAAGTAGGGCAGAGCCGCCTCCCCTCACAGGCCGCCACCCCCTACCAACCCCTCCACGGCCGGGAAGGGGTGGCAGGCCCGGCGGGGAGGGGCGGCCCTGGCAGACACCCGCCGCCGGACAAAAGCTTCCACCGGGACGGGGAACCGGCCCCAGGACGGGCCCGTCGCCCCCCCCCCCCCGGCGGCGGCGGGAGGCCGACGGGCCCGTCCCGGGGCCTCAGGCCGCTAAGGGAGCAACGGCCACCCCCGGACCGTTGGGCGGGGGAGGGGCGCCGGGCCTCCCCCGGGCGCGCGGGCCCACCACACCCCCCCTCCCCACGGCCGCGCGCGCGGTGGGGGAGGGGGACGCGCGCCCCCCGCCCCTCCCCTCCGGCCCCCACCCTGCGGGTGCGCGCGGCCCCGGCCCCCCGCGCGGTACCTGCCCAATGTGCTCACAAAGCAGCAGCAGCAGCGGCGCCCACCACCGTCACGTGACCGCCCCGCGCCTCGTTCCCTCCTCCTCTCCCCCTCCTCCTCCTCCTCCTCCTCCTCACGCGCGCGAGGCCGCTTCCCCGCCCCGTGACGTGACGCCGCGCGCTCGCCTATCCCCCTCCCCCACTCTCCCCCCGCACCCCCCGCGCGCCTCGCCCTCACACACCGCCAGCGCGCGCCCATCCACCGGCCCTTCCGCCTACCCCGGCACCACGTGAGCAGGGCGGGGGAAGCCGGCCTCTTCCCCCTCACGTGACCGGGGCTCCGCCCCCCCTCCTCCCTCCCCCCAGCGCGCGCGCGGCGGAAAGAGACGATTGGTCCCGCCCATGGATGCGCTGAGGAAGGCGGCGCTGGGAGCGTTTCCGTGAGGGGCTGCGGGGCCTTCCCGCCATGGGGGGGTGTCAGCGCTGGCTCGTCGCCGCGGGAGGCTCCGGGGAACGGCCGCAGCCGCCCCTGGCACTCGCTCCGCGGAGGGCTGACGCGCCGGTGGAGCCCGAGCGGGAAGGGCTTCTGCGGGGACAGGCGGCGCCGCCTCAGCGCTCTGTTAGGCCGCGGGGAGGCAGAGGCCCGGCACCCGCGGGCCCAGCCTGGGCCCTGGCGGGGTGGGCTTAGGAACAGGGTGAACGTTCGGAGTCATGGTGCAGTTCCTCTCGCTGGCCAAAGGAGGGGTTCGAACCAGGAGCTCTGGGTTTTTTAGGTTTTACTTCTTATTTTAAGATGGCTTTTATCTTCTGCCTTACAGGGCTTTGGCGGGACTGGTGATGAGTGGTTTATGTCACAGATCAAAGCCTGTTCAGGTTGGCAGGTTATGTTCATTACATTTGGTGCCTCAGTCCCAGACAGTGTTCAAGTTGAGCCAACACGGGTTCTGGGCTTTCTAGAGCTCCCTTGTTCCTTCTCTAGTTACTCTATATTCTCTAGTTATTCTGGGCTTCATCCCAGCCCTGTTTGATATCCCAAACAATCTGCATGACTAGAGAATGAAAAGGCTCCTTCACATTCTCTCTCCATGGTTGCTGAGACTGATGTCTGAGCGGTCAGGAAATGGGAGCCAATTCTGTGCTTACGTAAATTTCTTTTAAGTGTTACGCTCTTTTGCCAGGCAGGACACAGGGAGGAACCCCATTGACATGGAGGAATTGTAGGACAAAGGATAGCTGCACCACAGGAGGAAAAGGGCAAGCAGAGTAAGCTAGGGTATAATGGAGAAAAGCAAGGGGGTGGCACAGCAGAATTATATCAGGGCACTTGATGCAGCTTCTGGCAACCCAAGCTGAACAGTGACAGGACAGATGGCAAGAAAGGAAGGTTGCTTGACTCCCCAAGAAGAGGAGTTTCAGGTTGTGACCCAGGAAAAAAAAGAACTTTTTCCCTTTAGGCTTTTCCTGCTGTGCATTTTTCCCATTCTGCATGGCACCTCTGGTTGCCCAAAATGTAGCGGTTGTACCCCTCTGGCATCTCTTCTTTGTAAGGCCTGGCATTTTAAAGCAGGGCTCACTTAGCCTATGTGGAAATTGGTCCCTGCTCAGCACTCTGCTGAGCAGGCAGGTTGGTGAAGGTGATGGGGGCACCAGATAGCAGACTGTTTGTTCAGCCCCCGGTGCCTCCAGTGATACGTCCCATGGTTCTTGACCTTTTCTGTAGTCTTACTTCCTTTGCTATTTGTTCATCCTCTGTCCCTTGAGCCCATACTCTCCACGTAAGTAGAGAGTGCATCAAGTCTCATTTTAGCCTAAGCAGTATCTGAAAATTAATCAGTGGTGTTCGTGCTTCTGCCTTCTCTGCTTAGACAGAGTAGACAGATTTAAGCAGCCTGTGTCCTGGACTGACCTTGATATTTATTACATAGATGGGCTGGAGCTACGACAGTTCCTGCTGCTTGGAAGCAGCAAGACCTCCCTATTCCCATCTTTTCCCAGCAAGACAGAGGGTCCTTTAGAGCTAGATTGAAATTCAGGCCAAACAGTGCACAGGTAGTGTTGATTTTCTTGAGGCAGCTGTTGATATTTTGTTTTATTACTGTTGGGGGGAGGGAATTAATTATAGCTCTGGACAAAGTTTCACAAGCTTTGTGACAAACATGTCTGCGGCTCCATAATCTGTGCAGATTTAATCAGTATTATTAGCATTCTTTCATCATGACTTGGCAATCCTTTGCTAATCAAGATGGATATTTGATGTGCAGCATGCAACAACAAAGGCTGAGAGCTCTTGGGATGCTGTAGTCAGATGGTGTGGTGCCAGCTGGAGTGTGTCTCTGAATATCACACAGAATCCAGCCCAGGAGCATTTGGAATAGGAGAAAATTAAACAAGGATACCAGGACAAAAGCACTGTAGATTCTCCTCTCTGCTGTACATGGAGTAAATATAAATGAGAAAATGGCATATTTCACTGCCAAAGCTTCCAGAGGAGAGCTTAAGGAATAAACTGATGGAGTCTTGGGGACGCAGACCCTCGCTCCAAATACTCAGTACATCAAGCTTGGAGAGGAGACCCTGCACTAAACACAGCGATGGTTTGATCCCAGCGGACTGTATGTTTAAGCTTACTTCAGGATTGCTTTTCTCAGTCACCTACCGCAGATTTCTTCAATAGCCTGCAGTCCACGTACCACAGGCTGGAAACCGCTGTTCTGATGCTTTGGCACTCTACTTGCCAGTCGCATTTGGGAGTGGGGGAAGCAATTTGTGTTAAGAATATCACCCTGTTCCTGGTTCAGAAGTCCAATCTACTTCCGTGTTACAGACATGAAATGAAAACTATCCTTCGCAGGCTCAGGCTGCAGTGTATCTTCCCTCCTCTTGCTAACACTCTCTTCTACTTTCCAGACTACCCGCCCTTGCCCCTCAGGCTCATTGGACAATTAATCTAACTGAGCTGAAGTTCAGAGCAGTTTTTCACTGTTTAGTCTGAAGTTTGTATTTTCTTTGTGCCTGTTTTTTTCTGCTGGTTACATCACTTGGTCTAATAAAAATACTGCTCTTCAAACTGCTCTTATGGTCTTAAACTGTGACACTTGCATCAAGAGCACTTTCTCCAAAACATACTCCAGTAGCCTCAGAGAGACAACGTATCCCGTCGTACCCAGACTCCGTAAGGGAGAGGCTCCGCACAAAGAACCAAGCTTGACTTTCAGGTTTGAGTTGGGTTTGGAGTGAATTAGGAATTCTCTCTAGTTACAGTGGAACAATTGAAAATCTTGGATGCAAACTGGGATTGTCTCGAGATGTTATCCTTAGGCATACCAGGGATTGCTGCTGCATTTAGGCTTGGGGTGAAACTCCTAAAGATGCTCTCTAGAATGGGATCCAATGCATTAGATTGTGTTAATATGCATGCAGAAGCAAAGCTTCAGCAACATTTGTCCTTGAAAGGGTTGCCATTTCAGTTGTGGAAGCAAGCCCTTCTGGTACAGGTGCCATTCATTGATTCATGGCATTGAAGGCAGGAAGGGTAATGATATCATTGTGTCTAGCCTTCCTACAGCCCAGGCCATTAAAATTCCTAACATCCGCGGGCTGCATTAGTCTCTCATGTCTCAGCATCATCTTGGGAATTCATGTTGGACTGCCTGATCATCCTTTGGAGTCAGTGCATGCCTGGAGACAGACCCTCTTCTGTAGATGCCCTCTGCAGCCCTTGGTCCAAGTTTTCTCACCTTGTAATTTGGTTGTATGAAAAAGGTGATGCAATTTCATGTGACCAGAACCTGATATTGTTCTGTACAACCACATTAACCCCCCTGTTATTTTCCATTCTTCCAGCCTTTTTCACAAAACATTCTATCCGTGGTGACTGTACTTATTTCCAGATTGCTGAGACAGTTCAACACATCTGAGCCTGATACTGATCCTGCAGAACCTCACTATAAACACCTGTTTTGGGGCGGATGTTGGCACTTGCTAATCTGTGTAGTGCCTGCTCTGCTAATGGTGAGTGCTGAGTTTGTTCTTTTGTACTCCTGGATTTAATTCTGTGACATGCCCACTGTTACCTTTATCAGCCAAACAATCTCTAAGAAGTAAATAGACTTTTCTTAAACAGACTTATTTTCCACACAACCCTGTTGCCTGGCATTAACTGTATATCTAGCCTTGCATTCTCTATTAATTACGTCCCTTATCAGTTTTCCATTGCTTTGCCTGTGACATCAAGGAAGGTAGTCCACAGGTGTCTGGTCACCCCTCTGTGCCCTGCTCAAACAGTGGCATGCTTCCAGCCTCTTAAAATTTCCAAAGATTAAAATTAATCTCCATGGAGCCAGAAGGTTCCCTGGCCAGCTCTTAAAGAACTTGGGAGCAGGGTAGGGGTGGACTAGATGATCATTAAAGGTCCCTTCTGACCCACACCATTCTACACTTCTATGAACTCTTGGGTGTAGACAGCTCAGGGCTGGTGATAGAAAGCCATTTCTGACTGTCAAATGTCACTTCACACTAGTCATCCCATAAGAGACTGAGAAAAGAGAAAGAGATAGCTCTCTTGGCTGAGAAAGAGATAGACTGGTGGTGCCATGCTCTGCCCCCCCTGAGACAGGAACAGGAGCAGCAGCAGCCACCAGTAAGAACCACGATCAAGGGGATCCTGTATCCCCTGCCCCCCCCCCCCCAGGCTGAAGGCAGCAGCTCAAAGGAAGAGAGTGAATGGAGGCAAGTCCATGCTCATGGCAGCAGGGAAAGGCCCTCCCTGCACACCTCGCCTCCCCAGGTGCCTCTGTACAACAGGTATGAGGCCCTGGAGGGGGAAGGTCAGTCAATGGAGGATGGAGATGACAGTCCATCTCCAGAGGTGTCACCCAGGTCAGAATAATGTACCTCTCGTATTAACACCACCTCCGCAAGGAAGAGAAGACAGGTTATAGTTGTGGGTGGCTCCCTTCTGAGGGGAACCGAGGGTCTGATCTGCCGGACAGACCCTCCTCTTAGGGAAGTCTGCTGCCTCCCGGGTGAAGGATATCATGAGGATACTGCCTAGCCTGGTACGGCCCTTGGACTGTTACCCCTACTGCTCTTCCATGTGGGGGGCAATGAAGCTGCAACACGAAGTCCTAGGGCAATCAAAAGAGACTTCAGGGCCTTGGGACGGCTAGTAAGGGACTCTGGAGCACAGGTTATTTTCTCCTCTCTCCTTCCAGTTGTGTGCAGTGACACTAGAAGGAACAGAGGCACCCAATCTATCAACTCATGGCTCCATGGCTGGTGTCATCGCCACGGATTTGGTTTTTTTGACAATGGGATGGCCTACACAGCACCAGGTTTGCTGGCATCTGATGGGACTCATCTTTGTCAAAGGGGAAAGAGAATCTTTGCTCAGGAGCTTGCAGGGCTCATTGACAGAGCTTTAAACTAGACTCGAAGGGGGAGGGGGATAATATCAGGCTTGCCCAAGGGAAGCTGAGGGACAATGTGCCACGGTTAGAGGGAGCGGGTGCCATTGAGGGAACTCAGCCTGTGTCTCTGAGATGTGCAGGGTACACTGGGGCACAGCTGAAGTCGAACAGAGTTGAGCTAGGGGATACTGAGGCAATAGCAGCCAAGAGGGAAATGCCAGTGATACACCTCAAAGCACACAAGGGATGTTCTTCTATGAAGGAGACACAGACAACAGCCCAGCTGAAGTGCCTCTACACCAATGCATGCAGCATGGGCAACAAGCAGGAGGAGATGGAAGCCATTGTACATCAGGAAAACTATGATATGGTTGCCATCACGGAAACATGGTGGGATGACTCGCACAACTGGAGTGCAGCAATGGATGGCTATAAACTCTTCAGGAGGGATAGGTGAGGCAGGAGAGGTAGTGGGGTAGCCCTGTACATTAGGGAGTGTCTGGATAGTTTAGAGCTTGATGATGGTGACGATAGGGTGGAGTGTCTATGGGTCAGAATCAGGGGGAAGGCCAACAAGGCAGATGTTGTGGTGGGAGTCTGTTACAGACCACCCAACCAGGATGAGGAGACTGACGAACTATTCTATAAGCAGCTGGGAGAAGCCTCACGATCGCTAGCCCTTGTTCTTGCGAGGGACTTCAACCTACCGGATGTCTGCTGGAAATACAATACAGCAGAGAAGAAACAGTCTAGGAGGTTCCTGGAGTGTGTGGCAGATAACTTCCTGACACAGCTAGTGAGTGAGCCAGCTAGGGAAGGTGCCCCACTGGACCTCTTGTTCACCAACAGAGAAGGACTTGTGAGCCATGTGATGGTTGGAGGCCGTCTTGGGCAGAGTGATCATGAAATGATAGAGTTTTTGATACATGGAGAAGTGGCGAGGAGGGTCAGCAAAACTGCCACCTTAGATTTCCGGAGGGCAGACCTCGGCCTGTTTAGGAGACTGGTTGACAGAGTCCCCTGGGAGGCAGCCCTAAAGGGCAAAGGAGTCCAGGAAGGCTGGACATTCTTTAAGGAGGAAGTCCTAAAGGCACAAGAGCGGGCTGTCCCCAGGTGCCGAAAGACAAGCCGGTGGGGAAGAAGACCGGCCTGGCTGAGTAGAGAGCTGTGGCTAGAACTCGGGAAAAAGAGGAGAGTCTGTGACCTCTGGAAGAAGGGGCAGGCAACTCAGGAGGACTACAAAGGTGTAGCAAGGCTGTGCAGGGAGAAAATTAGAAGGGCCAAAGCTGAGCTAGAGCTCAATCTGGCTACTGCCGTAAAAGACAACAAAAAATACTTCTTCAAATACATTAGCAGCAAAAGGAGAGCTAAGGAGAATCTCCAGCCCCTAGTAGATGGGGGAGGGAACACAGTGACCAAGGATGAGGAAAAGGCTGAGGTACTTAATGCCTTCTTTGCCTCGGTCTTTAATAGTAGGGCTAATAGTTCTCTGGGTACCCAGCCCCCTGCGTTGGAAGATAGGGACGGGGACCAGCATGGAGCCCCCATAATCCAGGGGGAAATGGTTAGTGACCCGCTGCACCACTTAGACACTCACAAGTCTATGGGGCCTGATGAGATCCACCTGAGAGTACTGAAGGAATTGGCAGATGTGCTCATCAAGCCCCTTTCCATCATTTACCAGCAGTCCTGGCTAACTGGGGAGGTCCCAGTTGAGTGGAGATTAGCAAATGTGACGCCCATCTTCAGGAAGGGCCGGAAGGAGGATCCAGGGAACTACAGGCCTGTCAGCCTGACCTCGGTACCGGGGAAGCTGATGGAGCAGATCATCCTGAGTGCCATCACATGGCATGTAGAGGATAACCAAGGGATCAAGCCCAGCCAGCACGGGTTCAGGAAAGGCAGATCCTGCTTGACCAACCTGATCTCCTTCTACAACAAGGTGACCCGCCTAGTGGATGAGGGAAAGGCTGTAGGTGTTGTCTATCTAGACTTCAGTAAAGCCTTTGACACGGTTTCCCACAGCATTCTCCTGGAGAAACTGGCTGCTCATGGCTTGGACGGGTGTACTCTTCGCTGGGTAAAAAACTGGCTGGATGGCCGGGCCCAAAGAGTGGTGGTGAATGGAGTTTACTCCAGTTGGCGGCTGGTCACAAGTGGTGTTCCCCAGGGCTCTGTGCTGGGGCCAGTTCTGTTTAATGTCTCTATCAATGATCTGGACGAGGGGATCGAGTGCACCCCCAGTAATTTTGCAGACAACACCAAGTTGTGTGGAGTGTTGATCTGCTTGAGGGTAGGACGGCTCTACAGAGGGAGCTGGACAGGCTGGATCGATGGGCCAAGGTCAATTGTGGGAGGTTCAACAAGGCCAAGTGCAAGGTCCTGCACTTGGGTCACAACAACCCCATGCAAAGCTACAGGCTTGGGGAAGAGTGGCTGGAAAGCTGCCCAGTGGAAAAGGACCTGGGGGTGCTGGTCGACAGCCGGCTGAATATGAGCCAGCAGTGTGCCCAGGTGGCCAGGAAAGCCAATGGCATCCTGGCTTGTATCAGAAATAGTGTGGCCAGCAGGACTAGGGAAGTGATTGTGCCCCTGTACTCAGCACTCGTGGGGCCACACCTCAAATACTGTGTTCAGTTTTGGGCCCCTCACTACAAGAGAGACATTGAGGGGCTGGAGCGTGTCCAGAGAAGGGCAACGAAGCTGGCAAAGGGTCTAGAACAGGTGTCTGATGAGGAGTGGCTGAGGGAACTGGGGTTGTTTAGCCTGGAGAAAAGGAGGCTGAGGGGAGACCTTATGGCTCTCTACAGCTACCTGAAAGGAGGTTGTAGAGAGGTGGGGGTCGGTCTCTTCTCCCAGGTAACAAGTGATAGGATGAGAGGAAATGGCCTCAAGTTGCACCCGGGGAGGTTTAGACTGGATATTAGGAAATTTTACTTCACTGAAAGGGTTGTCAAGAATTGGAACAGGCTGCCCAGGGAAGTGGTTGAGTCGCCTTCCCTGGAAGTATTTAAAAGACATTTGGATGAGGTGCTTAGGGACATGGTGTAGTGGTGGTCTTGGTAGTGTTAGGTTTACGGTTGGACTCGATGATCTTAAAGGTCTTTTCCAACCTATAAGATTCTGTGATTCTGTAAGCTAATAACCAGCTATTTCTTCTGTCCCACTGTGACACTACTAGAGCATCCTGCTTCTTAGTGGAACAATAAGCAGGTATTTTTGGAACACTTCTACTTTTATAATAATCAATTAGTGCTTTTAATACTGTCTACAAGTGGGCCAATATGATTGCTAGGATGGTTCTTTAAGAAGTTGAAAGTTCTTGGAAGAAAAAAAAATTATTTTGCTGGTATACCTTATACCAGCTTATACCAGAATAAATGTAGAGGAATTTGTTTTATCTGTTCCTTTTCTGATTTAAGTTACAGGCAACTCAAAGTTTATCAGCCAAGGACACCAGTTGTTTACATGCAGAGCTAGTTCATTCTGGGATGGCTGATTAGCTCAGCTGTAGTGTCCTGTAAATGCAAAGCTAATTCAGTTACTGGGCCGCATTGACATCCTCATGCCCTGCTACAGACTTTCAAACATCCTTGCACTGTGTTGCACAGTGCCTCTTGCAGTTCTTACAGAGCATCTGCCTTTATCAGCTGGATTTTAATCAACCTACTGGAATCTCAACGCTCCCTTACTCCAGATAATGTAAATGTTCCTGTAATTGATTGGTAATAAACTAATAGTGTGGTAAAGTGGAAGCTGGATGTTGCACCATTTCCTGTTTTCCCCCAAACTTCATCTTAGGATAGATTACAAGCAGTTTTATCCTGTGATATATTTTAAGAGAATGTTTTGAATAGCATGACCAAGGATATTTGCCACCTCTGGTTAAATGTCAGTCATCTGCTTTAAATTATAAAAGGGCCGTTTGTCGATGCAGCAGCTGGCAATGGCAGGAACAAATCAGTGAGCTTGAGAGACCTTGGGGAACTACAGGCTGGTCAGCCTCCCCTCAGTCCCTGCGAAGGTGATAGAGCAAATAGTACTGAAAGCCATTCCCAGGAATATTGAGGACAAGAAGGTGATTGGGAGTAGTCAGCATGGATTTACACTGGGGAGGTCACGTCTGACCAACCTGATCGCCTTCTGCGATGAAGTGACTGCCTTGGTAGATGAGGGGAGAGGAGGGAATGTTGTTCACTTTGACTTTAGCAAGGCTTTCAACAGTGTTTCCTCTAACAACCTCATAGACAAATTGATGAAGTACAGACTAGGTATATGGACAGTGAGCTGGATTGAAAACTGGCTGAACTGCTGGATTCAAGGGGTTGTGATCAGTGGCACAAAGTCTAGCTGGAGACCAGTTACTGGTAGTGTACCCTAGGTCCTGGGGCCAGTACTGTTGAATATCTTCATTAATGACTTGGACAGTGGGGCAGAGTGCTACCTCAGAAAGTTCACAGATGACATAAAACCAGGAGGAACAGCTGGTGCACCAGCTGGTTGTGGTGCCATTCAGAGGGACCTCAACAGGCTGGAGAAATGGGCCAACAGGAATCTCATGAAGTTCAACAAAGGGAAATGTGAAGTTACGTACGTGGGAAGGAATAACCTCATATGCCGGTGTGGGTTGGGGCCAACCATCTGGAAAGCAGCTTGGCAGAGAAGGACCTGGAAGTCCTGGTGGAGAAGTGGAACATGAGCCAGCCAAGTGCCCTTGTAGCAAACGCCAACAACATCGGGGCTACATCAGGAACAGTGCTGCCAGCAGATCAAGGGAGGTGATCCTTCCCCTCTGGTGAGACACATCTGGAGTGCTGTGTCCGCTTCTGGTCTCCACAATAGAAGAAAGACATGGGCATACTGGAGGAGTCCAGTGAAGGGTCACAGAGATGATTAAGGGACTGAAGTACCTGACATACAGGTACAGACTGAGAGAGCTGGGATTGTTTAGCCTGGAGAAGAGAAGGCTCAGGGGGATCTTATCAGTCCCTTACCTCATGGGAGTGACTAAAGAAGATGAAGCCAGACTTCTCAGTGGTGCCCACTGACAACACACAAATTGGAAAAACAGAAAATTCCATTTAAACACAAAGCTTTTTTTACGGTGAGGGCAGTCAAACACTGGAACAGGTTGCCCAGAGAGGTGGTGGAGTCTCCATCCTTGGAGGTAATCAAAACCTGACTGGATGTGGTCCTGGGCAGCTTGCCTTAGTTGACCCTGCTTTCAGCAAGGGGTTGGACTAGGTGATCTCCAAAGGTCCCTTTCAACCTCAGCTATTCTGTCATTCAGAGGGTGCAGGAACCCAGCATTCAGGGGTTTGACTTGACCTCTCTGACCATTTCTTATTCCAAGAGTGTGCTAGTAAGCTGAAAAAGAAAGGTGACAGAGAAATCTATGTCATATGAGCCAGACTTTTTCCCTGTAGTCACTTTCTATTGCTCTGTGCAGAACATTCAAGTGCTGGATGTTTCCCTTCCCCTTAAAGAGTTGAGCAGCCCAGGACTAAAAGCTTTCCCCAAAACAAATGAACTCAAAGTATAACAACAGCAGCCTACTGTATATATACCAAGATAACAGGGACAATAATTTTTTTGGAGTCAAAACCTGTTCATACAGGTAAGAAGCTAAAGTTGGCTTCCTTGCGATTAACAGGAAAGAGATGCTCCTATAAATGCACATGACAAGCCATCGTTACTCCTAGTATTTCTTTCCTGGAAGAGAAAAAAGTGTCTATGAAGTCATTTTATCAGAGAGCAAGGTCATTATAGCTTAATAGCGCTCTACTGGAATCCTTGCTGGCCTGGTTGCTGTATGGTGTCTAGCAGCCCTCAGCAGCAGGAAGCAGGCTGCCACCACAACAAGTGGGGAAATGGATTGTGCTTTCTCAGGTGTTTTTCTTAGTGCTGACCAACCGTTCCTCACCCTCTTGGCTCTGAGACCTCTTTTAGGGCTCATATACATGGAGAAATTAGCCAGCATTGCTCCATAGGTGAATACTTACCTAGACTACAGCAGCTATATGGGGAGGCATTTTACAGCAACAGTGCCAGTCTGTGTCTCCCCAAAGGTAACCTTAAATCTAGTCACATCCCTTCCAGTTGTCTAGAATCTGTGAAATTTCTATTGTACATGAGTCTGTGTGCTTAATGTTCAACATGCACCAGGCACTGCAGTGGGTCTCTGGAGAGAGGAAACCCCTGGAACAGGGAAACTTTCAACAACACAGGAAAAAAACACAGGCACTAATTACAGGGGCTACAAATCTTTCTACTGAGACTTCAGCATCCCTGGAACATGACACTCGCTGTTTATGTCTTTGGCACAAACAGTCCAAGCAACTGTCAAGCTGACCTTTTGACCACAGCTTAAGGCCTTAAGGCCTGTGGCTTCTCTTTTTACCTCTCCCAGTTCAAGGTACACCTTAATGAAGAGGGAAGGGTAAGACCCTCCATGCAGGGTGGTACTTTGGAGCAGCTGATCAGTAGCTCCCAAATGCCATGTTGGCCATGTGGTCCCTTGAGCCTTGCAGAGGGCTGAAGCCATCCTGACATTTGTTCTTCCAGATGAGGTGGCTTGGGGGGGACTGAGGAAGTTGGGAGACAAAGCATGGAGGTTCTTGTTTTCTAGTACACTGTGAACTTCCTCACTTTCAATCTCTGACAGGATGGGCTGCCCTTGCCCAAAGAACAGTTCAAGCACTGCGTTCCTGGCATCTCTTAATTTATTAATCCATTTACTGGACCTTGAAAGCACCTTGCTCTGGAAAAGACTATCCTGATCCTCCATTCAGAAGCAGACAGGATGAGGACAGCTATGGCTCAGAAGAACTAACAGAACCAGTATGAAACTATTCCTACAGTGCTGTCTTGGTTTGGCTTCCTTATTCTGCAGCAGTGGTGCCACCAGCTGGCACGAGCCGAGATCCCAAGTCACAAAGATCAGAAACAAAATACACCCAAGAAGGGAAGTGATGACAGCCAAGAAAACCTGCAGGAGCTGGGCTGGGAGCTGGAGGCAGGCAGCAGATTGAGTGTTGAAAGGGATAATGTGTGCTGCCACCGTGTTTGTAGTATACAGTAAAAGCACAGTTGATAGCAGCGTAAACCTGCTGCAGGCTCCAGGCCAAGGAGTGCAATGGATCTTGTCTTGGTTCCACAGCCAGAAGTGATGATGGCCACACATGCACATGCCAAGCACAGCCAGTGAGAAAGCACTGAGGGAACCTGGACTGTTCAGTACAAGGAGTGAAGACCATAGCCATGAAACAGTTAAAAAAATTCCTTCCAACAAAAAGAGATGAGCTGCCCCACAGAAGGGAACAAACTGCTTCATCTGCACAGTGAATGGGAAAGCAAAGGAACCGATGGGACAAAAAAGGTGAATGCTAGAATTAGTTGCTGGGGCAGGATTTGGACTCTTTATTGCTGAGATTTTTTTTATCTGGACACACAGCTAGGAGGAGCTTGATGTGTACTGATTGTCTTGGTACTTCCTGAGGTCCTCAGCCATCCCCCATCCTTTTTGGTCCTGCACGTCAGCTGACAGGTCCCTCACCACCTGGATGCTGTACTCAGTGGAGCATCTGATGCAGCTGGGGAGTTAGTAACCCTCAGTACCAGAGCCCTTTCTATAGCTTAAAGTAACTGTCCCTTCACCCTCCTCTCACTTTCTTATGAGGCTTAGGGGTAGAAACAAAAGCATTAGCCTGGCAGGGGACCCTTTCTGTGTTGAGGAGTAGCAGCAAGTGTGACCATCTAGGAATAGAGCACAGCTCACAAGCTGTTCAGCTCCAGCTTCCACACTGAGGGGTAGGCACAAGCTCATCCAAATCCATGGTTGTGACAGGAGGCAAGCCAGGAGCCACAGGCTGTAGTGCTACCGATGCTTTCTAGCTTCATCCCACCACACATCTAACCCATCATCTCCTGTGTGTCTCCAGGGACTTTTTTTTTTTTTTTTTGCAGCTCTTAGCTCTCAAAGGGTTTGGTATAAGGCTCAGTAGGATGACAGTATAGTAATTCCCATGCCTTTTAGACTCTCCTCTTCCTCTTTTGGCATCCACAAGCATCAGTAATGCCTACTGCAGTACTACAGGGAGTACAGATGGTGCAGCTGGAGACACAGTCTCCTATAGCTTCCATACAAAGCTGCAGTTTGTCCATGACCATGGAAACTAGCACCTCAGGGTGAGGCCAAGTGGGAAGAAGATGGGGATGCAGGAGCTGCTTTTAGGCACATGATTTTAACCTCCAACATAAAGGTTAGATCTCTTAAGGACATTCCTCCTCTCCAAAAAATAACCTTCCCATTCTAGGCAGGGAAATAGGACAGCTGGACAGAGGCCTCCCTCTCCTGTGCAATGAAAATACAGTGGAAGATCTAGTGCTACAGATGCAGCTTTGGTACGTAAGGTCTTCCTGAAACCCTTAGTCCTATACCTAACTGCCTACCTATAGGTATCTGTACTGTCCAACACTGCTAAGAGGTATTTCCTTCTTAGAAAAATAAAGTGGTTGAAAGGAAACTCTTGCCTCAGAACAAATAAGGTACCAGAAGAGAACAGGAAGGAGATGCTTTGAAGAGTGTAACAGTCCCAACTCTGCCATTAGATACATTTCCTATGGAAGCAAGGAGTGTTACTGCAGCTGTAGAGAGAACAGGACTGATATTTAAGCTATGAAAAACAGGAATAAGCTGAGAACCTGCCACTGGGATATCAATCCACTCACTGGTGAAGGAAAAACCACAGTTCACATTATTTTCTTTGAATCAGCCATGTCACCACAGAGGCTGGACTGTTACAGGGAGAAATCCAAGCCCACTTGCTCTCAAACTGCCCTGGATTTACTTGCAGTGGGATGATTAGCAAATAAAGGAAACCATCGGCCATGCCGACACACTATACAAATACATTTTATTTAGCGATACCCATAGTAAGATGCACAAATACTTTTTGTTCACCAATTTTCAGATCACACAACTTCAACTGGTGGAAAAAACAAACTGCAGTTAATTACAATTATCTATAACAGGCCAGTAGTAAAAGATCCATTTGTCAGACTACAGCATGGTTAACGATACTTAGGTGAGAATGTACAGATCTAGGTATTTAAAAAGTGCATGGGTCATTGCCACATACACTAACATGCTTTTTCAAAGAGCAACATCTTTCTGGCATGTGAACACAGTAACCCGGTTAATGCAAGATGGAAAATTAGGCTCTTAATTCGATCTGGAAATGTATCTGTTAACAGTTTTCCTCCAGACGGCAAATTAAGAGTTATTTATGAGTGACACATGGGAAGCAATCTGTAAAAATCACTGTTACATTGTCCATGTAGTCAAGCAACATACAGATGACCTAAAATGATCAGTTCCAGCCTATACCTTCATAGCTCTTCTACCATAGTCTTCTTCAGAAGAGTCCAAAGTACTTGATTGCATTTAGCAAGCTGGCAGAAGAGCTGTAATCCAAGATCCAAGCTCCTGCACCCACACAGAGTTCTTCCACAAGACAAACCTCAATCCTCAAATTTCAAAAACCCCATGTTCCACCTGCAAGCACGTCAACTGGATCGCATATTGCTGGGTTTACTTTTAAATTCCCATCAAAATGGATGGAAAGGTAGGAAGCGGTGCTGATCTGAGAGAGTAGTTGCATTGGTTTAAAGTTGTATTTAAAACACATGGAGCCTGGACTCTTCTCTCCAGTGTCTCTCTCAAACCAAGGAAGTTCAGCAGGTTCCACTGCTCAATGCAATCCCTGTTTTGCTTTTAAGTAGGGATAGTGCTGTATGGTGCTTGGGAAAGACCAGCAAGGACTGTTGTGTGGATGATTACACATAAGAGCAAGAAACACATTAAATCAGTCTTCAGTTAAACTTCTTCCGTTGCAAACAGAGAGACAGAGACTGACTTTTGCATTATAGTTGAGAGGCACATTTTGCACTGATGAACAGAAAACCCCAGTTTACATTGCAACTTTCTGTGGATTAGAACACAGACAAACCTCCTGTTAAAGCAATTTTTAAAAAAGAAACCAAAAAACTCAGTTACTGTTCTTCTATTTAAAATTCTTAAACTGCTCCCTCACCTATTCTATCCAGAGATACCTTTCCACTTGTGTGTATGCAGCTGCTTTTCCTCCCTGAAACTTGTTTGTGTAAGAGATCCTTGTTTCTGTGCACCTTGGAAATAGACAAATAATTCTTATGCCTCACAGGGTGGGCCCCTGTACCACATTCAGCAGAGCTGAGAAAGTCAGTAGGATTTCATACATATGCAGTGAACCCCAGAACAAACAACAAGAAAAATAAAAGCCACCAAATTAAAATAGCCAGCAGTACAGGAATCAACTCCTTCACAGAGCAGGAATGAAAGGGGGATACCAGTCCAGGGAGATATCCAGGGCTGAGTCTAATGAATAGGGAGGCTGTGAGCAAGGCCCCAATTCTGCAAGCTATGGCCTAAGCCAGTAAACTGCAGTAGGGCTTAAACAGGTGCCCCTGGGCTTTGCGGAACTGGTACCTGAACTAGTAAGCCGAGAGAGAACAGGGAACTTGCTCAAGTCCCAAGGGGCAGACGGTGGCAAGACGAGAGCAAGGCTGGGATGAGAGGCTGAGAATGGAGACACAGCATTTTCAACAAGAGTGACAGAGCCCATTAGAAGTTACTTATCCAGACCTTTTCGTAATGGTCCCACAATCACACCTGCACTGTGACAGAATCCCAGAGCAGCCAACTGAAGCTGTAAATCCCAGATGGCCTGTTACACCCCTGCACGTACAGCTCATGCCAGTTCAACAACCAACCAGGTGGAGGGAGCTGCAGACAAGGCCCTTTCACTCCATCATCCCGGCAGGAAGCACGTGGAGGTGGCTGGTGGCAGCTGTAAAGCACACTAATCATAGTCGATCACGAAAACAGAGACAAGTGCATTGGTAACCTTGAGTGATGAGGGGGAAGAGTGAGTGACCGCTGAGGAAACTGGTTCTTCCCCATGCCATCTTCATATCTCATCTGAAGAGGGATGACCAAGAGTTTCGCAAGCTCTGAGAGCAACTAATCTGCAGTTGCATAAGCATAAGGCATGATGGAGCAAACCCTCAAGGTTTCCATTGCTCATATGCTCCATTACCCGCTCATCTCTGAGTGTAGCCAGCCTTTGGCATTACTGCTGGCCAAAGCTCATTACAATAACTTTTGAGCACAGGGTTAGTTTTGCTCAGAGCACGACTACATCACACTTTTTTCAGAATCCACCAAATATGCAAAAGACAAAAAAAATCTGTGGAGAAAGCCCTTAAATGGGATCAAGTCATCAGAAAGTCAGTGATGCACCCTCCTGTTTTTGCCCTCAATGAAATCTTCAGTTATGACATTGAGTAGCAGCCAAAGACACCAGTTCTCTGGTTGACTAAACCACCACTGATCAGTTCAACACACATACTGGGTGCAGATGCAGGGCACGTCCACTTCGTGATCTGCTGAAATCCACTGTACAATGTGGATGCGAGAGAATTTCAGCTTCTGTAGGCTGTGCAGGAGTGGAGTCTCCACTTCTGAGACAGGCAGCCAGCCACTGAAGTTTATAGTAAAAGCACAGTGATCTTTCTACAGTGGGCTACAGGTTTTCTTTTTATTATCACTTGGTATTTTTCAGACTAGGCAAGCAACTTTGAACTGATTGCTAAAGGTGAACTAGGAAGAAGTGGGAGAAGAGGAAGGTGCTAAAGATTACAAAACAAAGTTAAACCAATCTGTTCTACTCTGGAAAGTGACTGTGATAAAAACAGGATCTTACTGGATTTGAAGAAACTCTGAAGTTAGCAAGAACTAAAAAGAGAACTCCAGATTAAGTCTGCACTGGGGTACAGAGATAACAGAGTTAGCACAGGAAATACACATACATTAGAGCTCCTTGACCATGTATTAATGTCAATACACTGATGACTAATCATGCCGATTCTAAAAACAAAGGTAGCCTCATGGATCAACAGAATGCAGTACTGTACTTTGGTTAATTATGGATATGCATGCCCATTGAAGGCCACAGCAAGTGAAGAAGTGTTCCTGTTTCCATGCTCTTACGATCAAATTAACCTTACAGCTGGGAAGGGACATCTTGTATCAATCACACCATCCTCTGCTATCTGCGTAAGAGGCAGAAACCCAGCCCAAATTCCAGATTGAGTTTGAGTTTAAGAACAAAGATATCCTTTGCCAATTCAGAAAAAGCCAAACGTGTAATGTCTTTGTATTGGGGGAACAAAAACAAAACAAAACAATCACTTTTCAGAGCAGAGAAACAATTTACAAGGTAACTCTGAACACTAAGCCCCGTGTGCAGACAGGCTGGTTTTGCATACTATATGCAACTTCCCACTGTTCCATTTGCAAGCTGCATCAATAATTTTGAACAGTTTTACCTTACAGTTAAAAATGTGCACTGTAACATTTGAAGAGAGTTGTTACTACTTTACTTGACAGCTTCTGTGATAGTTCAGGATCCAGTGCTGTTTCTGACATAGCTCACGACAGATACAGCAAGCTGAGAAAGGTTCTGTTAAATGGGTGGAACTGCACGCGTTGTTAACAAACATCAGACTCTGGATTCAGAACAAAAGCCAGCAAGTATCAGCAAGTTCTGATTCCGCCGCCCCCCCCAGGCTCTGGATCTTATTAAATATATTTGGAAAAAAAACATTAAAACCAGTTCACTGTAGGACATCTTACCCTCAGGCAACAAGTTGTGATCACCATACACTTTAAAACACATTGTGTAGTTTGTGCATCATATACAAGTACATCATAGGCAATGGGGAAGATCCAGCATTTGCGTACACATTAACATACAAGCAAGCACTGATAGATGTCACAGGTAGGACTGAACCCAAGACAAACCAGTGCATTGATTTGTGTCTACACCACATCCTAAAACAAATGGAACAAGTCATGAGTAACAGTACAAACCTGTTGCAACTTCAACATGTATGTCTTAGAAAAACACAATGCATGTACCCAGCCCTAAGACAGTGACAAGTTTGTGAGATAACTTTACAAAGATCAAGGTACCAGAAGAGGAAGGCACATTAACCTCTGGTTGGTCCATTTCGGTATTATTTGGATGAGTCATAGTGATTTATATACCCTGAGACTGTGGGAGGCCTTGAAAAGGAAAGGATACCAGGTGAAGGGGCAAATAAAAAGTACAAGTTTAATGAGATTTTAAGATTCAGCACCTGAATTTCCCCTTTTAATAAGGGAATCTAGAAAAGCAGTAAGAAAATAACATTGACTCCTAGGTTTTTGTTGAGGTCAAAGAATCAACATCTAGGACTATAGAAACATCACGTTAAGTCACAAGGGTTTTTACACACCCTCTCAGTTTCAGTCTAATGTCCAGAATTTGTATACAATCAAGTGTTTTACTTGGTGGTTTTTTGGGTACAGAAATGGTCAGGCAGCCCACATCTTCTCAACTCTGCCAACCCTGGCACCCTGTTTTAGATCCACGTGCACTTTCTTAGACCATACTGCTCCCAGCAGGATACCAGAGGGAAAGGCTGTTAGAAAATGGCACTTGATTTTTTAATTGGGAAGATTCCTTTCTGTCAAGAGCATTCTTTTAATTAGCCAAGTACCACATGGTTTTGATAAAGAAACCCAGCATCACAAGCAAAAAGATACTTCCTAATTTAAATCCTTGAAAATTAACATGGAGAAACAAGAATGACAGGGATATCTACTTGATCTCTCTGAAAATGTTTCTGATTAAGCCCTTTCACAAGTACCTTCTGAGTAATCAATAAGTATCCCCTCTACGTTTTTAAATTCCTCAGGAGCCCCAAGAGCAATACTAAACACTGTTGGGCTTTCACCTTTTCTCTTGTGCCCCCTCGCCCATCCTCACCACACACCAAAGTGCCCACTTGAAGAGGGAAGGGAGAGCATACACAGGAGATCCCTTCAGACGAGATGTGGCTGTATTCTCCTTTCCATGCTCCCTTGTCTGCAACATGGACAATTTCCTGGTGTCCGTGCTTCAGAGACTTTCAAGTAAGTTGCTGAAGGCACTGCAACACTCCACACCATGGCCTCTGGCTGCGGGATGGCCAGCGGTGCACACGGGGATTTTCACTTGGCTTTAAACTAGAGAGCATGTGCCTGGCTAGCACAGGAGTCCAGGACTCAGCACAGCCTGGCCAGAGGATCAGCTCTGCTTGCATCACACACAGCTCTGCAGCAGTGTTCCCAGGAACGAGCTGTACCCCAGTTCAGTAATTTAGTCATAGCAGCAATTGCGACAGAAGCTAATTAAGAACCTCTCAGACACCTTGGAAAAGTGGGTTTATGGAAAATAAGGGTATCAGGCCACCACAAACAGATCTCAGAGCTCCCACCTGGCTGCTCAAAGATGCTGCTGCTTTGCCAAGATACAGCAACTGCCATCCCATCTGTTCTTGGTTTCTTGCAAACAAACAAGACAGGTGACCTCCATGAAGGGTCTAGGCAAGCCTGCTTTATTTCACATCTGCACCAGGTGAGGGACATTAGTTCACAAGGTCGGTAAGTGCCTCTCAGCTGAGGAGCAGAAATTAAGATACCAAACCACCACTCAATATAGCCAAATCGTAACTTTAATCTGTTAACTCTGCAGCTGCAAGCTATATACAAAGCAAGTGCTCAGGTGCAGGAAGAGGATGAAATTCTGGAGAAGAATAACTGATACAGAAGTATCTTAATCCTTAAGATACAAAAAGCTGCCAAAGACTTGAAATGGAGGCAGCAAATGTATCTCCATAATGAAGCTCAGGAGTCCCCCTCATTAAGGGAATCACAAGAGTCACCCACAACATGAATGTAACCTTTGTGGACAGACTAAGTCCAGTAAGATCACTGGGCACTCTTGCAATGAATCTCAAAAAGGGATGTATGTGAAAAATGAACAACTGAGACTAGGAACAAACACCTATTAACTATTCTTTGGTAATTTACTCACCTTGGACTCACACCAGCAGCACTGATGAGGGAACCAAACTAATGGACTCACTTCTTTACTGCAATCCCAGAAAGCACTGGAGGAGAACACTAGCAATTCTCCCTGGCTGACTTGACTGTACAAGGGAGAAAGCTGGAGTAATTACTAGCAGCAAGGTGTTTGGTGAAGAGGGTGAGCACCACCCTCATTGCTATGCTCAAGCCAACACTGCGAAGTATCTTTTGCTTCCTTAGGAATGTCCATCACATAACATCCAACTGTTACTGAGGGGTTGCTACCCAGTACTTAAAAGCTGGGTATTACCGAACCCATATTTAAGTCACTGGTTTGATTACATCTGATTATGAATACTGAAAATGTAATACCAAAAGATGCCCAAATTAACATGGTAGTCTACTGCAAAGAGCTGAGTGGTAAAATTAACTGCTTCCTACACCCAGCACAGCACAAAAGATCCCACATGACTGAAAAGTCAACAGCAGGAAGAAAGTCTGAAGGTCTGTTATGATTAAAGTTCTTTTCTCTCCTTCAAGTGCCTAATGCAAGATAAACCAGAGTCTTTTTCCCCCAAGGAACAGACTGTTACTGTGTAATTCCCTCCGTCAAACATGTACAAGGGCAACTGCCCAGTTCTACAGTCTGAGCCAGCCTCAAAGGTCTACCCAGTTTAAAATAAAGCAAATTGAAGGCCTCAAGCATGGCTTGACAAAATGCCAGCAAGCCCATTTCTGCTCAACAGAGGTCACCTCTGCAAGTATAATATTGCTACAGTAAAGACTGTGGTGATTTGGGGTGGAGGAGGCAACCCCAAACAGACCATTCAGGAGGGCAGGAAAGAGCAAAGGAGGGAAATCATTAAGAAATATTGGAAAAGATAAGACAGCCTGAAAA
The DNA here is from genome assembly GCF_034638445.1 of Ciconia boyciana. Lineage (NCBI taxonomy): Eukaryota > Metazoa > Chordata > Aves > Ciconiiformes > Ciconiidae > Ciconia > Ciconia boyciana. The sequence continues at coordinate 22,517,241 of NC_132937.1, forward strand.
CGTGCATGCCACTGGGTCTCAGCAGAGCACAGTGAGCCGTTCAAGAAGCTACTGAAGCACAGTCACCAGACTGAACTCCATCCATTGCAGGGCTGCACCTGCCATTTGAACAACGGGGTGCACACAACTGACCTCCATGCAGAGCCCAGAGATTCCCTGCACTTCAGTGGGAAGCCACTGCATTTCTCACCATGATCCTGGATTTCAGTTCTGATATCTAACCCAATAGGGCAACAAAATAAAATCAAGTAAGAAAACCTGGCTTTTTCTCCTATCACTCATCTTTGGACAGTTGGCATATCATCACCTTTCTCTGCCTCAGTTTCTAACACTGACTGGCCCAAAAGTGACATATAACTAACCACAAAATATTCTGAAACTTAACGTCTGTATCACTACAAGCATTTAAAACCACTGAAACAGGCTAGAAATTAAGTTCTCTCTGGCCCAATGTGTTTGCATGCTTGCAGCACTATCTAGTTTGTTTCCAGTTTTTTGGGCGGATTTTCATACAGCAACAAGAATGGCTCCCTCCCCATGAGAAGTTATCTTTGCAAGAAAGCACTCTGAAAGCAGAATACACAGAAGCGTATGAGACTTGAAGAATTTTACATCATTGTCCAGATTCTTCTGAGCATTGTCCAAAGCCTCCTATACAAAAAACAAAGGAGGAAAAGGGCACTCACACTACCAGGCTTTAGGACCACACATTGAGGTACTCGGGGAGATCAGAGTCAGCAGAGGGACACTTTCCAGGGGAGCCTCTTCAGTAACCTAGAGACTCTGCAGAAAGACCACCCTCTGTTTTTGGAGGCTGAAGCTCAGTCCATACAAATACCCTTTTTGCCCCCTCACCCAAACCTGGAATATGCTTCAATTAATACATCAACATCAGGGCTAGTATTTCCAGAGCAGGAGTTTTCCTTAGGCACTTAGTGTCACCAGTGCCAAACTAGTAACTGTTGTTTCAGCAGAACTGGAGGACACTCAAGTAGACTTAAGTGTCTAGTTTCTTTAAAAAAAAAAAAAGCAGCACCTCAAACTAAGCCCAAACAAAATAACTAACCAGAACATGTTCCCTGTGACAGAGTGATCTTACACAGCAGCTGGAGGAGTAATCCTAGAAATACGTATCTGCCATACTTCATCAAGACTTGTTTTTCTCTCTATACTTCCACTTTTCAAAAGCCCTAAAATAACCAAAGCAGTATGTTGCCATCACAGAACACCACAGGCACTATTATGACATCTTTAAAAAACAATTAACAACTCTAAATAAAATTTGAGAGCTCCGTTGCTACCCTATGGTATATAATTTGCTCCTTTTCAGAGAAAAGCCTGAATAGCCACACACGCAGCGCTGTGAACAGATTCAATTTAAGCAACCAACCCACAAGGGAAGCAGAATTACGAAATACCGCAAGAAGATCTGTTTGTGAAGCACCCGTCAGTGCTCAGTGTGAGTAAATTGTACTTCTGGGACAGGTGCATATCTGGGAGAGCTCTTCTCTTGCCAGGATTTCCACCCGGATGGGACGGAACTGCATTCCTTGCAAGATTTCCATCCAAGTCTCCACCACCAACTAGAAATTAAGTCTGAGGCTCCCTGCTTGGCGTTACTGATGTAGATACTGAGTACAAAGACCACAAGGACACATGCAGACTACCTTTAGGCAGTCTGGCAGGAACTGTGTAAGGGACTACAGCTACTCTGCAGTCAAGACTGTGATCACCATCGGAGACTGGAGAACAGAGCATGTCCCAGCCTTGTCTTTCTTGTCAGCTTCAACCAACTGCCCATTTGGCACCAAAGCAGTGAGGTACAGGCACAGTCTGCTCCACCGGTGACAGGGGCAAGGGAAGGGCGTTCATCCCAGCAGAGGACACAGGCATCAGTAACAAGCTGAGAGTTTGGTGCCTGCCAAAAGGCTAGAAGGAGCACCCTGGAGTCCTGCATTTTAGTTGAGTATTAGGTAAGACCATCACCCTGGAATGCTCACACTTCAGAGCTGGACCTAAAGGGCATCAGACCTATTCTCCCCGCCCAGTCCCACATGAAGTTCGAGGGAGTTAGAATGCAGAAGGCAGGAGGGGATTTGGGGAAAGACTGAGCCTCTCCTATAGCAAGCAGGATGACAGCAGATGCTTGCGCAACATGAGCTAACAGTGTTACCTTGCTAAATGGAAAGCTTCTAGCTTGCGTTAGTGAAGTCTGAGATGCACTTTTTAACCTTGGAGAAAAAAACCAGTTTATTTATTCCACTGGGTTATTACAGGAGATGGCCAACCAGAACAGCTAAAATGAGAAAAGTTTCCACAACCTGGGACGAAAAAGGTCCTGGGTTTTAGGCAATTTATGAAAGACGCATGAGCTACCGCAGCAGCATAGTCAGGAACCTTGGCTCATCTGGAATATGGACAGATTTAGGTCATTTTGAATGACAAGAACACTCATGTCCATAGCCCCCATTTTGTCTCACCACCTCTGCAGGCCCTCATTGTAATGTCACCCTGCAACAGCCACGCTGCAGAACAGCCTATGCAAACTCCAGCTGTGCAAGCTGATACCTGGGACAGGCAGAGAAGGAACAGAAGATCAATTTTTGCTCCTGGCACTGCTGAAAACTACAATTCAAATACAAATGCACTTTTGACAACTCCTGCACTTCTGCAGTTTGGGCTCGATGGGCAATACCCCTGGGGAATCCATCCCTGGGCTCCAATGAGTACAGCTTAAAATTACCATATTCCTCTACGTATAAACAGTGTCATTAGACTTGTACTTTTAAAAAATAAGATCAACCCAGGCCAGGGCCAGGCTCTGCAGATAAAGTAGTAGCTTATCTCTTATAAATATTTTTAATATTTTTTAATTACAAGTAGTCCTCGCTCCAGATAATGTAACTGACACAAAGTACCTGCACACACGCAGCCCCTAGACTTTCACAGAAAGCCCAGGAGCAACCACTCTATAAGAAAGGAATCCTACCTCGCAGCAAAGTAGGGGAGGGGGCACATGGCCAAGATAGCCTAAGTGTGGGGGAAGAGTCATTTGGAGGAAATACAATAAAAAGGGATTTCAAAAACCCTTCATATAAAGGATCAAGGAGGTTAAAGCAAAAAACTGGTTCAAAAAGATGTACAAAACTCTTGGAGACCAACAGAAAACTCTGCCAAAAAATAACTTGCATTTAAATCAGAAATCAATGACATCACACAATTCTGTTGTTAAAAAAAGGAAAAGAAAAGTGGACATCTGTGTAAAGATCAGCATTTATAAAGAGTTATCATTAGCTCCAGAGACCAGCGTAATTCCCATGAAGTCCTGATGGAAGGGGGCCTCCTGCCACAAAGAGTTTCGTTCCAGACGAGTCGTAGCAGTGGGTGTAAACAGCATTTGGGAAGAAATTTATGTCAGAAAAATAATTCCTCCAGGTTTCATCATGATTCTGTTAAAGGAAAGTTTAGATTGTTATTGTCGCCAAACAAACCCAAAACCTTGTTTCACAAAAGCAGAAGGTAGCTTCCAGAGCCTAAAAAGGGATCTTTTCTGTTAATACTCCCTGAAGCTTCAGACGGGTCAACTTGAAGATACCAGAGTTGTCCTGAAGCTTTATCTGAGGACATTTGGGCCAAACATTGGAGGGGGGGAAGGTGAAGGGCAGGGAGGATATCAAGTTCCATTAGTTTTTAAAGTTACATCACAATAATACAAAAGATAATTGAGAGAAGTTAGACAAAGCCATTAATTGCTTTATAACAACTTACAGGAAATTGAACTCAAGTGCCTGCCATGGCATTACCTCAGGAAGCCACAGTTTCTAAAATTGCACACAACTAAATTAAATCTCTCTTACTTTAAGTACCACATTAGAGTAGTATGTTTTTGAAGGAAGACAATGTATTTTGCATTTGAGGTTCTGAAAACTGGAAGTTAGATTATGTTCAAAATTCAAGATATAAAATCTAGTTCATTTATGAATCAGGGCATAAGAAAAGCAGTCAGTATACCTTACACTCAAGCATCCAACCATTCAATACTCTTTCATAAAGCTTTTGTAGAAAGCAATTCTGCAGCACTTCTTGCTTTTCATGATTACAGTTATCGGTTACATGATCACTGTTTTGCTAGGACGTATTTCATAAAATAGCTCCCATTGCTACAAAAAGAACCCGTTCTCAAGCTCTACAGTGCTCCTGTGTAAAGGGTTGCCTACAGCTAGAAGCTACTCACCAGCCAGCCTTTCCCAGTAGTCAACTTCAAAATTTCACTTCCTCCTAATTTCTGCTTCTGTCCATAGCAGGCATGTGGGGGCTTTTCATCCAGGAACCTCTGGGCTCTGATATCATAAAACAATAAGGAACCTTGCCCAGTTCCCACTGTGATGATGTGCTCGTAGAAGCTCACAGATCGAATACCTGTCAGAGAAGGGACACACAATGCAGTAAGGAAGATGGATGCTTTGGCTCTGCAGTGCTGCGGCTTCGTATCTGATATTTTCTTTCAGAGGAACTACCTACTAGTATTCTCCACAATACATAAGTTTCCCTACTGCTATGGAGCAGTGCAGATAAATCCCATTGATGCTATTGAAACAGCAGCTTCCACTACATATACTACTTCCCTTCTCCTCTGAGGCCATCAGCTGCACTGATGGTGCACAGTAAGAAGCTTCATTCTCAGTAGGCCCCAGCTCTGCCAGATAAGGCAGGATGAGAGGAACTTCAGGATGAGAGGAAATGGCCTCAAGTTGCGTCAGGGGAGGTTTAGGTTGGATATTAGGAAAAATTTCTTTACTGAAAGGGTTATCAAGCATTGGAACAGGCTGCCCAGAGAGGTGGTGGAGTCACCATCCCTGGAGGAGTTCAAAAAATGTGTAGATGTGGCACTTCAGGACATGGTTTAGTAGGCATGGACGTGTTGGGTTGACGGTTGGACTAGATGATCCTAAAGGTCTTTTCCAACCTTAATGATTCTACAAGCAAAGATCATAAGCCATTTAGGACCAAGAGCAGCTTTGTTCTGTCTGCCACGAGCCTCTGAGTGAACACACCATGAGCGAGTACACGGCAGCAGACAGAGGAAAGAATGTCACACTGGTTTCCTCCATGAGCTCACACCCTATCTAGCTACCTGCCAAGCTGCGATAAGTGACCATGCGATAAAAATTACTGTCCCAGGTGCCACCAAGTGCATTTTGCTGATCAACAGGCTAGCTGTAAGCAAGTATAGCCATAATAATCACTAGTCACTTTGCTGCTAAGATAGGTCAGGCTCTTAAATAATTCTGAAGCTATCTCCACTCAAGTATTCTCACGCAAGCACACTCTTTGTAGCTGGCACTTTTAGCACTTCACCCAGCAATTAAAACAGACTAGGAATCCCACAACCTAAGCAACACCATGTTACACCAGCACATGGAAGCTACAGCATGTTTCCAGTCCAAACAAAACATTCTAGCACAATTCAGTTATGCTATTAGATTGAATAAAAGGAGTATATTTTGTTTTCACAAAAATCTAAATCTGAAGCCTCAGCTAAACAAGGATCCCTTGAAACAGTCTTTGGGAGATTCTGTATGTAGGAATTTGCAATTTGCAAAACGTCCTGTCATCTCACCTCTACTTGTTGTGCAAAAGGCTTTTTCTGTGTAAGCACTCTACCCCAAACAACTCTTCTACACAGATCAAACCCTGCCACATCTATCCTTTTCCTTCCTGCACAATATGATGCCAGGTTATAAACTCTAGGGCTTTTTAAACCCTCTTTAAAGTACCACTGAATTACAGCCTAAACAAGCATTCAAACAGAAGGGAAAAGAAGTGGGTTACGGCAGCTACATCCACGTGCTGTCACCGTACCAAGTGGGACTGAACGTCACAAAACTTGTAACATATTGGAACACACCCAGCAGGACACATGACAGCAGATGTCCAAGTGGTGTGGATGCAGCCAGGGAGCTTCCTCTTCCCCTTTGTACAGAGTCCTAGCTAGAAACACATCCTCATCCTTCTGCCTCCGCAACCTGCTGTTACATCCACAGCCACCAGCACCTGTGACACACACTTAGAACAGGCAAGGCCACATTGTCATGCTCCAGATCTGAGGTGAAGTCTTGGCTGCAGGCTTAATAGGTGGGAAACCACTGTGCAAGTCTCACACCTCCTGAATTAGATTTACCAGATTTGTGTAAGAATCACCACTTTAATTCAGAGAACTACAAATGCATCTGAGCAAGTTGGAGACATCTTCTCCCCACCCCCCATTACAAGGGCCTGGCTCTGGCAAATACATGCAGAAAGCTTTAAGCCCTCTGCAATCAGCAAGAGCAGTCACTTGCATAAGAGGAGAAAGGCACAAGAGGGGACCTCCTCTTATTTTTCCCTTGAAAGTGCTCTTGACAAGCAACCCAGCAGAACACTTACTTAACAGAAACAGGTGATGGAGTATGAAAGCCGATGGCATATACTCTTCAATGCAATTTATTAATAAAAAGCTATAAAATGCGCAATGACTGTGGATCTTTCTCTAATCAAAAAAATTAACTGAAGGAATCCATGATGTATGCACTATTAAGAGGATGTTTAGAACAGGCTTTCAAGAACAGCACTTCAAATTGGCTCCTAAGGGGCTGAAGTACCTCAGATTAATAATTCCCATCAAACTAAACGAACAACCTGTGCCTAGAACCGATCACAGTAAGCTCTCCAACATACCCAGCACTCTATGGATCTGGACTATTTGGTTCAGCAAATTGAGTCTCACTCCTGAGAGGCAGGGAGGCTCTACAAACCCCAGAAGGAAATGAAGATGCAGTAGCATGTCCTACAGGAGCAGACACAGAGTCCGTGCTGCGCAAGCTCTGTCCGCTACGTTAACATTGCTGCCTTCAGGATACTAAGCCAAGGGCACACGACATAGCACTGCATGCCAGCCAAGCAGAGAGCAGTTGCTCTTGCAGATCAAGAAGTAGAGTCCAGGGCCTGCACTTCCCTGTACAGCTGCTAAGAAAAGCAACATTTACAAGATGCAGTAAAAAGCATTAGCTACTTTCTCATGTAGAGCAGACAGGGTTACACTGGGTAAAAACCCGCCCCAGTTCCAGTCTTATTAAGCAACAACCTTTATCTGACCTGCTTTTGTGTACAACATTAATGATCTGAAGTTAATGTGGACTTACCACATTCAGCAGGTGCATTTGGAAGCTGAAAGCACATTCAGGTAACACTTCAAAGCACTTAAAGTCAACCCAGATTTTAGTCCGCAAATCAATAAACAACCTAGTTTCTAGAGGTGCTGCACTGCTCCAAGTCCCAGTGAGATCAATAGAAAGTTGAAACACTTGGTATCTTGGGAATTAATATTACTTAAGTGCCTCCACCACCGTGCCAAAAAAAAGATGCGCCTACTACGCAAAACAGAAAACAGCATTGAACAAAGGCTTTCTCCAGACATGAAGTGGAGATGCCCCAGAGATACTACCTACGCACAGATCATCCCCCCAGTAGGGATGATCACATACTTAAGGCAGAAGCTTTCAGCCACCAGCCACCACTGGGCACCCCAACTCCAGTGTCTTGGTATTTTCTTCCTATGATACTGAAGGGTGACAGTGTCAAGGACCTCCACAGAGCCCTCACTGACAGCAGGTCAAGACAAGGGCTGTTGCTGCTAAGATGTTCAGGTGACAACATGAGCTGGTGAAGCACCTTTTCTCATATTATAGAAACTTCTCCCGTACCTGAAAGAGGAGACCCTGACATTTATCTAGATAGCACCGTTCAAACTCCAGTAATGACATAAATAAAACTTTCCTAATCCTTGCCTACGTGCATTCTCTTTTGATAACTTGCCCAATGAAGAGATGATGCCTAGAGACAAGCTAAATAAAGGCTGCAACGTATTAGTCTGGGATTAATATGGTTTAAAATGGGCATCACAGCACAGTGCCTTCTCATGTTTGAAAATAAAGCGTATAGGAATAAGTTTATGGGACCATGCACCCTGTAAGCCCTCACACTTGGTGCTGATGTAAGGTTCAATTTCACATACTGCATCCACATCAGAAATGGAAAATAGCACTCAAATCTGCAATTACTATTTTTTTTAAGGAGTAAGCTTTTGTATATTTAAAAAACATAAATACACATTGAAAAATCAAGAGTCCCACTCATGGCTTTAAAATTATAAAGCAAGCATTCACTCACAGCACAGACTCCTAATACGATAGCACAGAGCAGACAACATGCTTTTTTCCGTTCCCAGAGAAAAATGCAAGAATAGACATTATTAATAGCAGTAAGACTGGATTTGCTTTGAGATGAAATAAAACAGAACAAGGCACAGTAAAAAATAAGTAGAAGTAAAATGCACACTTAAAAGTTCAGTAATATTTGGATGGTGTACAATTTAGTTGATCACAAATGCACTAATGTTGTCTATCATATTTCAGAGCTGCTTTTAAGTTCAGTTTGTTGGTTGCTCAAGGAATATAATCATAAAAGCAAAACCTACATATACTATTAATGATTTAGTTATCACATGAAAAACTCTTCCTATTTATTAAAAGCTTATCTTACTGCAGTCTTAATAGCTACTTCTGCAAGCAAACCATCTGAAGCACCCTTTGACAAGTTTCTTACCACTGCCTCGTTCTTTGGAACAGACGGATTTAACATTGTGAGAAGGCTGCCTCGGATCCAGAAAGGAGACATGTGCCTGTGATCCTACTGCATACACTGACCACTCCTGACCATAAGCCAAGCACACGTTCTCCCTGCAGTATGGCAACTTTGTGGAAAGTAACTGGAAACAGAAGAAATAAAAATCAATCCGTTATGAGAAAAGAGCAAGATGTTAATAGAACAATTTTGTAAGCTATGTACAAGGAAGTTGCAGTGAAAAAAACAAAATGCAGCTAAAATAAGTTCACCACAAAAATAGAACTTTAAGAGAAAAGCAACAACCTGACCCGGAGAAAAAAACCTGAAGGAGACGGGATACCTTATCTGAACCAAACTGAGATTTATAAAGGCTGAAGCCAAGTATTACACAAAGAACAATGAACATTTTGGCAAATTGTTTTACATCTTTCTAAGCTGTTGTTATTTCTTCAGCAGGTGTACACAGACATCAGCTCTCAGCTGAAAAAGCTTACCTCATACACTAGCATAGTTATGTCTGGGTTTGATCTGCAATTACACTTACGTAAGTGCAACTCCCTTTATGAACGCTGCTGATCAAGTATCCATCATACTCCATGGAACAATTCACTGCAGCTCACCCAGAACTGGCAGAAAGTTAAGAGCACTTCCCACCCTCCAAAATAAGGGGAGTGAGGAGTTTCTCTCCTCACAGTCGAATTTTTAGGACATTTCACTTTACAGAAAGCTTTTAAGTGTTTTACAAACACTGCTGCTCTTTCTTCAAGCAATTAAAGGAGGTGAAGAATAGTGAACAGCCTTAACTGCTAGGCAATTTGTGAAATTTAACACCAACAAACAGAAAAGCACCTTTGATAGCGTGTGCTCTGCTTTCCACAGATGAAAATACCCATCTAGGGACACAGCTCCCAGCTCCTATAAAAAAAAAAAGTTAATTTCTATATTATAGATGTCCTTACAAACTCACACTCTCTACTAGGCAGGCTGCGTACTCCACTTTGAACTCATCCATCATCCTGTACATGCTTATCAAGATAAATTTTCATTTTATACTGATCGTGATAGAACGCAATACAGCGCAAAGGTGCCAGGTAGGACAAGAATTAATAAAACAGTAAATAACCAAAAGTAACTCTCAGAAGTAGAGATCTTGTTAGACAATCAAATAATGAACTATTAGATAGTACAAGCTAGAGTTGGCAATTCTCTTCAGCAGCTCCCACACTGCTTCTGACCTTGAAGCAAACATTTCTTTCCAGGCACTACTCTACTGAAAAAGCTATTTGAAGTCTCCATCACAGAGGATTAATTAACAGCTGTAGTGAAAAATAAAGCCCGCAGGAGCACCATGCTTCTGAAAGCACACCCACCTTTGCTTCAGACCTTGTCTGTTCTTTGAGGGCAGAAAGAAAAGTAGTGGAGGATGGAATTGCTACTCCCCCTAGTAACAAGAGATCAGCATGGGGGAAGTTAACATCTGCTGTTTGTCAAACGCCAACAAAATAACACCACAGCAAGCACCGATGCCTGCCCTGTGTGTCAGCCACCTCACTTGCTGAGCAATCCAGTAACGATAAAGCCATCAGAACAGGAACTGCCTGAATGTTAGCTGGTCTTCACAAAAGGGGAAGGAAAGCAGCAAGAGCACTCAAGAGTGGCATTCAAGCTGCAAGAGGTGTTTTAGTGCTTTATCTGCTTCTTGTAAACATTCCCCCGCGCCCCCCGTCTCCTTAGGGTGCAAGTCTAAAATCAAACCACAGGAAAATTGTTCCTTCTGAAAACGTGTTATTTTTTCTCCTGGACTTCTCCATTCACCTGGGGCAGAAGCAGACATAGTAGATAAAGACAACCATCTCATATGAGAAGGATGCAAAAGGATAGGGGAAAAAATATTCAGTTGCTTCTCTGGTATTTCTGATTTAGATTACTTTTTTCTTTTTCTAATACATATGGACAGTTTTAGGACTTCTCAACTGCCTTGCTTATCTTACTGACCTTGTTCTTATTGTTGAAAGCCAATGCTCGGACTTTGCAGTTGTCAGGATTGGTGTTCTCCTTGGGGATATCCTTCAGAGCCCTGTGTGTTATGTGGGCATAGACAGGAACTTGAGAGAGATTATGCCTGGCATCGCTTTTGGACAACACATCCTCTGTGACTTCCCAGAGACCCATCGAACCATCCCGGGAACCTGAATAAACAGTCCATAAATAAATAGTCCATTTAATATACACGCAACTCCCCTTTTTAAAAAAAGCAATAAACAATAGGGTCTGAAAGAAAGGATGCTATTAATTTAATCTGAGCACACTGTTGGTGCCTATATATTAATTATTATTAACAAAACCATTATTTTACTGAGCTGTAAAGTTCACAACATTATGAACTTACTGCCAACTGGTTTGTCTACCTGTAGTCTAACAGGAGCTGGTGGAAGGCCAGCACTTATGTTTTGGGAACCATCTGAAACTACCAGTAGAAATGTGATAAGAAGCACCCTCACACCAACTATCCTCATTATGATAGTAAAAGTCACACCCCTCGAGCTGGAGACTCCAGCCCAAGCAGAGACTCCTCACCTTTGAGCATGCACAGAATATTAAAGTAGCACTGTAGCTTTAAGTTGAAATAAGAGAAGCATAGACGAATATAAATCTGCTTTGTGTAATCACTTATGCATATGTATAACTAGACTGTATAAATACTGTACCTGCATGACCGAACTTTGTGCTAGCTTTGTGGAGCTACCACCTAGCACCCATCTCTGTGCAGACATGAAATAAAATACCTCTGCCCTGTGTGTACAGTGGTGTCTCGCACACTGGGTAAACACTTGTGGGATAACATACCAGGTTTCCAAGCAGCTAGATCACCTCATCTGTCTTCAAACTTATTAGGATGCCTCAAAAAATACAATCCTATACAACAATCACCATTAGAGAGTCACATGTAAAGTAAACTCGGAGGCGACTGAATAGCCTACATGTTCAGCCTGGCTTACCAAGGCTGAGACTGACAGTCTGTTAAGCGAATATAAAAACCTCCAAGAAAACTCAGTTGGCTTTATGCTAATTTGGGTTCATTTGATTTCTGCCAGTATGCTTATGGATATGTACACACACATTTGTGAACTGAACAGAAATAACTATTTAAAACCACAATTTGTATGAATTTGTATCAAATCTATATTTAAAATTATTTTTCTTAAACCCATGCAACCTTTTGTTTAAAAAATGTAACACAGGAACTGAGGCTGAACAAGCAAGAACTCATTTTATTTTTCTACTGAATTTGAAGATATTAATCCAAAATATAAATCAATAAGAGTAACAATACTGGATGAAGAAAGCTGAATGTCTTTGGTTCGCAGATCAACACAGGCTTAATCCAAGGCCTTATACCCATTCCTTCTGGTGTTGAGGCAACTCGCTTCCATCTATGTCAGCTCTGACAGATTTGACATGTACCTCAATTTCTTCCCTAAGCAATGTGAAAAACACATCCCTCCTCCTCTCACAGGGAATGCATAAGAAATTTCATGTCTTGAAGATGCCAGAAAAAACTAAATATCCAAATCAGACTATTAAATTTATAGGCTTTGGTACATCATAGGGAATAAGCTGCAAAGACAGTTAAGCAAAACATCTTGTTGCAATACGGGTGGTCCAGCACAGCAGAGATGGCTTTGCCCGCTCACAGATGGATTCAGTCATTTGCCACTATCACCTGCTACAGCCAAATACAAAAGGAGCTTCCTAATGGCACTGCATAGCAGCAGACAGCACATGACACTACATCCTGCCAGTCAATTTACATGCTGATGGTTTTTAATGGCACCTAATCTTGTTTGTTACGGAGGCTGAATACTCAGCAGTAGAATTTCTAAACATGTTGACATACTTTAGGAGGAAAGTGTCCCTTTTAATAGCCCTAGCAGGGGAAAAAGTCAATGTATGTTGTTCAACTGGTTAGCCCTGAAGCCAAGGACAGTACCATTTGTTATCCTAGGCTCATGCCATCCTGGGAATTATTCATCCCATCTGAAGCTTTTGCCATGGAAATCTTTTTGTCCAGCCAGTACAACTGAGTGGACTGATGCATTCTGCCTCAGCTATGGCTGCTTAGTCAAGAGTTTAATTTTATGCTTAGGGACTACTGAAATACACTGCTGACGGTTTTACAAGCAGAGCCCTGCCTTGTTCTTGTTGAAATTAACACAAGCAAGAGGAATAATCAAGCCTCCGGTCCTCTTTGTACTCTCTCAACAGTTTTGACAGCAGTGAGAAAATATACTGCTAAATCTTGAACCTCAAGCGATATGATCAGTGTGATCTGCCATGGGACCAAATGCCCTTTTTTCTTCCTGTGGCACTTAACGTGCCCCAAGAAAGTAACCAAAAAATTGTATTTAGTTTCTTAATTCACATAAAGGTATTTGCTATATCCTCAGTGTTTGAAGTTCAAATATTTCTGCTCCACACTTTCAGATACAGATGTAATTGAAATCTGTAAGATTAAAACAACGCCAGAAGTTAGTTGGTTTTGTTTTCTCCTGATTAGGAGAAAACAAAACAGCAAAGTTCTCATCAGCAAAGTTCTCAAGGACTCAGTTTAGCAATCAGATTTGCTAATTGCTTTCAAAAAGTTTGCCCTGGTGTCTCAGGTCTGAAGACTAGAACCTACATCCTGCTGTAAGCATCATACCACAGAGGACGCAGTCTCCTCGCACCTCCACCCTTGAGCACGCAGAGAACATTGTGAGAGAGCAACACAGTTCAATCTCACATGCAGTGCCTCTGTTCCACTGGGTCCTTATCTTTCCCTTGGATATCTGTAATTATCTCTGCTGTTCTCTTCTAGCTGACTAGTTGAGAATGTTTTTTTAATGCAGATATTTGGGTTGGAGACTTGCAAGGATCAAGTTTTATATTAAATTCAAAATCAAATTCCAGGATTAGCTTTTTGGTTGGGGGGGGGGAAATCTTACTGAACCAGCAACTCAAGTATTTGATTTTTATATGAGACTGTTACGATTTTCTGATTGTCCAACTAGTTACTAAAAAGTCAATAACTGACCTTTTCTATTACAGCCTTCTGTATTAACTGCCATAGTATTATGTGCATATGCATATATATACACACACATAAAACAGTTTTCATTAATTAGTCTTTCATAGGATTTCAGGAAACCAATGTTGCTCTGCTGTATTCCATGCCTTGCTAATGACTGTGTCCTTGAAGAAAAACTAAGAGACTGATAAAAGGGAAATATGCAGGCCTCGTTAATCACTAACCTTCGAAGAAGAAACTAAGACAAGGAACTTCAAGGATTGATAAAGGAAACATCTTGTTATAAGGGAGGTTGCTGGGTTGGGAGGATATGGCACAACACGAAGTCAACAAGATTTACAGAAACTAGGGGAAAAGCAAGGATGGCATGGGGAGATCACGACCACCGACAATTAAGGATCAAAGAAAGCTACCCCCCCCGCCCCACTTCCTGCAAGCATGTGCAGAATATTAAAGTAGCACTGTAGCTTTAAGCTGAAATAAGAGAAATGTAGACCAATAGAAAACTGCTACTTATGCATATGTATAATTAGACCATATAAATATTGTACCTGCACGACCAAACTTTGTGCTAGCTTTGTGGAGCTACCACCTAGCACCCATCTCTGTGCAGACATGAAATAAAATACCTCTGCCCTGTGTGTATATTGGCATCTCGCACACCAGGTAAACAACCTCACACTTGTGGGATAACACTCTCATGGCAACACCTACTGGAAAGACAGTAATATTCCCTCCAATACTAGAAAAATCAAATCTAGATCAGGGCCCTACAAATAAAATGAAGTGAAGCACTGTACTAAGACCAAGAACAGTTTAAATAGCCAAGGTAGTTCCAAGTGGTTTCAAATGCCTTGATAAAGGTGCTTCCCTAAGACCTATAAGTGTTGTACATCAGTATAAAATTCTGGAAAGGCCAAAAAAAAAAAAAGAGAGAAAAAAATTGACTTTACCAGAAACAGCCATAGTATCACTGATCCACGCAATTGAAAATATCCAATCCTTATGTCCATCCTAAAAGAAAAAAAGACAGATTTTCTGTGTCATTATACTCTAGAGTAGTCTCAAAGCAGACAAGTATTCTTCACTTTGATTTTTAGTACAAACTCAGAAGGACAGACCTACATTAAAAACAACAGATAAGATTCCAGTACCAAGCTGGAGCAGTTTAAGTACCTAACAGTAATTTTAACGTTTTTTATTTCGAAGTGTATAATTAATAGAGAGCAATTAGGTGATGGAAAAACAGGTCTCTGACCAAGGACAAATTGATCTCAATTCTAAGGACTTATATTTTCCATTTTGAAAGCAGCGTTCTTTACTTCTGTAAAGTCACTACATACTTTTACTTCCTTAAATTCACATACCTACTATAAAAAGTAACCAAAACCTTATGTTTACAATATATGACCTACAGATTAATTTTTTGAGGCTATTACTCCAGAATCTTTTCTTTAGCAGGTGACAAACCTACGGGGAAAAAAAGACCACGAGGCTCTAGTTCTGTCTGAAAAGCTGCAAAGTCACAGCAGCATGCAAACGAATTGCAAGTCATACAAATCTTCAGTCTCGAGCCTTTCTGCAGCTGGTTATCTGCTACTGCAGAAACTCTGACCTGACCTCTGCTGTTGTAGTTAACATCTGTGCGAAGTCCTGAATAAAAAAGGAGAGATGAGAGAGAAGTGCTTATAGGACACCACTATACTCATTTCAGCCTTTTTTTCTTTTTAAGACTGGCTATTTTAAAAAGGCCTCATGATGTTTCACAAATATAAGCAGTGCCAGAGTCTATCAAACTGCCATAAACCCCTGGATTAGAACTAATCCTCAAAGCCAAGTTCCGCCTCTGGAATAATACATACATAAGCTGCATTAGAGAAAGGGAAAATCTGAGAAATTGAAAAGATTATACAAGTTGTTCAAAAGAGTTTTTTCACTAAAATTAGAGATCACCACAGTTAGACTTTAACATTTAGGAGTTTGTTACAGTTTCAGTGCTTAAAAGTAATCTGAAGTAGACCTGAATGAGGGTGACGAAGAAGAAATCTGACTCAGAACCGTGAGCATTGTCTCACACATTTGTGTACACTCTCATATTGAAGACATCTTGCCAAAAAAGACAACTTAATTGGGAATGTTTTCAAGCTTTCAGAAATTCACCCTCCACTACAGGACTCCCAGATCTTAACCTTGCTCTGACCTTACACACTTTGAAACAGTAATTCTTATAAGTGACAGAATAAACTTTCCCCGAATACTCCCACTTACATCTCCCACACAGACAGGATCGAGCGTCGGCAGACGATAAATAGCAAGACTGTTGGGGTTGTCTCCACCTGTGGCTAGAAGGGTCCTCGAGGGGTTGAGCTCAATGGCATGAATACCACAACCCTGCTGGTTCACCATGCCGGGTTCACGATCTTTCAGAATAGGAATCTTGGTAATTTGACCAGTCTGGACATCTACTACAAATAACTGGGGGGAAAAAACAGGAGATGTAAGTCATCATCGAACAGATAAGAAAAAACAAGATGGTCAAATACCCCCCTATTTTGAATTGACATTCTTTTCAAGTTGGAATCCACAAATGCTGCAAGTATGGCTGAAAAATGCATAAAAACCTTCTTAAAACAAGTAAACTAACTTAATTACAGTGGGTTTTATTTCAATCATCCCATTTGGTTTTCACAGCAATAGAAGCGAGAGGAGAGAAATTTGCCATGGGAGGTTTCCCATTTAACAAAATTCTTGAATCGAAAACTCTTTTCCCTGTTCCATACCATGACAAAACAATATTGTTTTCCAGTTTCCCTGTACAACCGTGAGAAAGAGAGCCACCTCAAAACAGCCAGTAAGCCTGAGGGGGCTTAGCACAAGTCTACTGCCTTCCAGATAAGATACTTACCATGAAGTTTTGGCTTTGACAAACTGACACTTTATATAATTGGAGTTTATTTTCCGGTGATACACAGAGAATAGTAACTAAATATAGTACTGTCAGTGCAAACATCTAAAAAAAAAAGTTATCTAGCTATATACCTCATCCTGCAAAAAGACTAGAAGTTGGAGCTCTATGTCACTGTCCCCTTGGCAGAAAACTCAGTTATAAAGCCTTACAACTATTCAAACTGACATAATTATACCCAGAGTTACGTCAGTTGAAACATACACGACCACAGGGTTACAATCTGAACTAGAACAAAGGTTTACATTGCCTGCCAAAGCGCACTTTCATTTGGGAGGCTCTTGTGCTGGATCATTTCACAGATGTTGTTCAGAAGGCAGCTGCACAAGCAGTTAAATAGGTATAATGGAGGGGACCAAGCCCTGTGAGGGAACACGAGTGAGAAGCAAGGAAATGGAGGATATGGAGCTGACTTGGCACTAAGGAAAGTGATGTAGAATCACAGCCCAGCATTCTAATTAAATTCCACCACCACCACCCCGCCCCTTAAGTTTGCTCCTTCTATAACCAAAGAACATTGTCTCAAAGCCTCTGGAAGTGAACTGAAGATGGAGAAGACAACAACAAAAAGAAAACTCAATGCAATTTAGAAAAATACACACCTCAAGGAAATTGTTCTGAAATCCTTTGTCAGACATTTCTAGAAGGACAGAATAGAAATCCCGAGGTTCTCAGAGAGAAGTTATACATACAAGTTTGTTTTGGTGAACTCTCACAGACTGTAGATCTGTTCTTTAACAAGCGTAAAAAAACCCAAGAAAATTTAGCAGCATATCTATTCTTCTTGATGTAATGAACTAGCAGAATATTAATGTCAAATCAAAACCTGATAAAGTATGGTATGTTAAACTCATTCTATAGAGAAAGCTGAAATCCATTCATCACTATTTGTGTGCTGTGTCTAGAATTACGCATCACCTTCAACCCGCAACTGATTTTCCTCTGTAGGCAGTCTTGCACAAACAGATGACTGTTCCTACAGGGACTGAATTTGCATGTTTAGTTCTTTATTTTGCATGCAGGTGTGGGGTCAGGCAACAGCTGAAGTGCAGATGAGTAGGAGGGAGGTACTCCTCACTTCTCCCAAGCCTTACAATGCAGTTCACTGCCTGAGACAGCTGGTAAAAAAGCATGATGCACAACAGCAGTCCTCTTCCCTAACCACGTCCCTGAAAATTAACACCTGCACTGTAAGATCAGGACCAGTAATTCCCCCTCCTCTCATACTCCCTTGTTCTTCCCCTATGAGTGCATACTCTCTTTTCCACCTCAGTATTTCCTTCCTGCAGAAAGGCCCAATTCCCTCCCTACCCTCCTTCAACTACTGGAAAAAAAACTCCACAAAATCAACAGTGAAGTACCTAAGATTAAGGCTTGCAAGTGTCATCTGCAGGTCCTAAACCTGGCACCAGAAGTGCTAATTAGGAAAACACATCCACACCTCAGGATGTCCCCGTCTCAGGAACATCATGCTTCAGTTGTAAGAGATTCACACTTCCAACAAGCATCTCAACAGGTATGAGGACTGAAATTAAAACCCGTTCACATTCTCCAGTCTGACACCACTGTCATACACCTGTGTTTGATATTAGATGATTGAGGTTAATAAAGACTTACTCTAATGCAAAATTCCTTCAGCTAAACTCTAAACTAATTGGGCTGAAAAGGTAAAGAACTTGGAAACACACAATGCTGAAGCATCAGACTCTCACACTTCTGCCCTGGATCTTCAACCTCAACATCATTTTCCCATAAGTTTCCAAATTAAGATATTCTCAGAAGCAGCAACAGGACATACTTCTTGCAGTGCTTTCATCTGCTCGTACCCCACTCTAATCCATTGTCAGCCCTTGAATTGCTTTGTCATTTCCTCACTTTTCTCCTCCACCTGCACAGTATTACCATAACCAGAACAGCACCTGCTCCTAGGGCAAGAAACTTTGCCCAGTTAAGGGACTGGCTTTGTAGTTTCAGCTGTAAAGGTTTAAGCAGTAACTTCTCTCCTTGCTTGGTAAGGAACTTGGCCACTGTGTGTAGTTTAAAAACAACCACCACCACCCTAGAATAAGATAAGCAAGCACTGTCTGTATATGCTAGGACTGTTGCATCACCTGGGGCAGGACAGGAAGCCAGAAGCTCACACTTGCAAGCTGCACCACTGATTGCCAAGAAATATTCCCTGTAAATCCAGCAAACAGAAGCCAGGAGAAGGCAAACAGGTGTTATAACACTTCTAAAGCCAAAAAAGGGAGAAATGTTAAGAAACAAGACAGGCACCCAGCTAAGAATGCAGAAAATTTGAATACTGTTTTAAGAGTTTTAAAGACACTACAGTAAATAAAGTACAAAATATCTGACTACTTTTAAACAAGTGCAGCCAAAACCACAGCATACAATCACATAAATCTGAAGAAAAAACAGAAATTGGCCTACTTATTCCAAGCAAACTGGTACCTTCGCTACTCTTGAAATAATTACATCTGCAAATAACTCCAAAGCAGCCTGGACTCTAAGAGTCTTGACAAAGTCCTGATAGCTGAACTATACATTTTGTTTTTCTTTATCTCAAGCAGGAATAAGAACTTCTTTTCCAGCTACTCATTATGTAGAAACTAAAAACCAGCCACAAAAACTTTTCCTGGATGCAGTAAACCCCCACCAACCTCCAAACAGTGAACTGTGCATATTTGTCCCTTGATTTTAAGCCTTGCACATAATTCAGTTCTTCCTGCTAGTAAAAAGTATGCATGTCAGCCACTAGCGTGCCAAATAACTTGACATCCAGGATTTACCCAGCCAGGATTGCTTTGGCCATCTGCCAGAACTCCAAGGACCACACTTCATCTGTGAGAAACGGAGCAGACTCAGCTATCATGTTCTCTGCGGGACAACCTTGTTCTAAGAAGGAAACAGGCTGGCTGACATGACAGAGAGAAATTCGTGTTCCCTCTTTTTTTTTTTTTTAAGCAATTCAGATGTACAGCTTGTAACAGTGCTATCACTCAACGATCAAGGCAGACAGGCATGGCTAGGTACTACAGTTGTCATAGCCATGAACCTTTACAATCTGGCCCTACTTTTCACACCCCATGAGATTACTAGCTGTATGGTTATTTTCCTTTTTGTTTGCAGAAGTGGTGAGAAGTCATTTTGGCAAATGGCTCCCATACAATTACTATGTGGCTGTCCCCTTTTCAAACTGCTTATGATCAAGTTAATCAAGAAACTGCCCCACTTCATTGACTAAGAAACTTCATTAATCAACTTGACAAAAGTAAAGACTGTGGCAGGGAATCGAGTATCTGAGGACTGGAGTTTGAACTGCAAAATCCATCCTTCTCTTATATACAGTACTATGAGCAGAACAGCTTGCCAGGTTCTTCCATCAAGTCTACTTCCTTTTTTTGACCTGCCTTTCAGAGACAACAGTTTATGGGGAAAAAAACCACACAACCAAAGTTACCAATTCATTAAATATAAGTGCCCTTCCCATGCATCTTTAACTGAAAGCATTGACTTTATTCAGCAAGATTAAAAGTCAAGCCCATGAAACGCCATTTCAAGGCAGCACATAGACTCTCTCATGTCCTCCACTGCTGCCCCTGCACACAGAACAGCAGAAGAACAGGCAGCCCTATCTTGTAGTTGATCATACAAATCAATTGGAACAAAAACAAAGGGTGCCACCCTGAGCTACAGCATGTTTTTATTACACAAGCAGGATGTAAATCTACACAGTAGATTTACAAGGCACAAAGAACATGCATGGAAGACTGCTTATTCTTCACACAAGAAGTGCTCACGATATGCTCTGCGCCCAGCTTGTCACATACTGCTCTCAGAAATCACAGGCACATTCCTGTCATTCATACTAACATTTGAAAGAAACCCAACATAAACACATTACCTTGCTAAAAATAGAGTCACTAAGAGAGAATCAATCACGATGAATTTTCAGAATTGGCTTAAGCCAATCTTTGAGAATCCACGTGCTTCTTCCTCACCCACCCAAACAGTCTCACCACCCTTGTGACAGCAGCTAGTGCTCAGGTAGCTGTGAAGTCAGCTGGACCATATCTCTGCCTTCGGTGAGAACTAACCCTATAAGAAAACCCGTCTGAACACAAAGCAGCAGGCTGATCCAGCTGACTCCCCAGCCATGCACACATCAGTGCCAGCAAGAACAAGCAGGTGGGAACATCCCGTTCTGCAACAGCACAACTTCAGACCAGCTGAAGCTGGTCACAAAAATTTTACCCTCAGCCAAGCTGGAAAATGACATCATTGTTCTCCTTCAAATTTGTTTTTTGCTAACAAAACAACAAAAGCAAGACAATACTTACACTATCATTACACCAAAACCAGTGCTGGTCACCCTGAGTAGCACTGTTTGATTTTTCACAGTTCTCAGTCTTGCCTTTTATTCAGATTATAAACATCTCTCTTTTCCATGTTCATAAAACGCTTGGCATAAGGTTCTTCCATTCTACCAGAATACAGATTTACTCACACATATGCCAAGCCCCAAAGAAACGTGGACTCGTTAAAGACTAAGCTATCAACCTGGTATGCCTCCTTTCCAGTGGAGATCAGAACATGCACTAATCTTAGCACAAAACCTACTCACAGGTTATGCAGCACAGGCGACGCAAGCAGGTAGCGGTCTTGCACATCCTCCTTGCAAGGGTCCAAAGAGAAACAATCCAGAATATAAAGAAACCACCTGAGAAGTGAGCAGTGGTAAAAGCAGCCAGCAAGTTGACTGACTCTGAATTCACATTTCCAGAGACATGCAATCAGGCACTCCACCTTGCTGTAAAACTCTGAAGCACTATTAGCTAATGGGCACGCACTTCGATGTCATTGAATTTGTTCACTGCCATAATCACATTTGTCAGTTTTTATTTGTCTTGCCCTCTGTGTTTAATTTCAGGAGGCTGGCAGACAGTTAACATATGTCAACAGATGGCAAAGGATGGAGAAGTGAGAGACTTCGCCTGCTAAAGGGCATCTCTACCACCCACACCATACGTGGCATGGAAACTACCAGACTTTGAAGACAGACAGGAGTATCACATGCAGTTGACAGAAAACCAAATACTCTTGAGACAAGAAACAACCTGAGTATTTACTCACAAGCCACTGAAAAAAAAAGTGAATGGAAGTGTCAGTTACAGGCATTACAGATTTCTTTACACTGAGAAGGTCACTGTTCAGTGGACTTTGAGTGGAGTTACAAATGCGGGAGCACGACTTCTCATTCCCTCCCTGGGATCAGAAATGAGCAGTCGTCTTGATTTTTCATTACATGTACAAAGCCAGAAGAAACGTTAACTTGCCAAGCAAGTGGAAATCATTCTCCCTGTAGAGAGTCCATATTCATGGATGGAAGAGTAACTGTGCATTGGATTCTCTCCACTACAACCCCAGGACTACAAGACTAGGTTATAATTGTATGAGATGCACAGAACAGACATGGGATCCCTTGAACAAACTAAAAGTCTCTAAGAAGAAGTAAGAACTGGTGATTTACAGTAGGGCATCCAAGGCAACATATGAATCCACCAAAGAGAGAAAAGGTATCAGCTAGCATTCAGAAACCAACCCACGCATGCCTTGGAAAAGCCACCTGAGAAAACAGAAGAGAGCATTCAGTAAGGAAGTTTTTAAACACAAATACACCTATCAGGCCTGCTTGGAGGGGGGGAAAAAAAAGCAAACAAAAATGTTAGATTCCAGGCAATTATATTCTCAAGCAACTGGAAACTAATAAGCTTCTTGTATTTAGGCAATGATTTACAGCTCTTGTATTTTTTCATCCTTAACTTCACAGTTAGCAAAATAATTGTGTCCTGAACACATACACAGAACTAAGGGAACAAAAGAAGCTGCAAAATGATTATTGGAACTTCTTTTTAGAAGCTGCTTTATTCTTCATCCTTTCCTGAAATGGTAAAAAAAAAATAAAAAGAAAACTACAGCAATCTCATGTTCAGTGTTTTCATTTGCCATAAGCTTGCCTCCTACATAAGTCTCAAAGTTTCTCTAAGAAGCTGGAACAGAAGATGCTGACTACAGACAGTATCTTCTTCTGAGACTTCGTGATATCAGCCTTTCACAATTCAGATGCCATTGTGACACAGTCTAAACATCTGCACCTCTCAGAAGTTTGCCTGCTCATTCATTTGAATTTGAAAAACATTAAGAAGCCCATTGCATACAAGATCTAGGAGATTCTTGCAAACATGAATTCCGCCTCAGAAAAGCCCAGGTGATTGGTTTTGAATTTTAGACACTTGAATGCTTGTATAGATTCCATAATTCTAAATCTATCAGAAAAAGCATGCACCTTTAAGAAGCCCAAATATTTGATTTACAGCTGGCCAACCGTTGAGCACCAGGATCCACTGGAGAACAATAAAGTTATTTCATATACACAGTCATACCCAGGGATATTTTTAAGGATAAAAAGTTACCCCAAATAATTAAACAAGTTATAATCCTCATTAAAAATGAGCAATTGACAGAGAGCTCCATATTTTCTTCAGTGTTTATAGTGACTAGTACTGTCAAGTGACTAAAATGAAACCTACTCCTCTATGACAGGAGCATATTTTTGGTTTGTTATTAAAAATAGTGAATCCTTCTGGCACAGCATAGCCAAGGGCAATCTATAAATTAAATGCTAAAAGCTCTCAGTGCCACATTCAAGCTTTGATTAAAATAACTGCTATGGTTTATATTTTTCTGTTGCATTAACTTTAATTACGTGCAACTCCAATGCAGCAAACCCCATTAAAGTCAACCAAGTTGTTTTAGATTTACTCCCAATTTAAATGCCACAACTTCAACCTATGAGAATTGGCAAAGGAATTCTTCTTTATTAGGTCGCTTACTCAGGAGATGAGAGAAAAAATCTCATAATTAAAGTGCAGAGTTTAACGCTCTACTTGTTCAAAAGTGAACACAAAGCAACCAAGCTAAAGCTATTACAGTATTCATAATTCATATACAACCTTTCACAATGCTGAAGTGACTTCTTTTGTAATCATCGTATTTTGCCTAATAAAAGACGAGGGCCATCTGTAACGCAAAGTCTAGCTGTGGAAGCATATACTTCGTTGCAGCGTTTGCAGTGGGAACAACAATATGGTTGAATCCCTCTTTAGTTCCGTGATTGTTTGGTCCCAAACAATTTTCTGCAAGGTTGCGTTAACAATGCACTTGCCCATTTATCTTTGCTGCAGCAGCGCTGGAACTACAGTAGTTACAGAATACAGGAAAATTGTTGCAGCTCTATAAAACATGCAGTCATCTTGCTAGAGTAAGCAAGATTTTTGAGAGCTTGTCTTTCAGCAGGAGTTTGTGTCCTGTAAGCTGTCCCACAAACAGTGCTGGCTGCTGACCAGCCAAGGCGATGAATACACGTGGAGAAAAAAGGCAGAGAGATTCTATTTCAGGCTTATTCCTGTTAAAAGACTGGGGTTTTTATACAGCTAGGCCTTGCTTCTTAAGAACTACTACATGAAAGCCTTCAGCTGCATAACTATGAGTAACAACAGAACATCTGAAATGAAAAAAAAAATACCCCTGTCCCTTGTAGGTCAGACCACTGACCACAGCTTCAGCACAAAAAAAATCTTGAGGCAAAGAAACAATCACACCAACCGATATACTCAGAGGTTTAAGAGCTGCTTGATCTATACATTCCTTGCAATGCTCAATTCATTTCTCTGGCACTAACCAACTTGCAAAGAACAAATTTGGCATTTTGCACTAATGCAATCAGAACTTCATACATGAAATTGCAACCTCAGCCAATGAAGTTGGGCTACTAACTCTGGCAGAGAGAATATTCCCTAAGAAGTATGTTGTCCTACATTTATTAATCACATAGGACATTACTTTAATATTCCGCTATAATATTTCAAATCCAAAGCATCAACTTAAGAGTCTGAAGAGGTTTCAATTTTTGCTGAAGCATATAAAGGTACCTAAACAAGAAAAGTTATTTGAACACTGAAAACAGATTTAGAGTGAAAAAAATCACAAAGTGAACAAGCAAAGGATAATCCTGAAGATCTGAAATTCATTTTTTAAGCTTGGAACATTTCTAGCTACTCTGACAAGTATCTGGAGTTCAATCACAGTTTTTAGTTTTGTAGCAACTTTTCAAAATCACCAGCACAGAACCATACATAAAACCAAACCATGTAAGACCGAGCATAATGAAAAAAAGAGTCTTACTAGCAACTTCTGCCAGGCAGGATAGCTACCATTTAGCAAAGCTTGCGCCATTCATTAACTTTCCATTTGCAGGACAAGAAGAAAGATCCAACCCCACTGTTGCTCTCCATCCCCCAAACAGATGTAAATCACTCTGTACAGATTAGACAGATGCTGCATCGAGGTACAGGCCTTGCAAGGTTCGCAGACATCCGCACAGTGCCATATTTTCAGATAAGAACAGGTCATCATTCAGCATTACCTTCATCCAAAATTAATTGTGCACGATTTTGACTCTGCTCCTAATTACTTCCGAATATTTTCCTTGGCAGTGTACATACTTCGATTACGGTAAGCATAATTTGAGGGGGGAATAACTCACAGAGGGAAGAGAAACAGAGAGGTGGCACTTACGGTGTTGCATTTTGTCCCACACACCACTTGTCGGTGGTTCAGCCACTGGGAGGCAAACACTTTATTAAGGGTTCCGAGGTGAAATTCTCTCTCCTTCAGGAGGCTGGGAAGCTGCTGAGCTGCATATCCGTGCAACAAGCGGTGATAGCTGGACTCATTCTGCAACCTGACCTCCCTGCCTTTCAGGTAGTACACCAGAGATCTTTTCACCGGGGGGAGTCTTTTCCTCTTGTGAGTCGAGTGATCCCACCCATACTGTGGAAAATAAACATGGAAATTAGATAAAGCACCTAGAACAAACTTAAGACACGACCCTCCTAAATTCAAACACATTCCCAGCAAAACACTGAAGTCTTCCAAACTACCCAGGGAATACCGTACAGGAAGATTAATTTGGAAATGCTGACCCAGGCTCCAACAACATAAAATTAAACATCAATATTTGCTAAAGAAGTAACACTGCGATGACATTAAAAGCAGTCCACACCGGTTCGGCACCGTTAAGACGCCAGATGCTTATAGAAACAGAAACAAGAGGAAGCCGAGAAGCGCTTTAAGCTTTAAACAGAAGCGGGCGGCCCCGACAGCCCCCCGCTGTGGGGGTGGCACCGCGGGGGCCGCCCGGTACCGACCGCGCCGTTCATCGGCCTCCTCCGGCCCGGCCTGGGGCGGCCCCGCAGCATCGCTCAGCCCGGCGGCGGCGGGGACCCGGCGGTTACGGGCCGAACGGCTGAACCCAACGGGGGCAGCGCCGGGCGGGGCGGGGGGGGGCGGCAGGAATCCGGGAGAGCCAGCGGGGCAGGGCGCGGGGGGAGCTGCCGCTGTGCCGCACCGAGACAACCTCCTCCACCGGGGCCAGGACCGCTCCTCCCCCCCGCCCCGGGACGCCTTCCCCGGGCACCGGGACCCCCCCGCCCCAGCCAAGTACAGGGACACGGCAACCCCCGGTCAGGGTCACCCCTCACCCCGGGCACCAGCACGTTCCCTCCCACCGCGGACAAGGGCTTCCCCCCATACACCCGTTCCCGCCCCCGGCCTACCTGCTCCCCCTGGAGCCCTCCGGGCCCCGCGGCGGCGGCCGCCGCCGCTTTCCGCTTCCTGCTAACTGTTTTCCGAGCCATAGTAGAAGGAGAAGGAGGAAGAGGAGGAGGAGGAGAGGCCGAGAGCCCGGCCCGGGCCCCACATGGAGCAGGAGGGGGAGGCGGCCGCCGGGGGACGGGGCATATAAGTGCGGGGAGCCGGGCCCGGTCACTCTCTCCGCCGCAGGCCCCGCCGACCGCGCTTCACGACATTTTCCCCCAGATTTTTTTTTTTTACGACAGTCGCGTCGCACCTTTGCGGCGGCTCCCCCGCCCCGCCCGAGAGCCTCGTTTCCTAGCAACCGGAGAAGGCAAGGCGGCGAGCTGGCCCGCCCCTTTTGCGGTTGCTAAGGCAACGGGGCTCCCCCAGGGGGCGGGGCGGCGCCCCCTGGCGGCGGCGGCGGACCGTGTGCGGGGCGGGGCCGGCGGCCTCCCCGGGCCCCGCCGGTGTCACCAGAGGCGGGGGGCGGCTGGGTCGCTCCTGTCGCCGTCTCGTTCTGAGCGACCGAAGGTTGCCGGGCCACCCCCGGAGGGAGACCCCGTCCGCGAGCAGGCGGCCTGGCTGCATCACCCGCCTTCTCCGAGCGCCGGGTGCGCGTTGCTTGGTGCAGGATGAGGCGCGCGGCAGGCGCCAGGGCGCTCCGTTCCACCGGGAAACGCCGTTGTTGCGGGGGGATTGAAGAGCATACGGAGTGTTCGTATTTAATTACGCCGCTTTAAAACCCACGTGGGTGGATGCGTGCCTTTCCTTACGTCCGCGTGGCTCACAGGCACTTTTCCCTATGCTTATAGAGGCAAAAATTAAAAGTAACCCAAAGCCCATCACCGCCGTTTTGCAAGCGACGTGGCAGAGAAAAGAAAAAGGACGAGGAGCAAAGAGAGGGATGTGCGAGGCGCAGGTGGGCCGCAGCAGCAGCCAGCTCCCCACCACCTGCAGCCCTCTGGTGCCTCCAGTCACATGAAATCGGTGAACATACTGTTGCCCTGGTAAAGAAGGCACTTCTTTTAGCCCGTTTTTTTGTGTTTTCATCTAACACACCGTCAAGACAAGGGTGCTGTGAAAAGCCAAACGGAAAAAAAACCCCAAAACCCAGAAGAACATCACAGGCTTTCCAGCGTCCCCCGAGGATAAAGAGTCGAAGGGATAATTCTAGTTTGGCCGTTCCCAGCCGTGATTTACCACAATCCATCCCCCTCTCCACACCCTCCCTCACACACACAACTGCCACCTGCGTTTTGGACAAAACCCCTCCGTTTTGGACCAAGGGCCCCTCAAAAGGCTGAAAACCCGCTGCCAAAGCTGTTCTTGGGGGTAAGCGCCGTGCTCCGGTGCTTCCCGGCGGGGCTGCCTCCTCAGCCGCGCCGGGCGGGAGCGCAGCTCCTCGTGAGGGGACGAAGGCAGGCGTCGAGGCAGCCACGGCCGCCGAGGGAAGGGGCTGAGGCGTATGGGCTGAAATGCCGCCTCTGAGCCCGGCTTCGCCGCCCTCACCCAGCCCCCAGGGGAGCCTGTCGCTGTGCCCAGCTAGCAGAGGGGCAGGAGAAGCCGCCGGACGGGGCCGGGGCCGGGGCCGGGGCCGGAGCCGGAGCCGAGGACGGGCCCGGCCGCCACCGCGGCCCCCTCCGTCCCGCCCCTCCCGGAAAAAGGCGGGGCTACCCTCCGGGGTGACGTCACCGTGAGCACCTCCCGATTGGGCCGGCGGGGGCAGGTGACTTGGCGGCGTGACGCCAGCGCGTCGCTGGGGAGGCGAGGCGGAGGGCAGGTAGACAAGATGGCGTCGCCCGGTCTCGGGGCTGGAGGTGGTGACGCGGTGCGGGTTTCGTAGGGGCGGGCGGTGGGCAGTGACCGCAGGAGCAGCCGGAGCCGCCAGCCGGGGGCCGCCGGGTGCCGCGCAGGTAACGAGCGGGCCGTGAGGGGAAGGAGGGAGGGGTGCTGGTTCCCCTTGTAGCGGGGCCTGGGCAGGGGGGCGCAGCCGGCCGCTCCGCGGGCTCTCCGCCCCGCCGCCCGGCCCAGACTTCGCCGCCGCTTCTTCTCGTCTGGGGCGAGGGACCTTCGCCGGCCTCGTCATGATTCAGCAGATGTGAGGTGCCGGTGGGGCGGCGGCGGGGCCGCTCGTCTCCCGGGGGGGGCTCGCAGGTTGGGGGGCCGCTCCCCTGGGCGTGGAGGGGAGCGAGCCTGTGGGTGCTGCCTTAGCATGTGGCCCTGCTCTGCCTTCACGGCGTCTCGCTACTGCTTTTGAAGGTACTATTTAATGGAGATGAGAACCTGCACAGTCAGCTCAGAGGGACGGAGTCCTGGCGCTCTGTCCTGGGCTGGACCCGGGGAGCAGAGGTAGGGAGACGCTCTTTTCCCTACGCTCCCCTGCTTTCCGGCAGTTTCGGGGACTGCCTGAGTCAAGGGAGCACCTTTCTGCTTAATAATCCATGACGAATTTGCCTTCTCAGAGCTGATTGCTGTTGAAATCTGAGTAAACGGTTAGTGTCCGTGATGTTTGGAAGTAAGTTCTTCCCCATGGTAACGAAGTCTTCTGTGAAGAACTGAAACATCTGCTTTTGTTTGGTGGGGGGGGAGGGGGGAGTGCATGTGTGTTTTTGTCAAACGTGCCTTCAGGTAATTTGTTTATTTCTGGATCTCGTGTTGTGAAGACCATAGTACTCATCTTGTGTACTATGCCACTTGTGACTTTAGATTTCTACTGTATTCACTCTTTGGTTGCGTCTTCTTGTAGGCTGAAGAACCAAAGTTTTGTTCACTTCGGTGGTCATAGCCTTTCATATCTCTGTTTATGCTTATTACCTATTTCTGGATCTTTTCCAGTTAGCTGTTCTGCTTTTGAATGGGGAAGAGGATCACATCTTTCTCTGCATTTGAGATGCAGACATAACCATGGATGTATACACTGGTGTAAGAATACTTCAGTTTTGTAGTTTCTAACTTCCTGATAATGCCTTGTGTTCTGTTTGGCTCAGTGCTTACTAGAGGTAAAACATTTAACGCTTTTATGAAGCTATTTAGTATAATTCAAGAATTGTCTTCCTGAGTTTTGATAGCTCAAAATCTATCATTTTAAAGGGAAAGTTAGGATTGCTTTGTTTTTTTAGTTAGTAAAAGAAATTACAATAGATGGAAATGAGTAATCCCCTTATCGAGTGTTTTTATTCCCCGTATCATTTAAAAACTCCAAACAAGCCAAAAAAAAGTAGTCTTACAGAAATCTTACGACGTTTATACTATCACATTAGAATAGAGATAAGCAGGTGGACTCTGGCACTTGGCTGGACAACTAATACAGCTGCCATCCTGGATTCAGTAAAAATGTATTCATGTCGAATTTAAGCACTTTGAGGTGCTAAATGCTATTCCTAAATGACAAGTGAGTATTGCCAAATTAAGGAACAACTGAGTTGTGACTGGTGATGTAACTTCAGCGGCTGTGCTACTGATAGAGGCACTCTGCATCTAACAGCCTCTGTTAAGAGGCTTTTGTGGGAGCTTGGTGAGGAGAATCTTACTCCAACTGTGATCGAGGGTGTTAAGGAAAAAGGAATAGGCGGTACTGCAGTTAGCCAGACCTCTTCCTCACCTTCTTTCCCTTATCATCCTTGGAGCATGGGACGTTCTGCCCCTGTGCAGGCCCTCCTGCAGCTGCCGGCTTTCTGGGGCTGTCCCTGCGTACTTGGCATCTCTCCTCTGCAACAGCGTTTTTCAGGGGAGAGGGAAAAAACTGTTTTGGCTGCTTCCTCTCCTTTTCTCCATACAGCACAGAGCTATGTGTATTAGCCATGAGGAAGGGAATGGGGCTGAGATGGTACATGTGGTAGCAGTGTTGGACCTATTTATTCAAGGCCACGTGCAGCATGGTGTTAGGTTGCAGCACTACGGTAGTACTGCTACTTAATGACTTCAGTTTTCTATACATGCAGAACTGTGATTCAAAAGTGGCAGTGTTGCTTTAGATCACCATTGCAATTGGGTGACTTAAACCTTGTAGGTAAAACCTTAATTCTAAGGTTAGGGAGAGAGAAAACATGTAGAGAGAAAACTTAGTTTTTGCGAGCTTGTGGTTTTAGTCTCAGAAACAAAACTGAAAGTGATTACACTTTTCTTGTCTCACCAGCTGTATCTGGCCTGCAAGTTTGACAGTTCTTTTTTTTTTTTCCCCCCTGTGAGTGCACTGTGGAACAAAGGAGTCAGGGAAGAAGTTGCTTCTACTAAGAACAGACACTCCATAAGTTAAGTGTAAGCTGAAGCAAAGCTACCTGAAACTTCAAAGAGAAAACAAGTGAATGAATAAATGTTAGTTTCTCTTTAATGACTTGAACTTCAATTTTTAGAATATTTTAAGAGTATACTCGTCAGTATAGAGAATATACTGATCAGCTGGGAGACTCTATAGTTTACATTGATGGACAGAAAAATCTTAATGATGAAGAATCATCAAAAACACGTGGAAGAGCTCCATCTCCATTGTTCACATGCTGTTTTGCAGTGCCCAGTACTTGCTATCCTAGAGACAAAAATCGCTAACAGAATAGGAGTCAGGTTTCTGGACCAATCCGGCAGACTACCTCATCTAACTCTGTCACACTGGCAGCCAGAGCTGTTTTGGCTGGTGCTGGTGGCAAAAGTGCTATAATGCCACAGAAAGCATGTCCTTACCCCTCCTCCTCCTTTTTAATTGTGTAAGCTTGTGGTTTCCTGTTGCTTCCACAGACTTTAGGGATGGATAATTCAGGACATTCAACATCATTGTCAATGTCCAGTCTCTATATCGTAAGTTTTTTATGTCAGTCTGTTCCTGTATTTTACAGTTCTGCTGGGTTCAATATTTTGATAAATTGATTATCAGACAGAACTCATTAGACAGAACTTCTATCCAGCCTTCTCTGGCATTTTGTTTCTAACATAATCACTCCTAGTCTTTTCAGTCATAAATTCCAGACCTTCAGCTGTAATTTTACAAGCTTCTCTACCTAAAGGCATTACTATCTCTTTAAAATTGATCGGTGCAATTCAGATCAACATCAGTGTAAACAAGGTCTGGTGGAGCTGTAACTGAAAACTCTGGAAGACGTTTTTGAAAACTACTGTCTGAAGAAAAGGCAAAGAAGGGTTGTTTACAAATTATAAATAGCTTTCTTGTTTGAAAAAGTAGGCCTTCTAGGGTGTATCAAAGGTTGGTTTCTCTTCCCTGTGTTGTGCCTGCTTGCTCTGATAACCAGGAAAAGGCAATGCTATTGATCTTACAGTGTGTACCACTCTACAATCAATCATTGGGCTTGCAGTTGATCGATACAAGCCTGAGCTCGCAGTTTTTCTGTGTTAACTACTTAGGTAGGTAATCCTGTGTGGTATGCAAGTGCATTGCTTAATGCTTTGACCCTCTGACTTGGTTTGAATAAGCTCATGTTCTGTGTCCCTAATGACCTTTTGCAGTCAGTGTAGTCTTATATTGAGCTCTAAGAAAAACTGAGCATTGGGGTCTTTCTCTCTCCTAAATGATCAGATTTATTCCAAATCCTTGCTTGCATGGGGAAGGCATTTTCTTAGCTGTTAAGACATACTGTCTTTCTTCTGGTTGGGAAATTTTGAAAGAATAGCTTGTATGTCTGGACTTGATTGTTTGTTTTTTGTTTTTTTTTCCTCTCAATGAAAGGCTACAAGGTCTTTTCAGAATCCTTTAAGCTTGCAATGTACTTGAAACGCACATCGAAGGGGGAACAGAATATCTTTGCTCTGACTTAGGTTTAAATCTTCTTTTCTAGAAGGGAAAGTAGATTGGTTCAAAATACCATGTTGCATTAGTAGTATTAGTTTCTAACTAACTGACTGAGTTCAAATGGAAATTCTGAGCTTGTGTTTTCTCAGCTGCATTTTGCGGCAGAAACTCTTACACCAGAGTAACATTTTAAGTGGGGAAATCAGAAGAACATGAGTCCTGTCCAAGAAGCAGTCAGTTCTTCAGCTGGAAGATGGTCTGAGTATGAATATACTAAAGCTACTAAACTATTGGTAGTTAGTATCATGGAAACTAGTAGTAGAGGAAAGAGTTGTGAGCTCCTGGTTAATCTGGTCTGTGTTGCTGGAGATAAGCATTCATGATAACTATCTACTAGATTATGTGAAAGATTTTATTTAAGCCCTTTCCTAATGTATGTGTTTGTGCTTGCACCATTTGACATCTCTAGGCTAGCAGCAGATGACGCCGTGACTGAAGTGACTGGTGAGATTTATTCCCTGAGTTTGGGAGGTTGGATTTCTAAAAGTATGTGTATTACCAGTTGTGTTATGTCAAGTGTTAGCAGTGTGCTTAATCTAGACATAGATATGTGCTTCTGTGTTCATCTTGATCTGCCTTATCAATTCTGAACTCTAAAGTAAAACTAGATTCCTAGTTTATAAACACTCTTGCAGTAATTGTTAAAGCATATATATTTCCTTTACTGATACAGCAAAGCCACACTGGGTACCACCCTAATGACTAATACCATCATGTGATGTCGTTGCACAGTGATATATAATAATTTCAAATAGAAATATAGGAGGCACATGTAGTAGGGAAAGGACTTCATATGAATAAAGCCACCATTCATAATCTGGAATAAAATTGTGTGGGGTGAAAGGATAGAAAAGCTTCATGCTGCATGCCCTCTGAGAAAAGAAGTGTTCTTAATATTTTAATTAAGTATTAGGTCACCACAAGCAGTTTGTTGCCATTCTATTTGACTTCTTGGTAGAAAAAGCTGAAAGATTATTGAGTTTAATTTTGCTCGCTGTGTTTGTAACAGTATAAAAAGAAGGGGTTTTATTGTGCTTTTCAGAAGTACCTTTAGGTTCTTTATTGGGAAGAGAGGGAATGAGTAAGTGAAGGTGTCCCCTAAATCAGGTGTTAGTTGGAGGTTTGGAAACAGAAATGGGTAGAAAAATTAGGTACTATAAAATAACTTTGCACTCAAGGGGGGCAATGAACTATAAAGATTTTGGGGGGCAGATTTCTATATTGCATGCCTTTGAGGTTTGTGAGCTCCTTATAAACCTAGGTTTGTTATTAATCAAGCTGAAATTCTATCAGTCGTCGTTGGCTGGCAGGGCTCTGTACTGGCAATTACTTTTACAACTAAGCATATAACTATTTGTGGTATTGGCTTATAGATGCTATTCTGAGGAATAATTTACAGAAAATATTTGGGTAAGAAGATTCTGTATCAAATTTTAACCAGCCAACTATTTGTGTTACCATTTTAATCTGAAGAACTATGAGACTTTGCGAGGTAGAGGGGGAGAGGTGTTTCAGGACTCCCACAGCTGATAAAGAGTATCGTGCTTGCACAAATGCAAAATGCAATTCCTTTAAGCCAGTGAACTGTCTGTGGAAGAACAGTTGCTAGATTCTGGTTAGTGTCTTAGCAGGGGACAGTTTTTAAAATATCTGCAGTTACAGGCTTCCTTCTTGTTCATAGAAGGGAGTTTAATATATGGTTTCTGTTGACTTACCTGGAAATCTTTTGATAGCTGGAAAAAGCTCATTATGTATTCCTAGATCACTGAATGCCTGTGCTTAGTAATGTAATTTCTTTGCAAAGAAAATGCAAGTAAAGATGATAAAAAGCTTGTTGCTTTTAACTAACACTATTGAATTTTTCTTAATTTGTATGCAAAGGGAAAGCTAGCAAATTCAAGTGTGGACATAAGTGTAATACTGTTATGTTCTGTAATGTCTTCTACATTAAGATCTTCAACTGGAAAGGCCTTAATAAATACAGATTAAAGAATCCACAAGCATATTATGAGATGCAAGATAAATGAAGGTAGACAAAGGTGAAGAAGTTGAATGTGGCGTGAATGGCTAGGTGGTCTAAGCTGCTTTTGGAGATGGGGATGGACTCTAGAAATACACATTTGGTTGACAAAAAGGCTGTCGTATCTGTTTGTGCAACATGGTAATATCATCCTTTTCATCTCTGAGCTTCCATACAGCATATGCAAGTAGTATGCAGCTCTGAAGGTCTGCGTGTCTCTTGGAATGCTCTGTATGTGTTATGATATTGGACTGATGAAGAAGTTCTGCCTTCTACCTCTCTGCCTTCTCTCCCCTCTCCCAAGGAGATGAACGCTTGAAATACACCAGTATTTAGTGCAGGCATCTAGTTATACTCTGGATAAATTGATTCTACAGAGTAATTTAAAGGTCTTCTCTCCCAGTGTGAAGGGAAAGAGAAAAGTTGTGTATCTATTTTATTACAAACCTTCAAGGTGTAGTTCTCCTGTAATTTGCTGTTACTGCAGGAATGTAAATGTGATGCTCCTGTTCTATCGTTAGGCAGCACTGGATTTATTTGTTTAAGTAAGCTGGATTGAATCAAACATGGGTTGTAAAAGAGGCAGGCTGGGACTGATTCTCAGGTTACGGGAGAAAATCTATCTCAGTTGAGGAATGGTCCACCTATAGTCTTTCCACTTTCCTTCTTTGGAAAAAAAATATATATCTTGCTGCTTTGTCACAGTAATGATGGTCCACTGAGATAGATCTCTGTACTGTTAGCAGTCCCATATTCTTGCCAGTCTGTTAGATGTTTGGAGAGGAAAAAGCTGTGGGTATGACTGTTGGATAGTCATGGGGCAGTCTCATCTAGCAACCTACTCTGCTCTAGTTATAAAATAGAGGTAGGGCTAGATTGCTGAAGCTGAGTCAGATCTGTCAAAATGTCCTGAGGAAACGAAGCTAATGTGTCTCTGAAGGCTGCTTTTGCACATAAAATGAGCTGTTTCTGTTTAGTTATTCATTGCTTTAAGTGTTTCAGGGGCTGCATTCATTACTGTAGCTGCCGAATAAATTTCTAATATGCAGGAAAAAAGTTTATACCACTGAGCGAGACTGGACATACAGTGTATAACAAAATTGCAGGCTTAAATGCATTTGAAGTAGTAACCTAGAAATAAAGTTTGGACTAAATCCAATTGCATTACCAATCCGAAGAATATCCTTAAGGCTTTTATGGTAAGATGAAAAGCTGAATAGGAGTGATTTGATAGGCAAAACTGGGGGAACAAAGATATTGGTCCAAACTTGAGAGAATGCAGTGAGATTCCTGGGGTAGCTGTGGATTTGGGATTCAGGAAATACAAGTTCTGTTCTGGCTTTGTTGCTGGCAGAGCTGGATGACTGTGGGCAAACTGCTTCAGCTTTGTGCCCTGTTCCTCACACCTGCAAAAGAGGGACAGTTTTAGCACTGGTTAAGTGCCTTGACAGCTATTTTGAAGTCTCATGCAAGAACTAGGTGGTGCTGAGTGTATAAGGGAGTTTTGGCAAAACTACTTTCCGCTCAGGGGAAAGGTAACGAATGAATGAAGTATGTGTAAAGGTGTTCAGTTCCTGGCCATATGAATATCCTGTAGCCTTCTAGATTTCATCTGAAAGCAGTGTCTTTCTGTGGCTATAGTTTCTTTTCCATTCCACTTGAGCATGAAACTCTAGTTCAGTCTTCATATGCTGTTATCACTGGGAGGCTTGTAATTTCTGTGTGTGTCTGTCACTCCCAGTACCTTGTGAGTTTCTGGATTTTGCTTTGTACATTCATGATAGAAAAATCGTTCTGTGTTTGTAGTGAAGTGCAGGCTTCCAGTCTACACTAGTCCTTAAACTCATCTGCTCCAAACATTAACTACAAGTGTAGGATTGCCATGCTGGGAGGGCAAATTGAATTGTTGTCTTACATAGAGAAGGCAGACCTTTTCAGTTTTTTTTAAGTGAGGAAATGTAAATCTTGAAACTCATTTTATATGGAAACAATTGGAATTAAGGTAGGTGGGTGTAGAGATTATTTTATGATGCTTAACAATCTACTGAGTATCTTGTCTGAATGTAGCTGGTGACTGCTGCATAGCAGGGAGGGAGGAGTGACACCTGTGATATGACAAAGCTTTCTGAAGCAGTATGTAAAGGTGAGTGTAGCAACTGGAGCATCCTTGAAAGTTACGTCTTGGGGATTGGGTGGTTGCTCTGCTTTCCTTCTCAGAGGCTGAGGATTGTCTGCTTGTTTGTGTATCTTCACTGCTAGTAACCTCAGCTGTGGCAGTTGCACACATAGAATGAACCTTGTTTAACAGATGTACTGACTCTGTTTTTTCCCTGTTGCTTGTGGCTTCCATTCTTGAACTTTTCAGTCTATTGTTGGACTACAGGCTGAACCATATTTCTATTTAAGCAGTCCTAAATAGAGGGGCCTTTGCTGTTTGAGAAGTGCAAAATCAAGAGATGGCAAAGAAGATGTTTCTGCTCCGGACTGGAGTGTGCTGCCTTCAGGTGGTGTAGACCACTGAAATTTTCTAATATTCAACACAGCAAGCAGCTCATTTACTTATATTCTGTTTTTGTAATATATCCACTGTAGCTCAGGGCAACCTCAGTTTGACTTCTCTGCTCAAAGATAAATTCCTACTTTTCTACACTAGACAAGCTTGCTCAAGACAACTTAACTTCCTGTGTTCCCAATGAATTAAATTCCAGAAGTGTACTCGGTGTGGGTACCACCAGTTTGCTGAGCCTGTTCAGGTGTCTGCTGCTGTTTTCATATGTCAGAGTATTTTTTTTTTTTTTGATAGCTGGTAATGATACTTCTGTTCCTGCGTGTTTTTAAAGAGCAGGACTTAATCTTTGCTACCAGTTCTGGTCTTTCCTAAAGTTAACAAGCCTTTTCAAGAAATCATTAACGTGTAAGTATTCACTTTAAAACTGTTTCCTGCTCTTTATGCTCCATTATGCACCAGTTCCACATTTAATTAAAACAAGTGGAACTTGCTTATTTAAATATGGCTTCTGGTACTGGAATTTAATTTGATGTTGACTACTGGTAGTATTTCCCATTAGGTCATCTTTTTCATGCAGTCATTCAGTCCTGTTTGGAGTGGGTGGAAAAACATGAAAACAGGCTTAACTGATACTTTATCTGGTGATGAAACAAGATTGGTTCTTATTTAGGCATTACTGCAATGGGACCATATTTTTATTTGCTTGATTTACTTTTTTCTATTTCTATTTGATTCTCTTGTTCTGTTGAGTTAGTCTGGGAAGGAGTGTGTCCTTGCTG
This sequence comes from Ciconia boyciana, assembly GCF_034638445.1. Lineage (NCBI taxonomy): Eukaryota > Metazoa > Chordata > Aves > Ciconiiformes > Ciconiidae > Ciconia > Ciconia boyciana. Next base: position 22,554,742 of record NC_132937.1, read on the forward strand.
AGACCTCAGCTCAGTGAACTTGTGAAAACAGCTGCAGTGAGTGTTCACCTTGAACAGTCGTGAGGGGCTTTTTTCCTTGTCTGTTAGTTTTATCCTTCAGTGCAGCAAAACCTGGGATCTTTTCAGACGTGTATTTTGGTATATGCTTATTTTCTTGTCTCAATCTTGGTAAGAAGGGTTAGATGAAGACAGATACCTGTTCGCTTAGTAGGAGTGACATGTGAATTGAGGACAAAATGAGCTACCATCGAAAGCTGAAACTGTACCAGTGGCACGTTGATGGGTGGAAGAAGATGCATAAAAACAAACAAACAAAAATGTCAAGTAAGTGTGTGCAGAACATCACATCTGTAGCACTTAAGGTGGAATTCACATTTCTCACATTAGCGCTGTCAAGGCAAAGGCAAACCAAGTGTATGAGGTATGTTTTGAAAATCAGGAAGGTTTGAGATGGTGTGAATTTTGTGTTGTCACTTCACAGAAAAGTGTTTTGGTAAACGCACTTTCCAGGTATGCTGTGATCAGCTCTTAGGTGCTTCAGTAGTAGGAAGTTTTTAGAACTTCTGTTCTCATGTGTCTCAAAGTGTTTATGTGGTGAAAGAGTAACTTACAGTGAATAGGGGTGTTTCCTGGAAAACAGGCAACGCTGAGAGGTAAAACTGAAAGAGGGTAGATTTAGATTGGACATCAGGAAGAAATTTTTTTAGAGTGAGGGTGGTGAGACACCGGCGTTGCCCAGAGAAGTTCTGGATGCCCCATCTTTGGAAGTGTTCAAAGCCAGGTTGGATGGGACTTGGAGCAACCTGATCTAGTGAAAGATGTCCCTGCCTGTGGCAGGGGGTTGGACCAGATGATCTTTGAAGGTCCCTTCCAACCCAGACAATTCCATTTGGGTTCTAAATTAAGTGAATTTGCAGGGAACTTGCATTCTCAGAATGTGACTCTCTTAATTGAGAGAAAGGAGGAATGTAAGTGGAAAACAGAGACATCAGATGGCTGTAAAAGTTCAGCAGTTTTAATCACACTATGGGAGAGATCCTGCAGGGAGTGGGAGAAGGCTGTTGGTGGCCTTATGTGTATTTAAACTGCTTGGACTGAGGGTACAATCAGGATTTGAAGCACTGACTCCCATGCCAAGTTCAAGTTTTTAGCCTGCTTGCTGCAGGGCAGGTAGAGTTGTTTGTGGGTGGAATAGTTAAATTAACAGGCTGTGTTTTCTGTTAGTACCATACTGTTTGCTGGGAAAATATTAAATGTGTGCTGAGAGTGGGTACCACATGTGACCCTAGTGTAAGAGGAAAAATTGATGAATCTATAGTAGTCTAACACTGGTCCCATTGTTCTTGTACAAGTGCAGTAGATGTATTCTGGCTGAGTTCAAATGTATGAAATGGCAAGTGGTGTCTGACCTGCTGGCAGATTTTATTTTTCCATTTTAAAACTTTTGTCCAACTTGATTTCTTGCTAGATGTTGTCTGCTTTGTTAAAGTAATTCCATAAGCATTCATATTTCACCAAATTTCTAACCAAAACCATAACTATCAATAAATAGTACCATTTCTCTTCTCAGCTTTAACAGGGAAAAGGTGACAGTTGTATAACTTTCTTTGGAATGTTTTTTTTTTACGTAGAGTCATTAATTGCTGTAGTGTGTTTAAATGCATTAAAATCCAGTTAATTACTATTTATCAAAAGAATACAAATTGCTTTCTGCAATAAAATAACTTGAGTTCTTGTGTCAGTATTGGGAGTAGATCCTGGTATTGCCAACAGAGTTGAATTTGTTTCTGGATAATACAAGATCAGCTGTCTGTACACATCTCTTGGTCAAAGAGCATAAAAAGAAAAAGCTTGAAACTGCACAGATTCTGTTATTTTTGGATTAAATGGGGGGGTGTTCTGATTAATGGCAAAAGCTGTTTTACTTTGTTATGTTGGCAGCATTTTGGGAATGTTTGTCTAGCTGTCCTCATTCATAACTGGGACAAGTCTGAAGTATTAATAATATCCAAGTACTTCAGAGTCAGCTTGTTGCATATTGAAGTATCACTGCACCAAATAGAGCAGCATTTTAATTACTTATGCTGCTCTGGGTTCCAGACATACATTTTAAATGTGCTGGATATTCCACTGTTTTTTCATACATCTTTACTAAAAGAACAGAATAAGTGGGCTATTCTGTTGTTGAAGCTAGCAACTTTAGCTAGCAGTGTCTCTCATTCGAGAAGAGTTGTATTGAAATATTAGCTTTCTTCTAAAGTGCTAGGATTAACTAGAAAAGTTAATGCACATACCTGGCCCTGGCTAGTGCTAAGATTACTGTTAAAGATTTGACTCGTTCGTAGTAGTATGAAGTCTTGTGCTAATTAAGCTGAAGTAGCTAAATGTATTAATAGTTACTAGATTCTTTCCATCTCACTATTCTAAGCTCTCAGAAGTGGTAGGTACTTGCTATCTGAACTTTAGATATAGGAAGATAGTACTTAAATGCAGGTGCTCTTATAAAATTTGGGACATGTTTCATTACTGCATTGTGAGATTATTGTAGCCCTCATTGGTGGTATGAGTGCTGGATCATCTTTTCTCACTTTTTTCCTAGAATGTAAGAGTTGCACAGCATATTTATATTTTCTGCTATGGTTTACATACAAATGTCAGTCTTGCTTCTGTTGTATCTCAAGGAGGGGAAGATGGTCCTTCTATTTCTAGTTTACCACCCTTTTCTTGGTGATGTAGCTTCTAGATTAGTGAATCTGATCTCAAGAGGCAAAAAAAAAAAGATGTAAACCCATATTTTTTTTTTTCCCCTCTGGTTTTCTGTTTAGATGATCTTTAAATAACTTGGGTAACAATCACTAGCAGGAACTACACTCTAAAATCCACATCTGCTCTCAGACTTGACAGAACCTGGGCTATCCCTTTGTTTGCTGAGCTTGGAAGTCAGGCCAGCCTTAGATGCTAGTTGCAGATGGTTTTCTTTTGTGACAGGACTCTCTTTTTTTGGATAGAGTCCATTTCAAAAGGTCATCCATTTGCTGCAACAGTTAAATGTGAATTTAGAATAGGTACATCTTCAATATTCTTGTTTGGCACGTCAGTCTCTGGCCAAAGGAAAAGCTTGCACTGATCAGCCTTGACCACAAGGCTGACTGTAAATAATTTTCAGTTTTCTTATAGTCTTGCCTGTGAAACTTGTAGTTCTAGGGTCTTGTGTGGTGTATAAGCTTCAACTTCATTGGAAACTTGTATGGCTGATAAGTGATTCAGTGATTGAAAAACTGGTGCATTAGTGTACTGCATTTCCTCAGCCATTGTAGGGTTTTCCCTTATTTCTGTGTGAAATATATGGCAAATTACCTTATGTCCCGAATACACAGTCAGCATCTTAAAGGAGGAATAGAGCTGTCTGTTATCAGTTAAGAGCCTTAAATCCTTAACCAGCTCAAATATTATGTGCTTTTAACAAATGTAGTGTCTTTAATGAACGAAGTGGGACATGACATGAGGATAGCTGTGTAACTAGGGGTGTCTAATATTAATGCAATGAATCCATACGGAACAACAGAGCAAGAGATGCCGTGCTTCTCTGAGAGCATGTGGAAGAGCTGTCTTCTGCTTTAACTTCATGTCAATTGATGTGTACTGAAGGAGAAGGTCTAATTGCCCACTATGTCACACTAAGCAATGGCACAATTTGAAGAATCAATTTCTCCTAATGTTTGTTGCTGCTAGGAAGATGCTATCCAACATCTGCATGTAAAGCCTCGTAATGGGTGTTACTGCCATTGCTAAAGAGCGTTGTCTCGTAATGCAATAATGTGATCTGCTTACCGACCTACTCTTCAGGGGCTCTTTTTTCCCTGTCCTTCCTACTTGCATATTCTGGAAATGCTTTTAAAAGTGCCATTTTATTGGTTCCTTTCCCTCTGCCCCATAATCATTGCACCAGAAATAACAAACTAAATTAGTTTGATGTTATAAGCTGTCCTTCAAAATGTAGATCTCTCATCACAGTTGCTTGGATTGTTGATCCATGGGATGTGTATGAAGCAGCAATATTTCATCCCTTCCTCCTTCCACCCATTGTTGTCAGTGTCATCCCTACTCTGCATTTAATTAAATGTGGGGTGACCACTTGTACTTACATCCCATGAGATGAAGACGTGTCACTAGATTTGTTTTAACCAGTGGCCACTGAAAATTGAGTAGAAACTCCTTACCTATATTTGCTTCAAGGAGGGTCTGGTTTGTTCTTGTTGATCTTAAAATAGACCAAGAACCTTAATGTACTTTATCTCCTGGATTGCAGCAGCACTTAAAGGGAATTACTGTAGATATACTTAAAACTTTTTTTTCTGTTAACATTAGTGAAAGTGGTGCTTTTTCTCCCTGCCTCCCTCCCTCCCCAGGGGATGCAGTTGCAACATATCAAATCTAGTTTTACAACAACTTTATCCAAAGAGCTATTATCAGTGGCTCAACATGATCGTGCTTAATGGAAGGGGAGTACCTCCATGCAGCTGACTGTGCTTGTTGTTTGCAGAACTGTTAGAGGTACAAAGCAGAAGCATTTGCCACAGATTTTGGGGTAATGTCATCTATTTGGAAACTGCAGTAAATGGAACCGGAATCTGTTTTCTACTGTAGTAAACTTCTGTTATCAGCTTTTTACTGTCAGTCTACGTAAGAGATCTCAATTGCATAGCAATGATTGAGCACTTACATAGGTGGGAAGCTTTGATATAAAAATCTTAACTTTTGTTTTATCTTAGGAACAGCCACTGTCTATTTCTGGTTTTGTTGTATGAGGCTATATATAGAATCCTGATGTTGGTTATAGCCTTTCACTTGCACTGAAACAAGTAGTTACAGTGAAAACTTAAACTACTGTCTGAATCTGGAATACCTGTGATATATTAGAAATCAATCACTTGAATCAAACTGCTTTTCACTGTTTCTCAGTGTAAAATCAGTAGTAGTTCATGAATGTAATATAGGGAGAAAAAATGTATTTTCTTTTGAAGTTTTTTGTCTTTTTGTGGTTTTCAGAGTGAATGGATGCATCCTCAGTTCTGTGTACTTGGACTACACACTGTGTATTAGCAGGCAAAATGGAAGTTGCAAGATCAGGCCTCTCTTCTCTGAAAATCATAGATGTGCTGATTTGATTATGGTTGATAACTTAAGGTATTTTGGTTTCCTCTAACTGATAATAAGTATATTTCTCATTTAGCTGAATCTTAGGTGGGAGTTACTTCAGAGAATTCATGTGGTCTGGAATCTAGATATACTTGTACACGAAAATGACGTATATAGGAACAAGAGACTCGTTTTTCTTGACAAATAGTTAAATTGGCGTGAGTTATCTCTGAGAAGGCTGTTCCAGGTACCATTACTGGCAGGATGCTTCCAACTTGACCAGTCAGGGCTCTTTCAGAAGAAAAGGAATGTAGATATAAACTTCAGGGAAAACACTGATAGAAGGAACATGGAAATGGTAGTTAAAAAACACCCCAACTTCCTAGCAGCTCCCTATAAGTCACTCTTGGTAGTAATTTTTTTTTCTCATCTGTTGATGACATTGTCCCTTTGGTGTTGCTTGACTGCACCAAGTTACGCCTCTGTGCATTCTCCTTGTTGTCTGGCAGCACAGCTAAGTACTAATTCAGGTTTAAGTGGTGACGTGCCAGATGGACTGTCTTGGTCATCTCTATGCTGTTCCTTCAGGCCTTTCCAGCTTGTCATCTCTCTCTTTGTGCCAGTTGCTTCTGTCAGCAGTTTTGTCTTCTCACTTCTCTGTTTCTGCATCTTTGTATTGTTTTTTTTGTTGTTGTGGTTGTCTCCCTGTCCCCCCATCCCCTTCTGTCATCACTCTTGAGGTCCTCTGCCCTCATCCTGGGCTCTGCTATACCGTGTTCCTCTGGCTGGCTGGTTTTAAGAATGTTGCCCTATTGTCTCAGTGTTACTAGGTGAAAAATGAACATACAGACAGGAAGGGAAGAGCTCACATCAGGTTGCTTCAGTGGCTGCTGACCTTGAAGTTGCTTATGACTTTTAGGCACGTGTAGCCCTGATCTTCTCTTCAGAGTGTTAGCCAGAACCAAGAATGAGGGAATGGGGCTAAGGAAGTTGGCATTTATAGAAGAGAGCTTGTAGGTGGCTGTAAGAAAACTTTGTAGTACTATGCAACTCACTTGTTTCCCTAGCCCGGGAAAGGTGTTGAAAAAGTTTACATGCGGTATAGGGTATGTTCTTTGTCAATTTAAAATGTGCAGTAAAGCATCTGACCAAAATTTGTGCCCCCATGCACTGTTCCCACAGATACCCTTCAGCATCCTGTTCTGGAGTCTGGAGATCAAAGGCAACAGTGGTAGGGATGCAGTTGTCCATTAGCTGGTTTGGAGTAAGGCTTTGGGAGTAAGTCCTCTAAATTTCTAAAAGAGCGGTAACAAAGGTAAGCAAACCTTTACTGCACAGTGTAACGGCTTTGACTAAGCAAGTACAGTTCAGATAATGCCCAGAAGCATAGTAGCAACATCAGTAACCTAACTGGCTGCAAATACTTTTTTTCCAGCCAGTAGGACAGGGTGATGGCAAGATCCTTGTAACAGTGGTCCCTGGATGGCCTATGAAATCTGATTACTCACAAGACACTATTTTAATTAAACCCTCTTTGGAAAGGAGGTGACTAACTGTGGCTGGCAGCCTGTTCTAGTGTTACTGTGTGCAGTGCTTCACAATTCTTCTGTTTGCTGACAGTGCCTTCTGCAGTAATGGTATCTTAAGTGCATGCTCACAGTGCATCAGCAAGAGCTGGTATGATATAAACTCAAATGCTACCTGAATCTAAAGTGTGACTGTCTCTCTGGAAATGGTCCACTTCATTATTAGCTTGCTGCTGATGTGCCTTAGCTAGTTCTGTAGTTAAAATAAGGTATTGCATATGGCAGAGGAATAATTTTTCCCACTGCACCTTGAAGTTAATGCAGGTGTGTCATGGTTTAACCCCAGCCAGCAACTAAGCACCACACAGCTGCTCGCTCACTCCCCCACAGTGGGATGGGGGAGAGAATCAGAAGAGTAAAAGTGAGAAAACTTGTGAGTTGAGATAAAAACAGTTTAATAGGGAAAGCAAAAGCTGCACATGCAAGCAAAGCAAAACAAGGAATGCATTCACTCCTTCCCATCAGCAGGCAGGTGTTCAGCCATCTCCAGGAAAGCTGGGCTCCATCATGTGTAACAGTTACTTGGGAAGACAAACACCATTGCTCTGAACGTCCCCCCCTTCCTCCTTCTTCCCCCAGCTTTCTATGCTGAGCATGACGCCATATGGTATGGAATAGCCCTTTGGTCAGTTGGGGTCAGCTGTCCCAGCTGTGTCCCCTGCCACCTCCTTGTGCACCCCCAGCCTCCTCGCTGGGGGGGGGTGTGAGGAGCAGAAAAGGCCTTGACTCTGTGTAAGCACTGCTCAGCAGAAACTAACACATCCCTGTGTTATCAACACTGTTTTCAGCACAAATCCAAAACATAGCCTCATACTAGCTACTGTGAAGAAAAATAACTCTACCCCAGCCAAAACTAGCACAAAGGTGCCTGGTCTGCACTAGATTTTACTACAGGGTTGCCAGCAAACACAAGATACTTACTGCTTATGTGAGGTATTTTGACTCTGAGGACACATCCAAGGCTTTCTGCAGCTCCAGATTGATATACTACTGCAAAACTCCCTGGTTGTTAGACGTGCACATCCTTGGTTCTGCAGGATTCATACGCAGTGCTACTAATGTCCCTGGAGCAAATTGATAGTGTCACGGTAACTTAGTGTTCAGTTAACTAAGATCAGTGTATGAGATGGCAAACTCAGTATGTCCTTGCAACCGCCTGCTGGAGAGGGGGTATAAATTATTCTAAAAATGATCTCTTTGAATTTTCTTTTCAATGTCCTTTATGTTGGTACAGTCTGGAGTAAGCTGCTTCTGGTGAATGAGGTAGACAGCAACAACAGAATACTGTTGTGGGCCTGCAGCTAACTGGTGCTGTGTTGGGAAAAAAAAAAAAAAACAAACTTCCTTTTCAGTTGAGTTGCCAAAGCGAGGAGGTTACTTCCTCTCATCAGAAGTTTTAAAATCCTGTAGAAAAGGAGCACTTGCTTTTCAGTCTGAGATAGTAACTAGAAGAAAGAAGAACTCGAAGAAATTAAAGGAAGTGTGTAGAGGCCTTGTCCCTAGTTCAGCTCTGCTGTAATAGTGGTAGATGATGGGCAGCCATAGTACATACTTGCAGGCGGTGTGTCACAGTCTCTGGTGACATACAGAGGACTGGTGAGGTATGTGGAGGCTGTATGATTTCACATGTGGCCTGGCTTTTTCAATAATAACAAATCAAGCTGACGTCTTAATTGCTACTCTCATACACAGAAACTAGCAATGTAGCAGCTTGTCTGACAGTGTGATCTGGGTCTGAAGGGTGCAGCCTATTTCATGTGCTGTAGTCTGCAGTCTAGTCTCCTCCTCTGCAGCACTGGGACCGGTAAAGCCCATTCAGCTCTAGTAAGTTGACGTGCAACTGTACCAGGTGGTTTTGTGGCTTTTCCCTTGACAGCCTTCCTGAGATGGCAGGCTCGGCACTGTTTCACCTCCTTTTTCTTATGCCTTTGAAGCGTCAATGTTTTGTTTGCTTCTGAGAAGCAGTTGCCAGCTAGTGCCAAAACCAATTCTCTGTCTTAGTGGAGTAGTTTGGGATGTAATACCTATGTTGAGAGAGATGGTGAGATGTGCTGAGAAGAACCTGACAAACATCGAGCAGAATGACACACGGCTTTTATATACAGGGAACACCTGGAGTTGCCCAGCATGACTCACTTCCCCATAGCCTCACATCTGCTCACTGTGTTTCATGAAGTCTGGTTGCACCCAGGTAATCATCTTCGTACAGCTTTGGTTATAGCCATGTGTTGAATTCCTGTTAGCCAGTAGGGTTTGGTTCGCCTGTTGATTCCAACATAATGTTGAAAAGGACCTTTGCACAGCAAAAGGTACTTTCCTAAAGTACTTGAAACTGGCTCTTCCTGACCCCAGTCATGCCAGCAGCTGCCAGGAGGAATAGCTAAGCTGTCTGTGCAGTCCTCACCTTATGACGCCCTTCCTTTAAGTTAACATTTTCTGTTGGGATCTGCAATGGAAACAGTGAGGCTAAGGGTTAGACCTCGATTGAGGAATGATGAGCGTGAATGTTAGATCTGCTCCAGGTTGTGCTTTGAGCGCTGTCTGCTGCTGGTGGGGGTGTACCAGGTAACTTCATGTTTTGAAGAAAGGCTGTTGGGTATTTCAGGCTATGAGCTGGAGGACTTCAGAAACAAAGGGCAACTCTGATTCCTTGTCATGCATAATGTCAAAGGAGGACTTACAGATTCAGTTATCTGAAGAATTATGCTGTGGTGACTCGAGATAGATCTTGTGATGTACTTCTAATCTAGCAAAAGAACCAGTTATGTTACTGAACACACCATAAGCATCTTGGAGCAGGGTTTTAGCTGACAACTAATCAGACAGCTAATTTTATCTTAAACAACATTTTCTGAGGCCAGGCCTGCTCTGTGTTAAAAGCTGGCTAGGCACTTCTGTGTTTAACATCTTGGCTGTGTAGGATTTGCATCGAAATTTTAAAAGTTGTTAGTAAAATTCTGTAGGCAGTGGATGAGGACTCTTGTTAGCATTGTTTTCTTGTGTGTATCCAAAAAGATCTTCCTAATGGTACCATTTATTGTATAACGGTATTGTTATGCGTGCATTACCCAGTGTGTCTAGGCAAGTGCCACGCTGGCTAACTGACTGCATACCCAATTGATAGTATCCCTTTTTAGAGCAGCAGGGATTAAACTGAAGAGGATCAGTGTGGTATTTCCAGTAGGAAGGGCTATTCTTAATCCCAAGGGAGGCAGGATGGTCTCCATGGGGCTGGGACAGCGGCCTCTGAGTGCTGTGATCTGGAACTCTGCCTTCCTGATCAACCTGGCTGCTTCTTGGCTGTCTCTTTTTCTTTCTCCTTCATTTTGCCATTTAGGTTGTCAGACCCTGGCCTGTTATTTCTCTGCTCAGTCAATTCTCAAGGCTATAAAATAAGTTTGCTTATCTATCTTGGGAACAGGATAAACAGCAAGTGTCTGCGATGTGTTCCATAATCTAGAGATAAGATGCTGTAGAACTGCATAGACTTAATGCTGTCCTACATGTATAAAGTTGTTAAAGCTGTTTTAAAATGTTTTTCAGGTTCTAAATGGCTTCTAAGAAGTTGGGATCAGACTCTCATGGTAAGTTAAATTTTGCACCCTTGTCTTTTCAACAGAATGAATCCTACTATTGCTGCTGACTAATGTCCCAGCCTAGACAGTCTACAGAGACTAATCTGTCTAGCCTCTGAGTAGTTTTTTTGTTAGGAATGGAGCGCCTTGTCTTCTTTCTTGCATAGGTGCTTGCTGATGCTGTGCCTGTTCTCTGGTTAAACTGAAATTCAACCTGTGACTGTTACCTACTCCTTCACAGCGGAATAATGCCTTCCCCTTCCCCCACTTGCCCCTTCAAAATCAAAGCGGAACTGCAGTTGTGATACTGATCTGATGTTTGCTGAAGTGGACACTAGATCTGTAGCTTCTTTCTGTGGAAGTCACATGAGAAGTTGGATTGAAAGTGAAGCTTTTAATATATCATTGAGCTATGCTTGCTTTTTGCTCAGCCGTGAGTTTTTTTTTTCCTAAATTGAACTAATCTGGTTCAGCAGGCAAGTGAAGAAGAGAATATCTTCTTCTACATTTGAGATGGGTAGTGTCATGCAGATGATTGGTGTCATAAAAATTATTTGCCTGTAAATGTGCTTATCTTTTTGAAAATGGCCTGTAATTTGAGAATATTAATATTTCTATGGAACATTAAAGCTCAGTTTGTTGTACGTAATGTAGCTTCTTCAAATCAGTAATCATTCAAGGCAGTACTGGGAGGTTCATGTGAAATTTCTATGATGATTTTTCATGCTATTGAAACTTCTGCTTTTAGAAACTCAGCCTTGATCTTCCTGGATAATCTTTCAGATAAGAGGGTCCTGGGGAATTCAATTTTTCCTTGAGCTTTTTATTCAGTCTTGCAAGTGTAAAGTTGAAGTACAGAATAATAAATGCTCACTTAAATACATGGTTAAGGATTAATAAAAATGGCCTATCAAAATTTAATTTTTAGATGGTCTCCTTTGTGGCCCAGTGATCCTGCTGCAAGACAATTTATTTATTAGATAGCTGCCAGCTCTTCAGCAGTTGCTGTTGTGTCTGTGAACCGTCTCTGTGAACACTCCAAACTGCTTGTCTTTTCAGTCTGTCTTTATTTCTCTCTTCCCCTTCCTAAACCAGACTAGCAAAGACACTGCTTGGAGCTAGAACTCAACGTGTCTTAAATATTTCTTAAAACGGTATGGTGTGGTGGACCATGCTCCTGGCTTCAAAATCAAAATCAAATCAAAACAAATGGTGCTGTAAGCTGGCTGGTTAACTTGCCTACCCTTTTGTGTACCCTCTGTTTCTAATGACACCAGCGACACTGTCGCAGTACTGTTTCTGAGTGCTGGAGCAATTTCCTTGGCTTATTATGTCTTAAGAAGTCAGCGGGGCAATTGTTGCAGTCTTCTCCAGGGTTGTTAAGAATTAATCCCACTAAGTGAATTTTGGCTTACTGTAAAGCATCTAGCCCAACAGCTACCTTCAGCTCAATATCTCTGGCAGGCTGATGAAATAGGTTGACATAGTTGATGCATCTCTTGTACTTACTGTTGAGCTGCTTATTAGAGGTTGGAGGACTGTTGTTGAATCACAGAATGGTTGAGGTTGAAAGGGACCTCTGGAGATCATCATGTCCAAACCCCCTGCTCAAGGACAGCCACCTAGAGCAGGTTGCTCAGGACCACATTCAGATGGAGATAAAGATGGGAACATAAGGTATGGGTGAAGAGAAAGGAATCCTTTTCCTTGAAGGGTATTCCTAGCATACACCTATAACTATGCCTAAGCATGTAACTTCAAATGCTCTCACATCATTTGAATAATTGGAAGTTCAAGCTTAAGTTCTAGTCATTAGTGGCATCTAGAAATGCAGCTCTTGCACAAAAAGCATGGGTTATACCAAGTACAGTATGTTAATATTCCTGTTGTATTGTCATTGTCACTACGCAACTTGGAAGCTTTTAACTCCAATTTCTGAAAATTACGTAAGTGTGGTTTGTGTGACCACAAAAACTAAGTTCCACTTGGTGTCAAAACTGTTCCCCATTCATAATTGGTAACTGTTTTTATCTGAAATGTTTCCATTTTGCTACCAAACTGGAGGACAATTCTATGAGTTGGCCAGTGATTTCTGCCTTACACTAAAGCAGAGAGAAATCTTACTCTTGTAGTAGTTCCTTGGGCCAGAAATATCATATAGTGCGCAGTGTCAGAGATCAGACTAAGAGGTACAGTTTTGCCAGGGCTATTCTCAGAAATTCCTCAATATGCTTTTAACTCCTAAAAGGATGAAGTGGCTAACAGCAATATTAAATAAGAGTTCAAAAAAACCTTTAATGGCTTGAATGCGTGACTATTGAAACATTGGTTTGCATGCTACTTTCTATATCTAGGTTTTGCTTACTGCTTTAGGATTTGCCCTTTAAAACAATTTGCACCCTTACCCATCAGTGTGTTCAGGCAGAAGGTTCATCCATTTACAGAAAGAAAAGAGTTCTTGGCTTTCTGGATCTGGATAAAGATTTTAACTTTACTTGACTAGTACTGTTCTGATTGGGCTGGAATAAAGTGAATACTATGTGAATCAGCGTTTTGTCTCAGAAAGACTTTTTACCATCAAATGTCCTAAAACACTTGGTGTGTTTCCTAACGTGTGCTTGCAGGTTTTGTAGCAGAGTTGTATTCAAGATGAGGTTATAGTGGTGGTCGTTACTAAAAAAAAAAAAAATCAGTATACGGGGAAGAAACTAGAAGGTTTTTATTCCTTAATCTAGCTGCTAGGTTAAACTGGCAGCTGTCAGTGCAGCCTGTCTAGTCTAGGTGTGTTTCAGGGTTTTTTTTTTTTACTGCACCAAAACAAAGAGTGTTGGTATATAAATACCACAGTGTGTGCTTGTACCCTCTGTGGTTAGTATCTATTTCGGGCAAAGTCGGCAGCTGTGCAAGGGGAGGTGTCTACCACTTACTGTGTCAACAGGTCTAGTACGACAAGTATTTGCACACTGAGCAATTTGAGCTGTGAGATCGGTGCAGAGAGGTAATCCTGCTTCGCTTGGATCATCCTGCTTAGAGCAGGACTTGTGCCAGTGGGACTAAGCAGGATGTAGTAGCAGCAGTCACACCAGCCTCTGAGCAGTTGGGAGATCTGGTTGTCTCCAACCTGACCGTGATTTACCACTCATGGTGCAAAGGCTGCCATAGGTGCTATTTCTGCATAAGCAAACAGTTTGGCATGTCTAGGTTCTCAAATTGCCAGGTCAAATACAATTTGGATGCCATGCTGTGAATAGTGGTGTTGATGGCCAGCGAGGTGCCATCTGTGTAATGCTTGAATGTGTGCTTCTCAGTAAGAATCAGTGAAAATACTATTATATTCTGCCTGCAGCATTTTTTCGTCCTGGTGTGCCGGTGGCATGTAGGTTATTCAGCCTGATCAGTTTCAAAGTTAGAGGAAATACCACCTGTGTCCTAACAGGACTCTGGGACCAGCTAGTGTGGTGCATAGTATGAGAGCTCAAGTGATGGCAGCACATAAACATTTAATTCCAAATTAACAGGATGTTCCTGTTTTTGAAAGCTGCTCCTCCTTTTGGAGCCTGTGGCTGCCTTGTTGTAGATGAGTCAGCAGTGAAAGAACACAAACAGTACTTAAACTGTCATCTGAGTATGAAAATGGGTCAGATAAAAATGGCAAGTCACAGCTCACTGAGCAAAAGGTTAGTCACTGAACACCATCTTAGATGTTGCTACTAATGTCTTTTTGGATCTGCAACACTCAAAGCGAAGTTACAAATGAGTGCTAGAGGAACACTTCAGATTGTTATACACACCCAGAAACCTTGCCTGTAATTCCAAAAGCTTAGACTAGTGATCCAAGAGACCCCTTTCAGTTAATCGAGAAACGGAGTGCAATTTATATTGTCGGTTTTCTAATACTTCTTCACAGCAGCTCAGGGAAAACAAACCTGGCTTCTTGGAGGTGGTTGAGCTCTAAGTGATTCTGCCTCAAGAGTTTGCAGGATGCCTCAAGAGGTTCATCCTAAAACACTTTTTAAATACTATGTGTAAGTGATAGATATAAAGGACAGATGGAGGACCATGAAATAAGTCAGAGGCCTCTCACTGGAGTGATCACAAATCAGACAGCTGATGAAGTTAGATTGTCTTGTTTCAAAAATCAGAATTGTTATGCTAAATAGTCTTGAGCTATTTCACTGTGTTTTGGTTCAAGTGGAGTGTCTAGACTTCGGGCTGCTTTGCCCCTGTGACCACTTCTGTCCAAATGTTACTTCCTGTGTGTTGCCAAAACCTGATTTTTAGCTTGTCTTAGCTGCTCTAAAGCTGGGTCATTTTAAAGCCTGTTTTGAATATGACAAAAAATGATGGATCTTTTTATAGAGACATAACAGAATACAGCGTTCAGGAGAGCTTCAGCTTCCAGTTGTGTAGGCATAGTCTTGTCACAAGAGAAGCTAAGATGTTGGGTATATTGACTTCAAAATCTGTTCAGTTGTTGGATTGTTATGTTGTGGGTTTGTGGGGTTTTTTTTTTAATAGTTATGGGCTAGGACTATAAAAACAAAGACAAAAACCAAAAAAACCCCACAAAGCCAAAACTGAGGCAATGAAGTCCAAACAGGTTCAATGTGCTCCTGGTCAAGCAACTTCCTTTGTATTGAGTCACCTGATGTAGTTGGGGCAGCAGATATAAAATAGCTCCCAAATGCAGAAATGTGAGTCTTAATTGAATGCATTAAGCTCGTAAGGGTTTTTTTGATACAATTTCTGCTCTTGATCTTAGGGCCTTTCAGTTATCTTGATGATGTCCCGTTTAAGATAGGAGACAAATTCAAAACCCCAGCGAAGGTTGGATTACCCATTGGTTTCTGCCTGCCTGATTCTTCTCAGCTTGTCAGAGAAGCCCAGGTAAGTGATGCATTTTGCCTTTCTGCTCTCTTCCCCCTCACCTCTGGCCCCCAACATATGGTGCCGTAAATTGCAAGTAGTCAGAGGTTGCGCATGTGTTCAAATGTTAGTCTAGTCCGTCCTGTAGTGTCATTTGGTATGCTAGGCAGTAGTTGCAGATCATCTGTTAGAATGTATAGAAAGAGAAAAATATAAGTAGAAACTTTTTGCACAGCTTATCACTTTAAAAAGCCTAATAGCATTTATTTTAGTGTATCTACTTCAAAAGAGCACAGTGCTTTTGTGTAATAGTTACAGATCTAAATGTTACCCTGACTAAATTTGAGTAGCATTTTTAAGAGGAAAAATGGTAAAAACTGATACACCCATGTCTGGCATACTTGCAGAATCTTGTTTGAGGGTAACAAGTGTTTCTATGACCATATTTTATGGGTTCTCATGATAGTGGGATGAAGAAATAAATTTGCAGTTCTTGTTTTCTGTGCAGTTCTGAGTGGGAATTCTTTTCCAGCTGTGGGGTAAACAGATTACAGGTTGGTATGCATGGCTTCCCGGTCTTTGAGGAGCATGTCTCTGTTACCATAAACTCTTGGTAGCATAAAATCAATTGCTGTAGCATAACTGTTGCAAATTGAATCTCCAAATGCAGGTTGTGATACAGGAAATCTAATTCAGCTATGTTTTCTCATTTGGATCCATGATTTTCCTTGGACAGTCCAAATTGATGATTTTTTTTCACGTCAGCTGTGACAGATTGCTGTAGATGGTTTGGTCCCTTTTTTGGTCCCTTTTTTGGTCCCTTTTTTGGTCCCTTTTTTGGTCCCTTTTTTGGTCCCTTTTTTTGCCCCCCTGCCCTGTGTATTTCCCTGTTACCCTACATCATGGCTTTTTCATTCTAACCATTAAATGATTACCTGATTGTCCTAACGCACATATCTCCACCCAGCTGAGCTGGTGTGGGAGAGAGAAAGGAGACTCTAATGTCCTCTTGCTGGCTTCATTGTGCTATGTCTCCATTGTCCTGCCAAGCTGAGGCTCAAGTACAGTATGCCCAATTGGACTGCGACGCCATGCATAATGTGATGTGACAATGTATAGAATCATAGAATCATTAAGGTTGGAAAAGACCTCTAGGATCATCTAGTCCAACTGTCAACCCAACACCTCCATGCCTACTAAACCATGTCCCGAAGTGCCACATCTACATGTTTTTTGAACTCCTCCAGGGATGGTGACTCCACCACCTCTCTGGGCAGCCTGTTCCAATGCTTGACAACCCTTTCAGTAAAGACATTTTTCCTCATATCCCATCTAAACCTCTCCTGACACAACTTGAGGCCACTTCCTTTCGTCCCATCACTAGTTACTTGGGAGAAGAGACCAACACCCACCTCTCTACAACCTCCTTTCAGGTAGCTGTAGAGAGTGATAAGGTCTTCCCTCACCCTCCTTTTCTCCAGGCTCCCAGTTCCCTCAGCTGCTTCTCATAAGACTTGTTCTCCAGACCCTTCACCAGCTTCGTTGCCCTTCTCTGGACACGCTCCAGCCCCTCAATGTCTCTCTTGTAGTGAGGGGCCCAAAACTGAATACAGTATTCAGGGTGCGGCCTCACCAGTGCCGAGTACAGGGGCACGATCACTTCCCTAGTCCTGCTGGCTACGCTATTCCTGATACAGGCCAGGATGCTCTTGGCCTTCTTGGCCACCTGGGCACACTGCTGGCTCATGTTCAGCCAGCTGTCAACCAACACCCCCAGGTCCTTTTCCACTGGGCAGCTTTCCAGCTACTCTTCCCCAAGCCTGTAGCTTTGCATGGGGTTGTTGTGGCCCAAGTGCAGGACCTGGCACTTGGCCTTGTTGAACCTCCCACAATTGGCCTTGGCCCATCGATCCAGCCTGTCCAGGTCCCTCTGCAGAGCCTTCCTCCCCTCAAGCAGATCAACACTCCCCCACAACTTGGTGTTGTCTGCAAACTTACTGGGGGTGCACTCGGTCCCCTCGTCCAGATCATTGACAGAGACATTAAACAGGACTGGCCCCAGTACTGAGCCCTGGGGAACACCACTTGTGACTGACCGCCAACTGGATTTAACTCAGTTTGCCACCACTCTTTGGGCCTGGCCATCCAGACAGTTTTTTACCCAGCGAAGAGTACACCTGCCTAAGCCATGAGCAGCCAGTTTCTCCAGGAGAATGCTGTGGGAGACAGTGTCAAAGGCTTTACTAAAGTCTAGGTAGACAACACCTACAGCCTTTACCTCATCCAGTAAACGGGTCACCTTGTCATAGAAGGAGATCAGGTTGGTCAAGCAGGACCTGCCTTTCATGAACCCATACTGGCTGTGCCTGATCCCCTGGTTGGCCTGCACATGCCTGTTGAGCGCACTCAAGATGAACCGCTCCATAATTTTCCCCGGTACCGAAGTCAGGCTGACAGGCCTGTAGTTCCCAGATCCTCCTTCCAGCCCTTCTTGTAGATGGGTGTCACACTGGCAAGCCTCCAGTCGTCTGGGACCTCCCCTGTTAACCAGGACTTCTGATAAATGATGGAGAGTGGCTTGGCAAGCTCCTCTGCCAGCTCCCTCAGTACTCTCGGGTGGATCCTGTCTGGCCCCATAGACTTGTGAGTGTCCAGGTTGCGTAGCAGGTCGTTAACTGCTTCCTCCTGGACTATGGGGGGTTTATTCTGCTCTCATAGTAGACTATGCATCTCGCAGTGCAATTTGACTTTTTTACAGCTGTAGTGAGAGCTGTTAAAAAAAAAAGTGCAGGGAAGCAAAATTGACCAAAGCCATATATTTTTATATAACCCCCCCCCTTTTTTTAATATAAAACAAAAATATGGC
Organism: Ciconia boyciana; assembly: GCF_034638445.1. Taxonomy (NCBI): domain Eukaryota; kingdom Metazoa; phylum Chordata; class Aves; order Ciconiiformes; family Ciconiidae; genus Ciconia; species Ciconia boyciana. The sequence continues at coordinate 22,572,774 of NC_132937.1, forward strand.
TTTGGTCAATTTTGGCCATATATGACCATGTACATATACACACACATACAAAACTACGATGGCTCTGCTCAGATAGCAAAGAATGTGTAATGAGTAGTGCCCAGCACGTCTGCCAGTGAGTCGTTCTTCAAAGTCACCTTACTGATAAATTGTACATCACACCTCTTGGAGTCTTAGACCTGAGGGAAGGGAAACCTGTTAATACAGTTGAGAGAACAGCTCTCCAGGATCTCACTGGAGCCTGCTATAGGATGGGATGTGACGCAACACATAGCAAGTCCCAGAAAAGCCCAGTAGAGGCCTAAGAAGCCTTGCTGGCTTGTTGCCCTTTAGAGCTAGGAATTTGTATGACCTAGCAGTCCCATGGCAAGAGCACTCCTGTTTGGTTATGTGTCATTATCCTGGCACAGATATGACTTCTTATGACTTCTTGTGAGTCACAGGTAGGTTACACCCTGGACTTAGCTTGTAGGCTGTGTTCTCTGAACATTTTGTGGTTATTTAAAGAGCATTTGAGGCTGTTCATTCTTCATAAGATATTAAAGCTTTAAGTAGATTTAGTCTGTTCAAAATTTTGTCCTCTCAACCCAGCCACTATGGTGGCCAGTAAACTGGTAGTGAGTAGCTTACAAATGCCTTCCTGTGCTAACCTGGCCCTGAAGGAGCTTTTGTTAAATGAGAAAAGCTTGTGGGATCCTGTCATGCCAGTAACTGCAGCAAAATCTGCTACTGCAGGTGTTCATCATCAGTGTAGCCAGTATATCCCCTTCGGCTAGTGAGCCATTGGCACTGGCTTAAGAATATCAATACTTCTTAAACTAGTGGGTGTAAAACTCTAATATCCAGTCCCTTAGGAATCTTTTAGGGGGAACTGAGTAATATCGTATTGGTCTTTGGATGCAAAAATACTCTGCCATAGTCTTGAATTACTTGTGGAACTTGTGGACAGGGGGTAGTTCAGTGGTGCCAAATCTGGGTATGATTGTCTGTTAGTAATGCATTAGACTTCCCCTTGCTACATCTGTTGTCTTGGGGGGGAGAGGGTGGGAGGGCTGTGACACTGTTCTTGGGATGATCAGTAGCTCTAAAGCAAAAATAAATGTAGGAAGGAGGCAAAATACAATATTCTAATCCAGACTATAGACGGGTTTTGCTGCTAGAGGCAAAATGAACTACTGGTGTCTTCTAGATTTGCCAGTCTATAGGTTACAAGAGATGCTGGGGAAAAAATGATGCCTGTCCATGGTAATTCATGTAGCTCTTATTCTGTGTTACTTATGTTGCTATTAGAAGTAGTGGCTATGATCCTTACCATTTATCTTTTTTTTTTTCTCTTCTCCTTTCCCCTCCACCCCTCATCAGTATGATTTCTCACTGGAAAAGAAAACAATCGAGTGGGCTGAAGATATAAAAAAAATTCAAGCTGCCCAGAGAGAAGCTGAACGCAAGGCAGAAGAAGCGCTAGCGAACTCAACAGCAGCTCCAGAGGACGGCAACAAAATGGGGTTCTCGGAGGGACATTGCCCTGAGGCCATGCCTCCTCCTATTAATCCCATCCTCGCTAGCCTGCAGCACAATAATATTCTTACACCCACGCCAGCCAACAGCAGCGCTGTGAAGCAAAAGGTTCTCAGTCCACCTTGTCCAAAAGCAGACTTCAACCCAGCTGATTTTGAATGTGAAGAAGACCCATTTGACAAACTGGAATTAAAAACTATCGATGATAAGGAGGAATTAAAAAATATTCTTGAAATTCATGTTGGTACTACTGGGCCAATTGTTGCCCAGCTGTTAGATAATACCTTGCCCAAAGGAGGGTCTGAGTCCATGTTGCAAGATGAGGAAGTTCTGGCATCCATAGAAAGGGCCACGTTGGACTTCAAGCCCCTTCACAAACCCAATGGCTTTATCACTTTACCACAGTTGGGAAACTGTGAAAAGATGTCCTTGTCTTCCAAAGTGTCCCTGTCCCCTATCACTTCAGTGAGCAATATCAAATCCCTGTCCTTTCCTAAACTTGACTCCGATGAGAGTGATCAAAAATCATCAAAGCTCACGAGCACTTTCCACAGCACCTCCTGTCTCCGCAATGGCACTTTGCTCAGCTCTTTGCAGACCTGCGCTCAGAGTAAAGGTAGTGAACTGAATGGACACCACATGGTTGGTCTTTCCACTCTAAATGAGGACAGTGGCATGGAGACATCAACATTATCCTCTTCATCCAGGCTGCCTTCCCTGGCTGTGTCGACAGTTTGTACAGAAGAACAATCATCTCAAAGCACAGCGACTACGGTAAACATGCAGTGGATTAGAACTGGGGTTGCTGGGGAGATGTGGAGGTGCGGAGGCAAATGTTGCTTCTAAAATGCCCTGTGGCTTTGGTTTTAGTTTCATTTAATGGGAGTGATGTGTAGATCCTCTTGATTTATGTGCCAAACTAATCATCCAACAGGTCTTCATGCTGGCAGTTCTGAACCTCAGATTATTACTCTGCAGGTTTCCCCAAAATATGATATTTTTAGACCAATTCTGGTGATTTTTCTTTCAGCTTTTCAGCTCTTGGTGTTGGTAGTGGCACACTTCTGAGCTAAGCGCATAAGGTATCTTCTTTGTACGGTCCTGCATTCTGTCTTATCCAACTGAGATATATCAGATTCTGAAGTGCTGTTAGGTTTTGAGTTAAATCTCTTCTAGATTTGTTCCTCGACTTGCTTGCTTATTTGCTGGAAATAATGGGAAATGCAGGCTTTCCAGGGAATAGAAGCAATAATAGATTAAAAAACACAGATGTGCTGTGTCATTCAGGAAAGAAAAAAGTGCTTGCAGTTGACCTGCAGTGAAATAAATGTTTGGGGTTTTTTTTGTTTTTGTTTGGGTTTTTTTTTAATTTCTTCCTGAGATCCTTTTAAAATCTAATCTTCAAAAGGAAGAAAATGCTGGTGGTCTGAAATCTGGTATTTACCCTCCTCCTTGTGAAGGAGGGTGGAAGGATTGCTTGGTGGATACGAAAAACAGGCTTGAAGATCATCTCAGATTGCTGACATTACAGTTGATTGCCACACAGCTCTGAGATGGGAGATAGATGCTAATTTCCTCAGACTTGTAGCAAGTTCTGTAATTACTTTGAGGATGCTTAACTTCACGCCAGCTGTTGTCTTTGTCTCTTTGTGAATAAGAGCAGAGATTTGAGTAAGTTTGTGGGCTTTTTTTTCCACAGAACCTAAGATCTGGACACCAATACTCACGAAGCCTCATGAAAGCTGTACAGTCAAATTCTCTAGCTGGCTCTAAAATACTTTGGTTTTTTCTGTCCCATATAAGCAGTGCTTCAATGGTTCTGTGGTCTTACTGGCATACTGTAGTTTTTTGTGTGACACTATGTGCTCTGAAACAAATGACACTGCTTCTTTCCCGTTGTTCTTTCACCTCTTTTCAGGTTTAGGTAAATGCACTACTAATTGCAAAATACAGTATTCTGGCAACTAGTGTATTCGTCAGAGCACAGCAGAACAGCTGTTTATTGATTCCTAGAATAAATTTAGTACAGTAAACTTCGGCAGAAGCAGCAATGTGCTTGAGCAACTGCTCGCTTCTACAGATCACGGGTTTGAGAGGCAATTGTATGATTGTACGTAGCTCAGAGGTGGAACCTGGAAGTATGACACATCTCTAGGGGTTAACATGAAAGATCACTTACAACTAGATAGATGGGCACTCAGCTAGCCAAATTTTCACTCTATTCAAATCTCTATGCCAGATTAAAATTTATTAATGGCCAAGAGGGAAGGTGTGTCTCGAGAGTGCTGTAAGGGAAGATACAAACTGATAAATGAAAAAACACACTTACTAGGAGAAGTAATAAAGATCTTAATTTGAAACTATTTCTGCTTTGGAAATAGCAAACCAAGAAATAGGTATGCTGACAGAACTAGTTCTTTCTGTTTAAATTCCAAGATGAGACTATGCTTGTTTCATGTTTCCACAATATAGTCCCAGTGGCTGGAAAATGACAGCTGAGCTGCAAGAAATTGAAGGAAATGCAGCAAAAGTATTGAAGTAAATGTAACAAAAATCCTCAGAGTATGAAAATGATAGAAGGAAGTCAGTCATCCCTGTGGCTGGGAGCAGAAGGGTCACGCATCCCTTTTCTGTAAGGTTACACAAGAATAAGCCTGTCCTTTTTAGAAAGCCTCCGGACAATTATATGTCCTAGTGTATTCCACAGTGATTTTATAGATAACTTTTTTTTTCCTCCCAAGACTAGAAATTGTAACTTTGGATTTGGAGTTACCACTGGAGTTTATGCTTTACCAGTGAATTGGATCTAGGATTTTTTGGATGGAAATAAACCTGTGATTTCTCTGAGGCTGCACTGATTCTGTCCTGGGTGGTCGCCTCTCTTCTTTTTTTGAAGCTCACTGGTTTGCTTTTTGCAGCACTGGCAGAGGAAGAAATCACTAGTGAAGACAACAGGTTGGAATTAAACAAAGCTCATAGTCGGGTCAGAGACCTGACTAGTGTGATGCATTTTATTTACAGAAATCTCTGGTTACGGGAGGATGGGGCTCTCCTGGTGGACCATTCAGAATATATACTGCTGCAGTAGCATGATGGGTGCGGGCACACCAGCTGCAGGCAGGGCTCCTGGCCTCTGTGTGAAGTCCCTAAAAGTAGGCACAGTGTGCAAGCACATACTGAAAGCACTGCATGTCTGCTTCTTGAAGGGCACTGAAATGCAGGTCTGAGATGTAAGGGAGCGCGGCTGCTGAATGGCCAGTCCTGGCTTTGTCCCCTGCAATTCCTTTAGGTGTTTCCCTCCTCAGCTGGAAGTCACTGACCACAAGTACAGGTTGTTGGGCTCAAGTAGATTGAGGAGGAGGAGTTGGTTTTCCCAGACTCTTGAATCTCTGGTGTCAGAAGCAGTTTTGGTTTTCCTGGCTGCAGCATCAATAACAAAGCATCATTCTTCAGTTTGATAACCAGCTGATTTCAGGGCTACTCCAGACCCACATTTCAGTGTATCACATATTCTAGTGATTTTTCGCTCTGGCAAAAGTGCCTGGAGAAGGTGTGTACGAAAAGCTTTGAACCCCTCTGCCACCATGAGAAGAGGTTCTTGGGTAAGCCAGTCCATGAGACTGAATATGATTTCTCCAGACTTTGTCTCCTAGGAGAGAAACTCTTACCCTGGAGATGAAAATCAAAAATGCAGAACAAAACGTCCTTGGTGGTCGTTTGGGGGTTTGGTGTTTTTTTTTGTAAATAAATGGAATTTGTCAAAATCCTAACAGATTTTATCAGAACTGTTTTTCTATAAACAGTTTTTTGTTGTTTAGTTTGGGCCCAAAGAAGGCCTTTCTGAAAGAAGTGGACAAGCTTTCAAGCAATCTATGTTGGCATAATAAGTATCAGGAAATGCAAAAAACCGAGGCTCTTGGTCCACAGTGATATCTTGCAGCCTTTTCTAATTCTATTTAAAATGTAGGAAGACTTTAAAATGGATTAATTGAAACATGCAGATTTGGTGGGGCAAAGTTCTACCTTTGCACTGCTGTTATCTTGGGCGAAATAGCATAAAGCGATGGGTTGGTTCTGCCCTCTGGCAGCCTGGTTCTGCAGAAATGGAGCAGGTTTACAGCAGGGAACGTTACCCAGCCCTGTTGGTGTACTGGGAATGGGACCGAGTGGTGGGTGTTGGTAGAAAAATCACATGCTCTTTCTAGCCAGTGTGCCACATTGCTCATATATGGCATATGAAATGCAGTGCTTTGAGAGTAAAAAGGGGGATATGTTTCTCTTACCCCTTGTCATGGTGAAAAGTCAAGAGAAGTCTCTAGGCAATGACTTCAAAATTATCACTGTCATTCATGCCACGTAGCACTGGGTCAAGAGCTGAACAGCAGCCAGCGTGTTACACTGAGCTCTATGAACGTGTAGCCATTAGTGACAGAACAAACAAGCTTACAATTATTATGAGGGGGGACACATCCTTCTTGGAGTATAATCCATTTGTAGAGTGCTGAGAAGAAGAAACGATCCTTATGATGACTATTCTATAACTACACACAACTGCATAATGTCTGCATCTCACGTGTGGAAGCCTGATCAGACCACAAGTCTCCCTAGTATAGTAGACTTATTCCCAGATCTCTCCAGTAAAACCCCTCTCCCCCAGCTCTAGCAAATTCTGCTCACTGGTGCATAATGCTTACAGTCGTCCTGTTTGTGTGTTGTCCAACAGGTACACCCCGACTACAAGGAAACAGAAATCCCTGTGGTAAGTTCCTGAATACCTGTGTGCTTGCACTGGATCCTGTTTCTGAAAATCTCCAGAAGTAGTGTTCCTTTGAGTACAGAAATCATAGGTGACGAGTAAACTTAGGGTGAAGGAAGCGATCTCCATGCTTGCTCTGAGGTACAGGGTTTGGCTGTATCATAAGGACCTTCACTGTTGCAAAGGTTGGGTATGGAAAGGTTTTGGTCCCACTGGTAGGAGAGGGTATATTACGAAGGCTCTGGGATGTTGATTGTTGTTTTGAGGGTAAAAAGATTATGGTGGGAGTCAGACTATGTGCACTGCTTGGTTTCATCCTCACAGTGAGTAACTTCCCAAGGGCAAGCTAGAAAGCCTCTCGGATTAATTACATGGGGTATCCTGGTTCTGCACTAGCCAGAAACAGGATGTGGGGATGCAGAAGATGACCATCACCTCAGCCTCTGGGTTTTCCCCTTTAGGTAGTGCACCAAAATTTCCCAGTGTCTAAAGTGCCCAATAACACCAGCCGCACAAAGCGGTCGGGTGGCCCCGCTCCTGAACTACAGCAGGCACTCTCTGCTAGTGAGAGGCAGTGCGTAGAGACAGTCGTCAACATGGGGTACTCGCCTGAGAACGTCCTGAAAGCCATGAAGAAGAAGGGACAGAACATAGACCAGGTAAGAGCTTGTGCAACGGGAAAGAAACCCTTGATTGGATGCTCATTCTGCTGAGAAACAACCTCGGGTTTGCAAAATGGATAGAGGGGAATACTTTTATTCTAATAGGGGGTTGCAGCCTGTAGCCACTGTGATATTAACAGCTAGAGGAGCTGTCACCTGGCAGTAAAGGCTCCCAAAACCAAAGAAAAGAGTGTCTGCATATGTTTCTGATGAGAGACTGTTTGAGTCAGCCACACTTGTGGGTGCTGGGTTGCAGCTGCACTGAGCTTGGGATGAGCCCTTAGCTCCACGTGAAGCTGGGAGAGGTACTGGGTCTTCCCAGGAGCCACAAAGCCATCCAAAGGAAGCTTAGTGTGGCAAAAAGGCAGCTGGCTTCCCTTGTTCTGAGCACAAGGGGTTACGATGCTGACGTCTCTCCTTGTAGAGAGATTGGCCCCTTGGAGGCTTATGACAGCCCTGAAGGGCTCTCGCAAGGCACCACTGACCGACTTTCTTTTGTGCGCTCTGGTTGTCGTGCTTCCTGCCTCACGTGTTGCCTCAAGCGCTTGCTAAAACGAGGTCACAGAGCATAAAGCACTGCAGGATGAAGCGTGGCTCCGAGTCTTGGATCCGCTTCAAAGAAACATTTTAAAGCAGGGAGAGTGTGGCCAAACTTTCTGTACTGACGCTAGGCAGGCTGTGTGCTGCACCGAGCATCGCCTGGTGGGACTGTGCCTGGGGAGGAGGGGTGTCCCAGCAACTTCTGCTTGTGGAGCTGATCTGCTTGCCCACTACCTATGCATCGAGAGTGTTTTAAGCTGTGCGCTGGAGTGAACTGTAGTATCAGATGGAAAAAATGGCCCTAAGGAGGGTGGTTTTAAATCCTGCTGTACTTGCAGACTGCGTTCTTCCGCCTTCCTAGCATTACCTAGTTGTCCTCTCCCCATACCTCTCAAAGCTGAGGATGGATAAGAAATGTGGCAGCAGTTTCTGGACATGTGAGCTGGGATTTGCAGCTCACTCACCAGTATGCTGAGTTGATATTAAAAGGCTGACTGCTTTCAGATTGCATCAGCTCTTGTGGCTGTCTGAGAGGAAGCTAAAAGCTGACACATCTTGACTGCTGGACCTACAGTTCCATTTTAAAAACTTGTAGTATAAAAAGCACAGTCAAACTTCTGCCTTCTGCTCAGTGATCAGGCATGGAAGGCTAAAGATAGGCTTCTGAGACGGTTTTGACTAGAGTGGAAGATGTTCAGAACTGATGGGAGAGCACAGGAGGACAGAAGGGCTCATCTGTTTTCTCTGAACAAGCTCTTGCATAAAGAGCATCTCAACTCTACTAGGAAGGACTTTATCTTGGTTCCTGGTGAAGCATGGGGTAGAGTCGTGCTCAGCCCCTCTGCAAGTGCAGAGACGGTATTCAACTGCGTGCTGCAAATGCCACTCTGCAAACTTAGTTTCTTTTCTTCATTTCCCACAGGTTTTGGATTACCTGTTTGCACACGGACAGCTTTGTGAGAAGGGCTTTGATCCACTTCTTGTTGAAGCAGCTTTGGAAATGCACCAGTGTTCAGAGGAGAAGGTGAGGGTGCAACGTGCTAAGCAATAGAGAGAACGTGCTGTCATAAGGAATACCAGCAGCAGTTCCTCTGGCTGGTGTAATTCTGGCTTTCATGGTAGTGCTGCCTTGTTTCCAAAAACTGACTACCAAAGGACATCTTTGCAGTGATAAAGCAAATATGTGTTAAAGCATTAGAATTCTTCTGCATTGTTTTATTACTCTCACTTGCATGCATTTTTATGGGGACAGGATTTTTTTTAAAGACCCTGCTTGTTCTGGTTGTAATATTTTGAATCCAGAGCTCTCTTGTGGGCAAGGTGCTTGGTACGGAGACAGTTAATTTCAGAAGCAGCAAATTGTCTTTCAAACCCTGCCAGCCTGCCTTGGCTGTGAATTTTCTCCCTTGTACAAACGCATCTGCCTGGCTGCTCAGCAAATTGGGTTAGGGCTCTCTCTGGAAGAAGCTAGAAAATACAGGTTTTGGGGTCTGGTTCATGCCTGGCTGCTTTACCAGCACCAGAGGTACAGAGGCAGGAGTGGGTAGCCAGGGCAGAGAACAGCAGGATCTTTTACAGTCTGCCAGCCTGTTGTGTCCCAAGTTATTACATGAAATCTTTAGAGGTGCAGTCCAACCCCCACAGACATATATATGCTTTCCTGCCTTTCTTGGACTTAGTGATGGGCTTGCAGGAGCAACAGTGTGAAGATGGGAGAAGTGACTGAGTTCAGGAAACACATTTGCTACTTGCTTAACCCCCAAACTGGAAATGGCTAATCTTCTGATTGCCCATTTCAACCTGCTTGCTTGGTTTTGGGTTTTTCTTTCCTCTGGAGCAGAGTGGAGGCACTGTATATGGCAGAGGATTCATAAAAGTCTGATCAGCTGATTCACTTCTTGTCACTTTATTTTTTCAAAGCTCGGGGAGGATTTGTGGTTGATGTTGGTAGTATTGTACACAGTGTGTCCAATGGGATTTGTGCTAACCCCCCAAGTTTGCCCTAGATCTGAAGAGCCAGTTGATAGCAAGGGCTACTGTACTGTTCCCAAAGTTGAAGTAACTTTAAAAAAATTGAGATGCAGCAGGAGCTGCTCCTGCTTGCAGGAGCTGCTGGAGCAGGGTGCCATTAATCAACATTTTTGGGAGCCTAAATTGGGCCAGGCTGATAAATTTCCTACTGGGAGAGAGACACCCTCACAGACCGAGCTTTGCTGCCCTTGCTGAAGAGGATTTTGGAAATGCAGGACTGCAAACACAGGGGACTGAAGGTGAGGCCCCTGTGGGCTACTGCACCCAGAGCTCTACCAGCTCTGGTGTGAGTGGACTCTCTCCAAATAGAGCTGGAACAAGCTGTACTTGGGGAGGAGGAATCCACCCCATAGGGTGCCCAGTCACTGAAGGCTGGCTCTGTGCTAAACCTCCACCAAGCACTGATCCTCTTTTCTTTTGCAAATAATGGACTGTGTGTGTCTTTCAGATCACAGAACTTCTCCAACTAATGAGTCAATTTAAAGAAATGGGCTTTGAACTAAAAGACATTAAGGAGGTCTTACTATTACATAACAACGACCAACACAACGCTTTGGAAGATCTAATGGCCCGTGCAGGAGCCAGCTGAAAACACATTCCTGGATTCTCGGCGTGCAACGGAGCAGGACCAGCCCCGCCACCTTCACATCCAGTGTGACTTGCTCTCGGCAGGAAGGAGTCTGGCTTTTCACATACATGGGAGAGTGACTGAGCAAGCCCACTTGCCTGCATCACTCCAGCATTTCTCTTTCCACTGAGAGCCACCTTTCTTTCTTAAATTAAATTTTTAAAGTGTCCTTTCCTAAGTTTCCTTTTTCCAGCTTGGCCACGGAGAGTTTAGACTGCCCAATCTCTACTGGAATTGTACATAGGTAGAGACAGGAGTGGTTTCTCCCCCTCACTGTTGCACTGGAGTTGGACAGAAGAATACTAAGTTGGTTATGAAACTAGGATGCTTTGGTTCTTTGAAGCTGCTTTCATGGTGTCTGCTTGTACTGAATTACTTGACTGTCACAGTCCAGATTAACTGGTTAAATTTGACCTTTAGTGCAATGGAGTTTTATTTTTTGGTTGAAAGTTAGTCTGTAACTTAGTAAAACACTGGTTCAGAAACCGTTGCTATGCATAAAGAGAAAAGCTGTTCCTCTTGTGGTTTTTTTTTGGGGGGGGGGGGGTTTACCCACACATCCAACACTTCTGCCAGACATGAGCATCCAATGCCGAGTGGTGTGTAAGTTCTCTTGAAACAGGTAAGCTGTGAACTCTACCTGGACCTGCAACTTGTGTTGGTTCTTGAATCTGAAGGCAGAGAGCTGGGGCTCAGTATTCTTAATCCCCCAGGCTTGTAGGATATTTAAGACAATGCCCTGCTAGGAAATCAGTTATCTTTGTTTTAAATAATACTCAGTGTGATGCAGGAGGTTTCTTTCAAGCACTTTCTTTAAAACAAATATACTCACTGCATTAGTTCCGTTTTTCACACTGCTATAGAGTTATGTAATAACATCTAGTACTAGAAAACAGGTTTTGGGTTGTTTTTGATAGTTCAAAGTATTACATTGTACATTGTTCAAGTTCTAAATACATAAAATATCAGCAGTCTTGAGGAATCTTTGAAGTAATTTGCTAAATATTTTGATTCTGCAGAAGAACAACTAATAAAACCCTCAAATATAACTCCCAGTGTCATGGTTCCCATCTCTCATGCTCTTTGGCTTCAGCAGATGAAGAAGGTGCTGGATCCAGCCTGCTCAGGTGCTGCCTGTTCCTGGAGGCACGCATGAACACTGTGTTGGGCAGAATGGCCAGAGGTCTCTGGCCAGGCGGCTGCAGTGGTGGAACATGCTGCTTTTTTCTGTGGCTTATTTTCGTTCTGTTGCAAAAACCAAGCCTAGGGATCAAAACCCATGCTAGAGCATGGAGCTGGGAGCATTGGACTTCGGGAGGGGAAAACAACTCAGCTTGTTGCCTCAGCTTAGGTTTTTCGGTAGGAGGTTTTAGCTCATCAGGGTCCTGAAGGAGATGGCTTTGTCTCTGTTGTTAACCGTGTATAACCAAAACATCTAATTTGGGTCCAGTGTTAACTCCTGGAGTTCTCTGTGAGGTGCTCAACTATGTTAGTTACATACCTTTACTTAAAACAGAATGATGCTGAGGAGAGATGTAGCTGGCAAGTATCTAGGAGATGTGGAGATGGATGATGAGTAGGACTAGGGCAGATTGCCTTGCATCGTATCCTGAAGCATTGAGCTTCACCAGCTTCTAGTGGTGGAGCGGAAATTAAAACTTGTCTAAGAAGGACATTCAGCATCTGGTGGGTCAGCAGCTGCTGCCTCTGTGGGTGCAGGTAAAGCAGTTGCCTGGCTTTCCTTCCCAGGTGAGAAACGTGACAGTTTGAAACAAGGAAATGGGGTTCCTGATTGATCAGGAAAGCTGGAAAACAAAATTCAAAACTGCTTTACTGTCACGGCTGAGAGCATTTGGTTGTGTTCTGGTTCTCTCAGAATTAATATCCAAACAAGTCTGTGTCTGGTACTAGACAGTTATGAAGGGGCAAGAAGTCTTGCCAGCAAATAAACAACTATTTAGACCAAACCTTTGAATAAAATAATCTCTTTGGTTGCATTAATGTGTGTTAAGTTTTTTCACAGTTGTCATCCTCTGGCTCTTAACCCCGCTACAGTAACCACTCTGCTTATGGAGACTGTTGTAGAGGTGAGAGGAGAGAGGTGAAGATGGGAAGTGATACCTGTGAAACTGGTCACCTCCTTCCAAAGACATACCCATCTGTGTCTTCCCCAGTGATGTTGCTCTTACTTCAGCAGTGAGGTTTCTGGATTTACATCACCGGGTGGCTGAAGGCTGGAACCATGTTTCTGGGGTGCCTTCTCACAGAAGGAAAGAGCATGGAGTGAGGGGATTAACCTGGTGGCTTAGGGGAGAGGCACTTCTGAATGTGTAACAAGTGACACCATGTCATGACACTTGAATGTTGTTCTGGGTGCCATGCATTGCTAGTGACTCTGGTACTGTCAATTCTTTCCTGTCAAGTTACGAACAAAGCTCAGCCTGGACATGGGGAGGTCCTGCTGATGGCTGGTGTGGGGCTGGGCTCTGCCCTGCTGCTGGCTGCTGAGATGACTGCATCCCCAGTCGCACTTGAGACATTAGGGCTTTTCCTTAGGTTCTCAGGTCAGATTGATTTATGTCCCCAACACTTAGCACTGCTTCGACTTTGTCAGAGGTGGTTCTGCTGCCTTGTGCTAGCTGCTGCCAGATACTGAGGTCTGGGTGCCTTGGTGGAAAGGCTTGTGAGGAGAAGTGTAGAGGCAGAGCCAAAACTGGTGGTTGTACTTTGAGCCAGAGACCCCCTGAGCTGCCTCCTGATGGTTCCTGGCCAGCAGCAGCCTGGTAAGGGTGACTGAAGAGCCGTCTGTCACCCACACAGCAGCCATGGGGGTCCCACTCTGCCTGTACATGGCTGGAGACCTGGTGGGATGAGAGGTGCTGCTGTGGTCACTGCCTTGTTTTGAGGATGACTTCTTCCTGGGATCTGACAGTCTTCCTCTGTGCTCCAGGGCTGCAGTGTGCCCCGAGGCTTTCTTTGGCCGGCCTCGTGGCTCCTGCAGCAGCTTGGCTCTGCCAGAGCACCCTGGGCAGTGTGGGTTGCCAACCCCAGAGCCCACATCAGCAGCTTTTCTGCACGGTGTGTGGCTGGGCAATTCTCCATGCTGGGGAGATCGCTAGCTTCTCCCAGCGGTGCAGCAAAACCTGGTGCGAGGGTTGTTCTGCTGGTGCCACAGACTGTCCGGGTCGGCCGCATGTGGCTGGTGGCTGGAGGACACCTTCTGAAACACCAGCTGCGTCAACAGGCCAGCTGTGAAGGGGATCCTGATTCCCAGCTCAGTTAATCTTTTGCAATCAAACAAGCATGCATTTTGATCACATTTACTTTAAAACAAATTTTACCAGAGTTCTGTAGTAAATCAAATTTTATTTTAAATAATGTCAATTACTCAAATAAAATATCAAGCATCTGCCATGAGCATTAATAGCCTTTGTTGCACCTGAATACAAACATGAACCCATTTTAGTTCTGCATTTATTTGATTGTACATGGCCAGGCTCTCTTAAAATCTTAGACTGCTGCAATGACAAACACTTTCACACACGCTCCTCAGGTTGAAATGAAAACCACTCATATCAGGTGTCAGTGCAATATCAAACAGCAGGAAGGGGATGACACTTTTAAAATGCTCATTTTCACACAAGAATTAAAGCAGCATCTAGGTAATAACCTTAATAGCAGAGAGAAAAACATTACTGGTTTTGACAGCTTTGGTAGTTTCCGTTGCATACTAGAAGCCCAGTTTTGGTATCTCCTGGGCATGCAGCACTTCAAGCATGTCCATAGTCCTGTTATTGCCAAGGATGGGTGGTTTTTCACAGCCAGGGCTGCTTTTTTTATTATTTTATTTTATTTTAGTCAAGTCTCACATTCAGTAGAGAAAAATGAAATTCTGAGAGCAGACTGATAATAAAATCTTACATTTAACAAGATATAGTCTTGTGGATTGGCTGGATGGCTCCAGTTTAAAAAATATTATCAGACCTTGGAAAACTGCTTTTTTGTTGTTGTTTTGTTTATTTGTTGTTTCTCAGTGTTCCTGGCCATTCCTCCAGGGAGCGAATAGTTCCTGCTCTGGGAACTTGCACTGGGGCTCAGATCTGCCAGACAGACTTGCCTTTTTCACAGTAGACTGGACAGGATTCACAGGTGGCTCAAATTTGGTAGCTGACTTAACTCCCATCTCCTCTTTTCATGGAAGTTTTTGGTCACTCATCTGTTTTGTTGCAACTATCTCTGAAAATACTGAGGTTAGGACATGGCACTATGATTGTGTGAATGGCTCCGCCTTGTGTGCTGCTTTAGAAATGGCCACCTTGGGTAAGAGACTGAAAATACCTGTAAATGTACTTTGCTGAGCTGCTCTTTAAAAAACCTGAAAGTACCATCAACCAATACTCATTGCCCAAATGTCAGCGTATGTAGAGGGGAAGTTTTCCTCCCTAGCACTGTGTTACTGGCTGGGCATCTCATTTTCTTGTGACCTGTGCACATGTCCTACAGTCTGACATTTTCCTTGGCTCCAAATGAAGTTACAAAGCTCCTCAGCAGCTCCCCAGTAGCCTTGTTTTCTGTGTGCTTGCTGAGAAAGTGCTGGAGAAACTACTGTAAGTGCTCACATCCATTTATGCTTTCAGAAGGTACAAGAACTACCCAGCTGCCATGTGTTGTCCTCACCTTACCCATGGGAAAGATCTCCCTGTCCCCAGGAGGTGGAGGGAGGCTTTCTAAGAGTTTATTGTTTTAAAAGGGAGCTCGGTTTAATGCCTGCTCTTCCCTCCATGGTTTTAACAAGATGCCGGGTGTCCCACTGTTTTATAGCTCTCTGGTGGCTGTGAAGCACCCCTGCTCTGTGCTGTGCACAAATACCAAAATACCACTGACACTAAGAGTCTTGCTCCTGGAAGCCTCATTTCTCTGGGCAAGGAAGGCTTCTGAAAAGGGGGCTAGGAGACCTGGGTTCAGGTGTGATGTGCCACTGACCTGTAACCTGGACAGAGGAACCATCCTGAGAGCCATAAACTCAAACCCTGGAGGGATGCTGCTCTATGCTCCACAGAGTAATCCAGTCTCAATTGCAAGATGGAGACAAATCAGTGCTAAAAAAACCCCCTAGTAGTCAGGGCACTGATGTAGGACTTCTGTTACGAGTCCTCCCCTTGCACTTCTGTTCCCCAGGGCTATGCTGTGTGACATTCCTGGGAGTGTTTGCACCAAATATGCAACCCAGATAACTGAGTGTCACTGCGATTACTGTATTGCTGCTTGGCCAAACCTGGGCTCCTTGGGGTAGCTGTAGAAGCAGGCAGTAAAATTCACAGCTGGTCAAGCAGCAGTGTCCCCTTACCACTGGCATTTCTGGCTACTGAGCAGGCTTTGATTGAGCTACTACAGGCGTTACTGAGGAGACACTGAGATGGCCAAATGTGCTGCACCAGTTCTAATTTTGGAGCGGGAGCACTCACACAGCACGTTTTCAGCTGAGCATGTTTCCAGGTCACTTCCGGCTTCAGCAAGTAGACTTGTTTTGTGGTTCAGATGTGATGCATGCAGCAGCAGAGCTTTTGCAGGGCTCCAGCTGATGTTTCTGTAGTTCTTGATTCAAATACCAGCTTCACATAACAGCACTGTTAGCAGCTTCTGAAATGCCACAGCCTCTAACCAGACCCTCTTCTGATGCAAAAAATCAATTCTGTCAGCCCGGACAATGAGCACACTACAGCTGTGCCATAGTGCAGAGATCAGACATCATTTGTAGCAGGTAGGCTGTTGGCCTCTCACTGTTGGCAGTGGTATGAAACCCACATTCTTATTAACACACTCGATGAGCCTTTGGTACAAAGTCCCTACTAAACCACTCGTTACCCATGACTTAAGCCACCTCTTTCAGGAGCCCTGGAGTGTTTGTCCCAAGCAAAGAACAAATGCGACAACAGCCTGCCTTCTTCTGAAAGTGACAGCACTTCTTGCCCTGGCCTTGACTTCCATTTAGTTGGGGTCTAGTTACGTGAGTGTACTTAACAAACAGTGGCTCCTCTCTCTTTCCTGGCTTCTGTTTGCAAACACTTTTCTGGATAGCTTTTTTCTGTTCAGACCTGCGTCTGGCTTCAAAGTGTTTTTTCTTTCTCCCTCATTTTCTTGGCAACACAGAAGTGCCTTTAGCATGTGAGAAGCTGCTATGAATACTGTGGACAGGACTGCCTGCTGCTTGGTGAGATATTTAAAAGGCTGCTGAATTGTTATTCTTAAGAATGTGGCTTACTGGTATTAAGGAAATACAAAACCTTGTGGTGCCAAGTAGTCATCTCTCATTTACTCAGAATTCTCTCCATCCTTATCTAAAATACACACTAATCACTAACATCAAACCAAAAGCTATCCCCTACCCACCCACACTCTGCATCACCAAGTGCAGCATTTCCTGACTGGAAAAGCTGGCTGTTTCCATAGCTGGTTTTGTGCATGTGTAAGCAAAGAAGGTCTAAACTGGTGGAGGTGTTTGCAGGGACATGTCAGTGCCAGGAGAGGCTAAATAGAGCTGAAGCTGGGCTCGCATCGTTTGGATACACTTTGACTTCAGTACCAAGACTTCATCCAGCTTGGTCACGAAATTCTGAAAATCCTGGTGAAGAAGGGAAAAGGAAAGTTTAGGGAACAATAGTAGCAGCAGGTTGGAGAAAAATCAGCGTATTTTATGCACTGTAGCAGAAAATAAAAGTATGTTTTCCATTCTCCAGCATAGTAGATTAAATCAGTGTTTCCTTATTAAAGTCCTGACCCTCACAAATACCTAAATAGTTAGCCTCTAAATACCGAGGATAACTTACTCTGGTAGTTTTATCTGTTTGTGAAGTTACAGCTAATACAATGGTTTAAAAATAAAAATAAAAACAAAAAATAAAAATAATACAAAAAATAAAAATGTATAAAGCACCTGTTATCACCCTTCTACACCAGTTAGCTTTTCAAAGGTTTGGTACAGGTACCAAAGGTTTGGTACTGGTCATCTGACATGCAGTTTACAATGTACTGAACTCTGTTCCTGACACCTCTTGGATCTAGCAATCATGAAAATAAATGATGAGCTGGGCCACTCATTGATCAGACATAATAGCCCATTCTTGGGAGATGGAAGGGACTATTTTACATCAGGTCACAGGGCCAGTCCAACTCCTGCATGGCTACAGGTCTGCTAGATCTGACATGAGAAATACCAGCAGTGTATATAGCCTCGGCCAAGGGGAACTCTACCTTCCATAGCAACCTGCCACACGGATAAAAAGTGATATGAAACTGTGATTAAAACTGAAATGGAGGCAGTTATTTTTAAGTAGGGCTTGTATTAATAAGACAGCACTCAGACTTGCTCTGCTCTCCAGCTGAGAGTAGAGTTTGGTGCCTCTGTTCACAGGTCAACATCTAAGACACTGGGAGGTGTCAGCATCCTCAGGGCTAGGGACTTCACCTGCCACCACATGAAAATCAATCATTCAGAAGCTTATTTGGCAGGACTCCAGCTATCTCATGCACTGTATCTTTGTCTTGCAGGGACATCAGGACTGTAATGAAGACCAGCCCAGCTGTCATGGCATATTTTTCTTAAGCACTTTAAGTACTGCTTGGTTCAGTATGTGGCCGGTCTTGGCAGGGGTCTCTCCTGTGGCCAAAGTTTCATGGCTGGAGAAGATGCAACCATATGAAAGTGGAAGGAGAGAAACTGATACGGGAAGTCCAAGCTGATTTCATTGATCAAAGAAAGGTCATGCTGTGAAATAGCACTACAGAATATATTATAAGTTATTCACACACTGCTGGGAGGCCTGGCAAGCTTGTCATAATTCTGCTAGCCAGAAGATGATTGCTTGCTGCAAGGAGCAAATAAACAGGGGGAGGGCTGGTGTCCAATGACCAAGAGATTTAGGAAGAACAACCTCAAAAGACTTAAAAAAATAAAAATACAAAAATAAAAGATTGCTTTGTATCACTGCATTCTCTGCAACAAAACTAATAGTTTATGGCTCTTGTGCTACTTTGGGAACTTCTATATGTTATCTGGTAACACATCACATGGAGCTGGAAATCACAGCAAATAAGCCATATGACAGCTCCATTCCGAAGTCCCTGAGGCAAGAGTCCCTGTAGTTGTATTTCAGATCTGAACTGTGATAGGAATTAAAATGGTTTGATAATGTAATGCAGTAATGGAGGTTGGCTTTATTGATAAGATGAGGGAACTGGGAAGGCAGGAGGTTCTCACTGGGAAATGTTAGAAGACTGGGTGAGAGATGAGACTTCCCAGACAGCTGTGACATGCATCTATCTGGATGCAGGAGAAACAGAGAACTGGGATTGCCTGGCTAGCAGTGGGGCCATGCAGGTGCCAGTCTTTAGGTCTAGCCTACACTACTGCCATCCGAGACAAGGATAAGCCAAGAAACACTTGAGTGACAAAAGTCAAGAGCCTGTGAGGGCGCAAGTGACAGTGGTTAGAGCACTGGAGTGTGTGGGGCCAGGGGTTTGCACATCTGCAGCGTGACAGGCAAGGGACTCCCAGAAGGAAGAGGCAACATGGCACTAGTCCACCAACTGCAACATCCCAGCGTCATGCTTTAGGGGTGTGTGTTTTCTGTGGTATTGACTTACTTGCTTCAGCCTATAAGGAGAAAAACGTCACATGGAAAGACGCCCTGTTTGGTACAGTCTGGTACCCATGATGCAAGATAAGAGAAAGCTGTTTTATCAGAGACAAGCAGTTCAGAGTTGGCCCATCAGTCTCCTCCTCCCCCAAGGACCTGGCAAGGTGGAGACTGGCAAAGACACAACAGGTACTGAAAATGAGCGGCCTCTCCTAGGACTCAGGGAGGCATCAGAGAATGAGAGGAAGAACTGACGAGGAATGTCACATCACTAATTCAAGTTAATAATCTCTAAGATTAATTTATGCAGGTTCAATGGGCACGGAAATCACCATCTGAAACACTTACCGTTGCTGACATCTGATTTATCAAGCACTCCTCCTTGAAGCACAAGGATGCCATTTCATCCAGCTGCTGCCGATGGGCCTGAATTACAGCCTGTCTGATTAACATAAAATATACCACTGGTTACACAGCCTGCTGCGCTACCTATAATTACCATTGGCCTCAATAAACCCTTAAGAAGGAGGAATACCCCAGAGGAAGCCTTGCTGTCCTGTAGTCCCTGTCATTCAGAAAGTGTATACCAGTGCTCCTTGAAGTGCAGTGGACTGCACTGGTTTGGGGTTAAAGATGACCTTGATGACTGAGGATTGCTCAGAGGGGACTGCCAAAGCCTCTCATTAGCATAGGCAGCACGGGGGCACATACTGCTTTTTACCACAGGGAAGTCTAGGAGCAAAAAAGTTGTCTAATTAATTGGTGAGATGGCTTACAACCATAAGGTTGTAAGTCATTTTGGTGAAAAACAGTCAGAGAGGGAAGGCAGTGCTGCTGTTCATTCTTCTGAGCAAGGTTCTCTGACCAACAACATATTCCAGTCACGTGAATGCAGTCCAGTCCTTGGGAGCTGACAGTAGCAGCTCATAGGACTTTGAAGCTTTACATCTACACCTTCAGTGACTGCCCAGGCGCTCTATCTGTTTTTCTTTCCATAGGGATGGAACAGCTATCACCTGCTTCTTGATGGGAGGTTTTGATATATTTTAGGTACTTTACAGCTTATAGGAAGCCAACTAATTACTGAGAACTGCAGTTTGTATTATAATATTCATTCCTCTAGCATTATCCTAGGAAGCTCTAATGGAATAATTGGCTTCCTGTGAGATTTTAAAATATCACTAAATAACAGGCAAGCATATATTTATAAGATAATGACTATAAATTATCATTAATCTTATTAAATAATTATTTCATAGATTGATTTCCCATCAGTTTTTAAAGTACATATGAGTGTGATACACAAATAAAGGTAAACGTATCATGTGTCTAGAATTTCTAAGCTTCATGACAAACTTCAGTGATGAGCAAGACTTACTGTGCCTTTTCTAGGGCTTCTCTCTGCCACTTTTCCATCTCTGATGTAGCACTTGGAGACTTGCTGTTGGACAGGCCTGAGGAGCTCTTTGTATTTGCTAATGGCTTATTATCTTTGGTTGCAGATCCTGAATCCGCAGCAGAAGTCTCTTGTGTAAAAATACCCTGCATTAAATTGTTTTTTAGCAACCCTATTTCCTCACTGCTGAACAATGACTTGGCTGGGTCTTCAGAATGACTGAAGTCCTCATTCCTCAGTCCTGACTTGGACTGCAACAGCAGGCTGCTTTCTTGAGAGGGGCACTGGACTGTGTAATCCACACTTCCCACACTGAGAAAGCATGGCGCACCTGAAAAATAGCTCTTTTCAGGTATATCAGCATTCATTTCCTGAGCCATGGGCTCAGCACTGGGTCCTTGATTTGGGTTAGATTTTCCCGAATTACCACTATTATCTTTGACATCAGCATCACACTGTCTGCCACCTGTGTATTCTTTGGACGTTGAGTTACTGAGAAACAAACCACCCTCTCTCTCTCCCCTGGAGCTCGTGGATTCAGCTGCACATGTTTCTGTCAGGTCACGTCCAACAAATAAACTGTGAATGACTCCTTGCTTTGATGAACCTGAGCCCAGAAGGCAGCAGCATGCCTTCACATCACAGCAGGCGGGTGAAAGCCACTTGTCCCCTGTTTGTGGGGAACGCAGCAGGGCACAATGTCTTCCACCACGACGCATTTGCTCCCCCAGTTCCAGCATGCTGTCTGTCAGAGCTCTGCTTCTCGTACACTGCCAGCCCTCTTCCTCAAACCTTTTCTGGGAGCCATGTATGTTCCTGTCTGACATCTGCTTCACACGGGGGGACTTCTCTTGGTTAGAATACACTCCCTCTGTATCAGTTGTTTCCTCATAGTCAAGAAGGGACACTGTGAGAGGGACCATGAGCTCAGAAGTGAATTCTGAGGAACAACTGGAAGATCCACAATGGTTAACTCCATTTTTTCGAGCTTTCCATTTTACATCTGCAAGAGCACCCTGTCTATCCAAAGTGGATTCTTCCTTCTCTTCATGCTGGAGGTCGATCTCTTTGCACTCTGGAGTTCCCAATTTTAATACAGGAGAAACATACGAGTCTGAAGCATCCTTTTCTGGAGTTAAGGTAGCTTCACTGGAGTAAACGAGACATCTGTGTTTGGATTTGTACTGTTTGTGATCAGGTAGGAAATCTTTGCCATTTTTCCAGTTACAAGCAGGATCTTCCTGCAGGCAGTAAGGTTTTTCTGCGGTATTGCTTGGAGGAGGCTCAATAGTTAAGTCATAGCTCCAGTCTGATGGAGTTTTGCTGCAGCCTGCATTTTTAATGGATTCCTCTGTCTTTGGGCTGCCCTCACTACAATCCCAGCTGTCATCTAGTTCATGTTCTTGCATGGGTATTGCATATTTAAAAAATAAATCCTTTCGCTTTTGTCCTTTTTGCTCTTCTTCAGTTCCTTGTTCTCTCTGATGAAGGAAAAATGAATGTTGACTGCATTTGTTGGCGTTTCTTCTTTTCATGCTCTTTTGACTACAGACAGGTGAGAAAGAATCTTCACTGAAATCACTATCATCCAGATCTTCCAGCTGCATCCCCTCTTTGCTCTGTACTTCTGTGGGAGTAAGGCTCAGCTCCTGCTTCACTTGAATCTCCTGGGGCTTGTATTGTGTTAAAAACCTCTCAAGAGGCTGATAGTTCAATTTTTGCTGTAGAATAGGTGGCTGCTGAAACTGTTGGTGATAAAGACGTAAATGCTCTTCCCTTTCCTTCTGAAATGGAGGCAGATTTGTCCACGTTTCAACACATTGTTTAGCAAAGGTGCTTCCCCACTCCTGTCTGCTGTCAGAAGGCAGATTTCCATCTCCAAAGGAAAAATCATCTCTAGAAACAAGCTGTTTCTGAACAGGTTGCACTGTCTGGACTTTCAGGCACTGGACGGGAGGTCTGTCTTGCATATACTTGTCTCTCTGGCCACTCTCTTTTGTTTCTGCCATGGCAGCATTTTTGATGATGAAATCCTTCGCAGTGGGGTTCTTTTCAGAGTGGGGGGACAGATCATCAGTTTTCTTCTTCAGGGGATGTGCTATCCGTAGGACTCCCTTAACTGGGCTAGCATGGTGGAACCACGGTGAGCTGGGATTTCCTTTGTAGACATGTCCTTTGTTGATTCCCCTGGGGGTAGAGGTAAAAGGGACACTTGGTGGCTGGAGTGCTGCAGGACATGCCTTTGTTTTTGTAGCACTTGAGGGATGCTGGAGGCCTAGCTTCACTTTCTTTGGGGAGCTCTTTTCCCCAGGTGGCAAAGAGGGAGAGTTTTGGACGCGTTTTGGAGATACGTTTCCAGCTGTCCGACGCCTGTTTGTGACAGGGGTAGAACATTTAATCCCTTTCTTCAGCTCTTTGACCCTGTAAATGAGGCTGGCTTTAGAAAATGTCATGCTTTCAGAGAAAGAACAGTGTCTTCAGAACACACTAATGCTTTCACATATGAAGGCTAAACACTGAATTCAATGTCATGATTTCTGTTTTAATTGTCAGTGATCCACGCAGGCATTAAAACCCCTCTGCCAAAGTGCCTGAACTTCTAGAAAGGTCTACAGCACTATTTTGAAGTGCTTCCTTGAACAGTGCATAACAGGTCAAACAACTGAAGATGGTCTCTGTTTCAGTGGTAGGGGGTTGCATTTCCACACTTTATAATGCAGCATGCACAGTGCCAGCTCAAGACAAGCTAGTACTCCCCACAGCACATCACAGAGTCCCACAAGACACAAACTAGGGCTTCTGGAGTAGTTGCAGTGGGGCTAATTAGCTCAGATGATATGTGTACAGAGCTACAGTGCTGCTGGATCAGACTCATCACTGCAACTGTGACAAGCTGCTTACCTGGTATCACCCTATCCCCTCAACTGTTTCCTTTATTCCTCTTCCCCTTAAGCATCTCTTGTCCTCTTAACCCCAGCATTGCACAGCCTGTAATTCACCTCCTCCTGTGTAGGAGGAAGGGTGAAGGACTTGCACACATTCTAGGCAGAACTACCATACAAAACTAAAACAAAACTTTTGATTGCTGATGTTAGTAATCCTGCACTTACTAGGAGCACATTGATATTTTCATCACTAAAAGCTGTCATCAGAAAGGATTTACAAGACCCAGAGAATTTTAAGACCAAATCTAAGAGCTAGAACAGGTAAGGATTTTATTTGCATTGTGAAAATTGCATTTCTTGCCTAAATCAACATTTCCAATGCAACCAAAATAAAATGTAACCACAAACATCATACATGACTTTTTTCTTTGTGTTTTTCACCTTGGCAAGATTGAGCTTCATCACCCACCTGTCAGCATATCGTAAAGTGTTCAGGGTATGCTCTGTAGCTATGTGGCTAGGTGATACGTTGGCTATCATACATGTCTTGGAATTGCCGATGAAAGAATCCTTTAGCACCTAGGGTTGGAAGGGAAAAACAAGATTCTTAGCAATTCACGTATTTATTTTTAAACATGTGCTTGCTCTTATTTTACACAAAATATGAGGGAAAGTGATTTAATTAGGTCAGAACTCATGAAAAGTTAGGCTAAGTTACCTTGCATTTCCTGTAAATTAGCAACATGTACAGAGGCAGTTTAACATGAGGCAGGTGATGCACAGTTACTGTCTCTCTTTTTTTTAAATGTAGTCCTCTTGTCTCAATTTGTCTTGCAATTCTTTGTTTACAATTTAAAATGAATGAGTGTTAACTGGGGCTCTGAACAAGCCCTTGCACCAGGTGCCATAAGGGTGCCCATACGTTTTGAGTGATAAAGCGTATGTTACAACTGGAGTGAAGAAATGTTGATGATCTCTCCCATGAGTGTTACTGCACAGAAGATGCACGATTGGTTGCAGACTGGGTGGAGATGGATGGTAACTGAATGAGTCTGGAAGGTAGTGTTTGGTTTTAGTTTTTAGTTTATTTGGGTTTTACTATGCCAGTCCCCAGGACTGACTGGGGGAACTGGCAGTTGGCCTTAATTCTGTGATTCTCTTTAAAATTAATGTTTGGAAAAGTTATGCATTTCTCTTTTCTTCAGTAGTTTAATAGCATTTATTGAATCATGCCTTTTTTATTATTTTTTTTTTATTTTGTCCTCATCAGGGAAATCTCTACTGTTGCCTTTCTGCTTGTTTTACCTGAGTTAATTTGCTTTGCCGGAAGGGAGTATGTGCATGTTCCTGATCCAATGCTCGAATGCATTCCTTTAGCTACCAAAAGAAAAACAACAAAAAAACAAGAAAACAGAGGGTGAAAAACATATCAATCACACACTGGCAAGGCACTGAATTACATCAAACCTAACCTACAAATTTATTATTTTCCTCATGCACCTTTGACTCCTACTCTGTGATGTCCCTTGCAAGGGGAGTTTGCTGCTGCCGCAGCCACAAACAGCCAGCTTCAGCTGGGTTAGGTATCAGTAGCAGTTTAGCTGCACTCAAAGGGAGCAAAGCTGCAGCACAGAGCACAGCTAGCCCTGCCTGATGGCACTGTTTAGCACACACAGAGCTCCACACTACTGTGGACCTGCTGCTGCCTGCACCATAGCTAAGTAGTTTGAAGTCAGATTGGGTGTACACTTGACTATGCTGCAGCTTGCAGGGCAGGCGTACCCCAGATTCATATACCTGTAACACCCTAAGAACAGAGCTTTTTGAGCTCCATCTCTTTAAATTTATTTAAAGAGCTCTCAAATTTCTTTCTTCTAAAACAAGCTCTTCCCCTTACGAAAAAACCCCAACACTTTGGACAACAGTAGTGCAAATTCCTTATGCCACTCTAGCAATATTTTCATACCTTAGTCAGAGATAGCATGAGCTAATAAGTGCATATTCCTCCCCATACTGACTATAATCTGCAGTCTATATGTCCCATCTATGCGTGGGTACATGGGCTGCATTAGAAGGCAGTTGATCTCAAGCTATTTCCTCTTCACACCAGTGCAACACGCCAAACCCAGCCAAAGGGGAGAGCATGGACCAGCACCAAATAATTATCTGTGAGGGGAGCTGGGTTCAAGTCCACGCTCAGAAGGTAGTATAGATACAGCCTGTCTGTCTAAACAAACGTGTCACTGTGACCTCTGACAGGCTAAGAAGAACTATACACAAAACAGTGAGAGTGAAGCAACAGACTACCAAGGGAGTGGAGATATGGCTACAGAATTCCCATTAAAACTAATAGAACGTGAGCAGCTAGCTACACCCATGCCTTTCACAGAATGCATCAGATCTTCTTGTTGTTAATAACCACCAACAGAGGTAGCCTGTAGTCTTGAAGAAACATCCCTTGATTTATTACCAGCCTTGGAAAAAGATGTCGTGTTCAAACTCAAAGATGTGCACTTTTTTTCCATGTTTCCAGTGGAATAAGCACAATAGCATCACAGCCCATATCAAGCCTGGATGCTCTCTAAAATTGGCAGAAATGGACTGCATAGCCATGAGACAAGTCTTTTAGAGCAAATATCGAAAGAAAAATAAGCAGATTACAGTATTGTCATGGTGATACTAGCATGAAGCAGCCTTTCTACATTTAAAGCCTTTCTACATTCTACATACACCCACTTAAAATGACACGTATTTCTCACTTTTACTGCATTTTATTAAAAATCACACCTCTAACGAGATCAAACTATTCTGATTTTTTATTCTGCTTCTCATAATTGCAGTATCTGAATATCTTCTACTTGAAGTCAACGTGAATATTCAAACCAGCAGCAAACTTCAAACTTCATGTGTTTTAAGGCCCGAAGAGAGCGTTATGATCATTGAGGGCAGAGCTAGGTTTTACAGGCTGCAGGTCATGTAGACTTACCCAAAGATGCCTTTTATGGTTAATTCAGTCACTACTTGTAGACTGCGTTGATATTTACTCAGCTTCACACAATACCAAAAATACACACACTGATTTTAAAGTTCCTTTTAAAATAATTCCATGAGCTTACATTAAGCCTCACTTCTCAGGAATCCTTTCTATTCAGGTCCTGACTCCCCATGCCACTCAGTTATTCCCCAGCAAGTACTCAAGAAAGCATGAAGTACAGAAACACATTCACTTTACATGCTGTCTCCTAGTATGAAGGCTAATATTCCACAGCAGGAAAGCCTCTGTGCAAAAGAGCATTCTCCATTCTCAAAACAGAGCAAGGCACCTCCTATTTAGAGCACACTAAGAGGTACGGTTGTGTGCACTAACTTCTGCACTGTTGACTCATCCTCACTGATTGCATATCACCTTCAGTCTCACTTAGAGAAACCCTCAGTCATCAGTGAGCTTTGTTCATTTAAATTGAAGGAGGCGCAACGTCTTCTGCACAATTTATACTTAGAGGCAATTCTGCTTTATCTTAAATGGCATTTCTTTGCTCCTTGTCCCTCTTTACATAACTGTGTACATTTATAAAAGACAGTTTGCATTAAGAGTGCATTTCTTCCTGTTCCTTTCTCCCCACACACGAACTGCTAGTTTCTATGCTCTGGAATATTTACGTCCTTTACTTCTGATGTGAAAGAGAAGTCTGAGTTCAAGTGGTGAAAAGAAGCAGCACGAACAGATGTGCTTTTATGAAACAAATATGGCAATCCCAAGACAATATTCTCTGGAAGTAAAAGGGACAAAGCTTTCTACATAAAATATGGGGCACTTATACTACATCTAACGTTCTCCATGCTGTGTTTACCTGGCTGGCTGTAAGAATGGATTAAAAAGACTTTATTTTCATCACAAAATCTTTTCCCTCTTAAATTGTCTTTCAGGCATGAGACAAATTAAACTGGACACACTTAGTACTTTGGTTATTTTTTCCCCTCCATGGAATACATGCGTATATTATTCCATGGTTCATTTTTATCCTAAAACACATGCTAATAATTAAATACAAAACCTTCCCCAGACATGCTAATAGCTTACTGCTAAAAGACTTTGGTTTATTTCTGCTCCTTCCATTTTTGTTTGTCGATCTGAGTCTCTGGCATCAGCTGCCCTTTCACTGCCAGCCAAGTCAATGAATGATATCCTAGAAAAAACAAAGTTGCATTTATCTTAGGGGCTTTTTTTTTTTTTTTCCTTTTTCTTTTTTTTCTTTTTTAAACCAGAGGGCTGCAACACATGACATCAGAAGAATCATTAGAAATAACTACTTTTGAACAAAAAGAAATAACCACTGGAAATATCTGAGGCACCAAAATAAGCATAGCAGCAGGAACAGTGTCAGACCACCCTGGCACTGACACAATCGTAATAGAAAGTGTAATTGCATGTGATGAGAGTGCTCCACAGTTTAATGGATACACTGTTGAAAGTGCAACACATTCATCTCTCCAGATAATCACTGTGCTTGTAGCTTTCTAAGAACACAGTTAAAGAAATTTTAAATTTCTTGATTCTCCTTCCAGGTACAACAAACAATTGCCCTATTAAATAGGAATTCAGGGCAATACAAACAGAAATTTCCAGTGTAGTAACTAATACACTGAGTTTTCAGTGTTCCTTTTCCCTCCTTTCCACAAAACTCCATTACTCCCTCTCACGTTCCCTAGCTCTGGGTGCCAGCTGCTGTACTGACTGTTGCACTGTATCTTTGTCTTTGCCCTTCTTCTTTTCCTGGAACAGCCCTGACTTCTCTTACAGGCATATCCTGGGATCCTTTCCCCACTCCAGCTTCATCTCTCTTTCAGTAACAAAAAAATGGCACGCATGCCACACCTACATAACCACATACACTTCTGTTTCTAAGCCTGCCTGTTCTGCCTTTTCCTCTCTCCACTATTTGTGGCTCTTCCATTTTGCCTTGTATTTAAAATAAGATCCTGTGAAGCAAGACTGCATGGTAGTTGCTGGAAGGTTGTGTCAGCGCGTTTTTTGACACTCAGCAATAATATAGATACCTACACCTCTTCCCTCAGACCTATTTCTTGGGCTTGTTTAGTCTGCAGAAAAGATGACTGAGAAGAGGCACAATTACAGTCTTCAAATATGTAAAACGGCTTCTACAAGAGGAAGTAAACCGCTCTTTTTGTCTGCTGCAGATAGCGTCAGAGTCACACTCTCAAATTATCAGGGAGGTTTAGGTGAGGTACTAGGATTCCTCTGACCAAAGGCAAACATCTCTAATGGAATCATCTCCACCTGAGCTAGTCATCCTAGGCTCCTTTTGTAGTCAATTACAGGACAGAGGTGCTTTGAGGGGCAAATGCATCTGACCTAATTTAGGTGACTCTGCAGAATGGCATGAATTGCATCCCAGAAATTACTATTTCTTTCTACCGACTTCAAAGGTGACGAGCTCACATGCGGATAAGCCCATTGCAGACATCTGCCTTTA
Organism: Ciconia boyciana; assembly: GCF_034638445.1. Taxonomy (NCBI): domain Eukaryota; kingdom Metazoa; phylum Chordata; class Aves; order Ciconiiformes; family Ciconiidae; genus Ciconia; species Ciconia boyciana. Next base: position 22,601,321 of record NC_132937.1, read on the forward strand.
GCCAGATTAATGCCAGACAGGAAAAGCTTTCTAACACTGAAGACGAAGGGATGGATTTGATTGCCAAACTCCTTCACGGGAAATTTTTACAAGTGAGTTTGATAAAGCTCTCGCAGATGTGGCTTAAGCGCTCTCCCGGTGAACAGAGAAAAGGCTGTGAAATTTCTCAAAGTCCCTTTGAACCTTATCTTCTGATTTAACTCACAGCTGTCCACTAACTCAGCACCTCCTCTTTGTTTGTCTCCTGGATGTTTGTCTCAGGGCTTGACTTCCTCATCAGCCCTGGGCACTCCCGCTTCCAGTCTTACCTTCCAAATGTCCTGTTGGCTGTGTCTTTAATTTGGATTTGGATGATAGCATGAGATCGAGAGGAATCTGAGTTGACTCCAGTAGCTCCTGTGCTACGTTCTCTTCCCCCCTTCAAAATCACCTGTAAAAGAAGGGGGACAAAATCCAAGCAAATTGTAAATAAAAACACAATCTCTCAGAAAGAGATCTTGTCCTCCTAAGATGAGGTAACATTAGGAGGAATGGTTCATTACAGCCTTAAAATTTGGTGCAAGGCAGATGTTAAGTTAGACTGGATCCCTTCCAATGTTTCTTTCAGAACTTTGTATATGGACTTGCTTGCAGTGACACTACGGAGCTTAGAGAGCACACTGCAGGTAAGAAGTTGTTGCATTGCACATTCACTTGGATTTGTAAAATATCCAAACTATAAAATTAAAAACAAAAGTATGGCAGAAATGGAAGAAAGTAAGACTGCAGACATAACCTAAGAGACTCATGGGATCAACTACTTGTAGTGTTCTTTTAAAATTTTACTTTCTCATATAACAGATGGGTACTGTTATCCAGAAAGTTACACACAAAATACAGAGTGCCAAAACCTTTCTTCATTTCCATAACTAAGAGAAATTATGCCAGAGGAAGGAACACAGTTAAAAGATCAGTTATACTTGATAAAACAATAAAATAAGAAAACAAGGAAGAGAGGCAAGGCAGAAGGACAAAGGCTTCTTCAGGATACAAATCTGGATAATTCTCTTTTGCAAACTTTTAAGGACTATCGCAGAAAGTCCAGCAGCAACTGCAGCAGGGCATTCATAAAACAGTCATTAACGTTGTTTCTGGTTGTAAGAACAAATTAAAATATTACCTAGCAAAATCAATATGTTCTCAGTTGACAGATGTGCATTATTCATGCCTTTCAGTGGCCAGTTCTCAACCAGCAACCTAACCAACTGCTGCAGCTCCCAAGCATTATATTAGTGCTAAATGCAGATAATTTCTGAACCAAAGCCAGCATCAATGAATACTGAATAACTAGGCATGCATTCAAGACTCTTCCCATATATCTGCTGCAGACTATTCAGAGGCTCTGAGTCAAGCCAGTGACATTTATGTGTTCAAAAGGGCCTGTGGACAATACAAAATTATTTTTTTGCCAAGATACGTGTGAGAATAAAGTCATTTAATAGCTCTTCTGTGTATGGAATGTGATAATACAGAGGAATGTGTTAATCAACCATATAGCAAATTTACACTCTAATTTGCAGAAGCATCACCAGCATGATCTGAAGCTTGGAGTTAATGGGAAGATGAGGAACAAAATTAAATTGAATATAAGTGGGCAACATCATGCCAATTGTAATGAGTCAATTACACTATCAGGCACTTGTAATTTACAATTCCTTACTGAGAAAGGAATTAAACTATGCAAAGTCAGGCTAAATAGAAAGCAGATTAAACCAGCTTGCCTGGTGCAGGACAATGCAGAAAATTTGCTAGTGCCCTTTTAGGGCTCAGCCAGGCAAGGAAAGAAAACTGAAGATTTCTTAGATTTCAGAAAAATGAAGAATGTCAGCTAAAGATCCTAATTTTACTTGGCTGTTATCACCCATCATTATCTAAGTAGTGTCTTAATCCTAATTCAGATTAACATCTCAATCTTAAGTATTGTCTAATTTCTAGTTCTATTAAATTTAAAATGTATATATTTTGTCCCACCTTCACGTACCTTTAATATAGAAAATTTAAGTTCATAGAAGCCAAAGGAATCACACTGGGAGAAAATACTTATCCAGCTTTCAGGGTCCCTCACTGGGATACTATTTAATTTCTGGAATAGTGACAGCAGTCTATTTCTTGGCAAAGATCTTTCCATAAGGAGTGGCAGCAGAAGCGACAGCTGTAAATCAACAGCTTGCATGTCTCTAACACTTGTGATAGTGACCCAAGAAGCTTACTGAATAAAGGCACTTTTAATAGTGCTCCTCAGCAGTCTGCTGGGGTTGCCAATTTTAGAACTTTAAACAGGAACATACACATGCACTACACAACAAATAACAATCTCTGCAAATGACATATCTCACAAATCAGCAAATCAGGCTGTAGAAGACAAAAAATAATCACAAAGATAGAGGTTACCTCCAACAGTAGATCTACAGAGTCCACCTGAACCTCCCGCAGTCCAACTATTTGAACAACATGCTTGCTATCTTCTCTTGCAAAAAGCCTGAAAATGAAACATCACAGAAAGGAGATTTCTGACATCTCCAACAGCAGCAATGAAAACACATTTCAGTGCTTTGATACTGTGAAAAAGACATCAAGGCTACTGACTGGGGAGAAGCACCACTGTCACTCATTTATTTTCAGAGATGAAGAGGTATTTAATTTATAATATGTACCACTGACATTTCACTGTTAGAAACATTAGCAATGCCTTTCTGCTAGTTCAGGAATATAATAAAGCAGGGAAATAAATTATCATGTTTACATTTTAGAGTTCCTGTCTCTCTTTAAACTGCATCTCAGGCTTCTCTAGAAAGTTCAGACTCTAAGTTATGCTCTGTTCAAGTTCTCAAGATTTTTGCACAGGATTTTAAAGCAGCTCCCATAGCCATAGAGTCAGATTTCAGAGCACCTCTGCTATGAATCACACAGAAGTGTTACAGTATACAGGAAGAATACAGACATGATGCACTCAGGAGGAAATTTGGTCTTCTCCTTCAATGACATGTAAGATAGCTAATGGACATGCAGAGAATATAAGGACACTCTTTCTTCCTTAGTAAAATGACTCCTTACATAGCAGAGTATACTACCTGTTCCTTAAAGACTGTTTTGGAGAGAGGGAACACACATGCACAGAAATAGGTGCTTCCTTTGTGAACAGATGCTCACTGCCCCAGGCAGAAAGCCTCCCTCGTGATCCCGCCAGTGTCCTCTAAGGAATAGTGCTCTCAAGGCTGCTAAAGGTCTCCAGCTGACAGGCGATGTTCTTTCAAGATCACTCTGAAAAGTTTTCACTGCTGAGATCTTAACTGACTGCTAATTTATTTAGAGATTTCAGACCAGTCATTTTTTTATACCAACTATGTACTGAGTTGTCCCGATTTCCATTCTGGATGGAGCTCCTGCAGTAGAATACGTCCATCCAAACAAATCTGGGGCTGAGGTGCTACTACTGAGGGTGATGGCAGCATCACCTGCAGAGGCTTGCTCTGGTTCAGTCACGGGGCTGCCAGGTAAAGGCGCTCAGAGAGAAGGTGAGCAGACTCTGCAGTGTCAAGCATGACAAGTGCGAGATCAAAGGGATCTTTAGAGACTAGAGTAGCAAGAGCCAAAGCCCCACTGGCACAGCAGAAGGGACAGCCAGAGATTGTGTTTCAGCAGGGAAAGACAGGGACTCCCACAATGGTTGGCATAAGAACTGGCCACAAGAAGGTTCTTTCTCTACCTATGGATGTTCAGCTATTATATTATTATAGTGTAAGCAAAACAGCATGAGCTCATATCTCAACCATAGGTCCTTATTCTTACTTATTTCCCCCCCCAAAATAGTAAAAACCAGGAGCGCCTATTAATGCCACAGTATTTAGTCTCAGATTCTGCCTTCCTCTCTAAGTAGCTCTTAGGAACAACCCTAATTAAATCCATAACATTTACTATAAATGGTAATATGTTAAATGTAATTGCATGAAACAGTAACTGATTTATATGCAGTAAGCAACTGTTCATAACCATAGGTTTATAGTAAAATGTATTTTTATTTAAGTACCTCTTCCTTCCGTTTAGCAGGTCATAAAGCTGTCCACAGTAGATCTCATAAAAACTGATCAAAACAAGGAGATCTTTCCTTGACTGTGATGCTTCCAGGTGTCTAAAGATGTCCTTGGCAGCCAAGGCGTAGAGTCCTGGGTTCCGGTGAGTACCTATCATAGTGTAAGTCTTGCCAGCACCAGTCTGCCCATATGCAAAGCAGGTTGCATTGCCTCTGTGAAGATAACTTATATTTTTAGTGTCACATCTGATTTATTCATATCTATTAAAAAAGATTCTGCAATGTCGATATCTATCTATAGTGGCCTCTTAGCAATGAGGTTTGGTTTGCTCTCCAATCTGGGAAACTGCAAAACACTTAACAGTGATTCCCAAGTATGTCCTACGGAGATCTGTCGTGTCACAGAGTGCTGGCTCTCTTCCTTTCTTCCAGATGCCAAAAATGTATTTAAGGAAACTAAGAATTCATTGTTATTCTTCCAGCTGTTTAGATGCTGCAGAAGTATTTTAGGATTATGAATGGGAATCCTACTGATTATGAATCACAGAGAGAAATGACTGTGACATGAGATGCAAAACAACCACAAATCAGGTTCTGTATTAACGCATGTTGTACTTGATGAAAATTAACACCCCACCCCTATAATTTACTGAGCGAGGTTACTTTGTCTCAAGCTGCAGTCCTGCACCAGCTAAATCAATCTAAAGAGCTGTTGCCTAGGGGAAGGTCTTGCTCTTCGTTTCCTCTGCTCCCAGCTGTGTGAACTACCCCACTGACCCACCCCTGCCTGTGCTGGCTCTGATGTTTGACTTCACTGCACTGAAACAACAGAAAGGTTTCCACTTTTTTGCAAGCTAATTTTCTGCTGTTTCAGTGAACTGGAGTACATCACAGAGGATCACAAAATATGCCCAAACTGGCTTCACGTAACCTATGGGAATGTGTCTAGTAGGGGGTAAGGAAGAGGATTATCCCCTTTCAGTAGCAGAGGGCTGTTTGGTTCACTCACTCCAGCTAGTGAAATCACAGTCTTGGTTTATTCCAGATTGCTCCAGCTTTGTCATCTTAAGATTATAATGGCAATGCACATAAAATGCCAAGGAGGTCTCAGGATATGGCTGCACTGCCCTTCAATCCCGTCTACATTAAGGTTACTGCGTGCCTACTTCTCCTTCCCCATCCTTGCTCTTATACAAGTACTGAACCCAGAAGTATGATGTGAAAAGATTCAGGGATCTGAATCAGCAAAAAAAGAAATACTACAGAAAAAATTATTTATTCCCCCCCACTTTAAAAAAAAAGACTTCTTACTTGGCTCAGTACCTCCTGGATGCAGAGAAATGCGTAAAAATGTAGGGCTGCAGTAAGCACAGTGAACAATTTCTTGCCAGCTTAGATTGCAAAATTCGCTCACTGTGGTGTCAGATTAGACAAAGGCCAGTGAAGGGGATGCAGCAGGAGGGACAGAAAAGTTAGGGAAAGCTGATAAAAAACAGTGGCATCTCTTTTGGTGGCATTACTGGATTAGCTGTAACGTGAACTGGGCCTTTAGTGATTATTACACAGCAAGCTACAAGCCTCATTCTCCTTTTTCACTCTCCTTTTCTCAAGAGCGTGATATTTTCTGTCTCTGCTGATGATACTTGGAGATTTCCAGAAAACAGAATGCTCCATTTTGTTAATTTTCAGCATGGATATGTAATCCTTTCCTTCAAAGACTCAAAAATGTAATTATATTCAAGCTTGTTACTTTGCGTGAAAATAAGATCACTCATGTAAAGCCACCATCAATTTCCCATTAATCAGGAAGTATGTAATTATGATTAAACCTCTAAGCAAATATAAATCAATAAAACAAAAATAAATCACAAGGTTATTAATAATTTCTATTGCCCTGTGAACTGTGCAAATACATGCAAAAGTATCTCAGAGCAGTCTCATGAAAGAGGTAATATTATTCCTCTACAGATGAGTGTGCTATACCACACAGAAGCCTTTGTTAGAATGCAATTAGACTTCAGAAATCCTGGCACATATTTTTTCATTATAGGCTGGCCATGGTGTCTCTTTGTTGCAGCTGCGGTCCAATTTTAACTTCCTCTGTAATTTCGATTTCTCACCAAATGTGAAGAAAGTTTTCTCTGAGTTATTTTGTCAAAATTGCAACCAAAGACATTCTAAAAGGGTGAAGGTATGTGGCAAAGGTAAAATGAATGTATTTCTCAAAAGATGTAAAGAGTAAAAGGAAAATTAAAGCACTATATGAAATTGGAAAACAAAAAGGCAAAAAAATAACAAATGTAAGCACTGATACCCTACCCGTTAAAAATATGTTGAATGAGAGGATGAGCTGTCTTCATATACACATCCTGATTGGTACATGACTCCCCAAAGACTTCATCAAAATAAAAAACATGCTGAAAAATAAATATGATCTTTACATGAAAATGAATATGTTTCACTTCCCCTTCACCCCCATTCAAAGGTAAATTTAAATACAGAAGTCTTTCCAGTAACTTCATATGGCTTTGGATCAGGTACAAAGTGATCTAGCACATTCAACATGCAGCATGACATATGCAGGAACACATCATTACGACTAATCAAGAGACTGAGGGTAGGGAAAAAAAGAAAAAAAAAGGGAAGCAAAGATGCCTTAATTTCCCATCCTTCTGAAGCAGAACATACCACAACCTTCTGAAAGGGGGGGGGGAGGAAGAAAAGAAAAACACTAATTAAAGAAAACCCTCATCTATTCCTGAAGTTAATCAGCCTACAGATGTACAATAACACTATAACAGTAAAAAGAACTCAGAATCAACTCTTGACTCTCTCAAAATTAGTCCTCAGTTGTGATTAATTGTCTCTGTTCTGCAGACTTAAAAACTTTTTGTGCCAGAGAAGACAGAAGCTATTCCTAAGCAAAGCTGGATTGTATTATCTCAGAAGGGGGCAAGAAAACCCCAAACTTCCCACACTCCAGATCTGACTCAAAGCAGCAAGGTCTCTGGAAACACTGCAACAGAGTTCATTATGGGCTCCTTGTAGGTTAAGAATACTGTTTGCAGAGACAGTCACAAACATCACATTTTCAAAAGAGCCTCCATGGACTGGTGTCTAACATTGCACTGTAATAAATTCACTGCAGTGTAAATTAAGGTGGTAGATCTCTAGGACTGAGAATCATTTCAACGATGCACAAACAAACCACACTATCACACAGGCAGATTAAACCAGGGAGTCTCAGCAGCTACACTCAGCTCAGAGGGCAGATGTGCTCTGTCGTGGGCCTGCAGTTTGGGTCCCCCAGCCATAGAGCTGGAATATGCCCAGCCATCTCCCATTTGCTCTGTAGCCTTTCCTTTCTATAGGAACCAGAGATGGAGGCAGGGCGAGTAGCCAGACTTGGAAGCAGAGAAGTTCTCTTGGGTCCTATAGAATAAACACAGCCTTTGCCATCGCTTTTTTTTTTTTTTTTGGACTATATTGATTGGTAGCAAGATTTTGTTTGTCTGTACTGACATAACAAAATAAATTAGTGGTTATTTCAGCACTGAGATACTAAGGTGATAAGCACCACATAAATGCCAAATATAGGTAGTGAGATGGAGGGAGCGGGGTAGAGTTGCTGCATGTGTCGCACCGTAAAAGGTGGTACATGAACCAGGTCCGAGAGAGCTGCAAACTGAATTTTTACTGGATAGTCCAAACAGTTGTTCCTAGGATCCAGACTGTAAAAATAACAGCCAGTAGAGTGAGAATGGCTTGCTACTCTCTAGAAATCAGTTCTGTTCCTGGTGCTGTCAGTCAAAAGTGAGAATTTGAACTATGACAGCACAAGGTATTTGGGATTAAGAAACAAAGACCAAAAGGGAACTTAATTTTCAAAAGCATTTGAGAACAAAGGAAGGGAGCGGACGAGGGTGTATGTGATTCATTGAAACAGGCCTACAGTGCTGAAATAGTGAAAAGGGAACTTCTTACTGAAGTACCACAAAAAGCTATCAGGAGGCTCTGCAGCAGGCAATTCTGTAGCAATGGCATGTAGCAGAGGGTTTTATTTTGCCACATGCAAAGAAAGCTGCATGAGGCATGTTTTTGAGGCTTAAAGTTCTGGGCTCAGGTTTTCTGCCACAAGCTGGCATAAGTCAGAAGCAATTCAAATATAGTTATGCTGAGCTCACAGAAGACCCCACCACCTATTTCAGTGCAAGAAATGCAGATAGCCCTTTTCTGTTTCCCCTCATTGAAACTCCAAGTACCATTTGCTTTATCCCACCATGCAAGTGACTGGCCCATAAAAACAACATTTAAGTGGAGCATGTTACCTGTAAAATATATTGGGTGAGATCAACTGCCTCCTTCTTCTCATGAAGAAGTAGGGTTTCTTTATCTTTCACTGTGATGATATTAACCTCCCCACGTCGCTCCTCTCTCAGGCCTAGAGGACGTTTTCGGACACACACTCTGATTTTTTCACTCTCTGTCCATGGAGTCTCTTTCTCAGAAGTACTGGATCTACAACAACAGTGTAGGTTTACATTTTAAAATCAGGTTACTACACAATCTAGACTACGCATAAATGTGTTAGTTTTATCAGGTAAGTATTTCTGTCTTCAATGGCTTATAAAAAAAACCCCAAAACACATCTTATTGTTACACAGTGAAGTTTCTGCTGTTTTTTCCTAAATAGACTGATGCTTTTTGTGCACTTCTGTTAAAAGAATAGTTGTGTTTATACAGCTACATTCCTGAACTTGTTGCTGGACTGGTATATTTTCAGTTGTCCACAAACATGTGACTGAAGCTGGCATAATATGCAACTTAACTTAATGAAATTTAATCTTGCTGAAATTATTCACAGTCATGATTCGTCATTTAATTATGTACAGATAAAAGTATGAACAGATCTTGAAAAGGAGGGGTTATAATATTTAGTTGCTTTTCCTCTTATACTGACTTTCATTCTTCCTATTATGGGCTGTCAAACAGGTTACAAGTAAATGACTCAAACTGGGAAACAAGACAGTACCACCATGTTCCTATTGAGCTAAAAGAAAACTTGAAATATTGATCTCATCATTGTCTCCCCTTTGGTCTTTTATCATTAAAAAACTATGCAGTTTCAGACGACAGGCAAAGTCGTGCTCTTGTGTTCTGCTAAGTCTACTTTAGTTCACTTTGAGACACCTCAGAAAAATGAGGTCATTTTGTGTTTCATTGATTAACCTGCATCACCATTTTGTGATGCATCATACAGAATATACTTGAATTCAACCAAATTGTATTCATTCCACCTTTCCCTTTTTCAAGCTGTCCTCAGCCAAATAAGTAATGATTTTCAGCCTGGATTTGAATGTCAATTTGTGAGAAAAAAATAATTTCAATCAAGTACCAACTTGCACAAAAGTAGTGTTTCTGCCATGCTGTCCGAATGCCCTTCCAAAATATCTTAATGTAGCAACTGAAAACTAACATATGCTAGTTGTCTAGTAAAATAAAACCAAACCCACAAGTTACTCAATATCTCATTACAACTACAAGCTTGTGGTATCATTGCTGTTCGTGCTGCGTGATTCCCCAGAAGCATACGACATGCAGATATAAATCTCAAGATGCGGTCTTCGAAGACTACACATGAGTAATCTTTACTTGTAACTGAAGCCCCTTTAATTTTAGTACAGCTTTACCAGGCAGACCAGGATCAGGCCCTGCGTTTAGATGGAAAATTCTTTCCCCTGAAAAGAAAGGCAATGATACTTGAAATAAGATGCTTCATAAGCTAGTGTGAGCTTATAGATATCACTAGGCACCAAATGTTGTCCAACAAATGATCAGAGTTTAATTCTCATGTCAGAGGCTGGATTTGGTGACCTACAGAAAGAGCCTGTCGTGCTCTAAGAGCCTGAAGGAGGAAGGACTGATTGCAAGATTTGGAGAAAGGAAAAACTGAAGGCTTGGAGGCTCCATTTATGAGAGAAAAGGCATAAATTATTTCTAGTACAAAATACATTCAATTAAATATGCCTCTGTATGGGAACAGAATGCATTTTAATTCTACATGCTGAACCTAAAGTTTAGGTTTTCTATTAACCTTTCTTAAATAGAAATTGTATTTTATAACAAAATATATTTATTACTAGAAAAAACAAAAATCTTGACACAGATCATTAGAAACCTGACTAGACAATAGGTCAGAAGAATCACTATGCCCTGTCTGCTATGGTCAAAATCAAGCCATTTGCTGTAGGCAAGTGCAAAATATATTTAAGCATATTAAAAGAAATTTAATCTCTTTTTCTTTCTGCCATCTGAAATCATGCCAGTGTTTTCCTATGTTTTTCATAGATGACACTAGATTAGCCTTCACAGTGGTCAAATCACAAGGTGACATGGAGATGGACGGATTCAGTGGAGTTAGGCACTTGCAAAACAGGAATCACAAACCCTAGTGTCAGCAGACTGGCCCAAGCCTGGAATGCACAACACGTACTCTGCGGTCAAAACAGGAGAAAGAGAAACTCAGGCATGTCAGGAGGAGGATGCAGACAGCCCACAAGATGAACCATAATGCCAGGCACAGAAGAATGTGCTTAGGAAAAAACAGAACAACAAGGAAAGAAAGTGAGAACAAGGGAGAACATGGCTCTATTGCAGGATTAAAAATCTTGAACTACTCTAGCTGAGCCATTAGGTTATATTTTATCATTTTTTACTTGCCAGCAATATGAATCCTGCCCTTTTAGTTGCACCTTGGCTCAACTTCTAGAGACAGAGAATGCATTAAGATGCCAATATACGTAGGAGGTTAGTGCACTTCTCTGGAAGGTGGGAATGATTTTTTTTCCAGCAATGGGGAGTTAAAAACCTGTGTCTTCCATTCCACAGGTTAAGTGCTCTAACTACTATGTCACCTGAGTACTTTTCCACTGTGGCAACAGCATCTATCCCTCCAGGCTACACGCACACTCAATGGGAGTTGTAACCCACACCCCAACTCCATGGATCCTCCCACACACCAAATCTTCACCACAGCCTTCCCGGACCAAGTCCCAGCCTCATAAAGCTAGCTCTCTTCACATTTCAAAACAAAGCCGCCACGACTGCATTGCGACAAGCTAGATGCTGGTAGTATGTGTGCAGAGGGGTATGTACTCTGCTGCTGAATCAGGAAAAAGTTATTTTGTGCTCTAAAAATGTTGCCAGGGTAGATTTACCAGTGGTTCAAGATAACCATAGCCCCTCTGTTACCAAACACTGGGAAAAGCATGAAAGTTACAGATCATGTGCCTGGGGAGCAGCTGCAAGGCATCCCTCTCACCACCACATCTATATCCCATCCCAAATATATTCATTCTGTTTCTTTTTAAAGCTCCAATTCAGAAATTTCTTTATAAACAAATATAGCCATCACAGCATGTATCCTTTTTAGTGGGAAAAACTTGACAAACTTCTCAACAGACAATGCCATATTTTGGAAAAATAGTGTTTTGCAAGATAGTCTCATGGAAAGAAAAAGAGAAAGAAACATTGACCAAAACACCAAGAAAACAAAGCCATCTATTCTGAAAGACAATAAAGACTATTCTTAGACAACCTTGGTGAGTAGTAGCTGGTGAAATTCAGCTGATTTGTTCTACCAGACTTGGAGAGTTGCAAGTACTTATTAATATCTCTCTTCTCTATAAGATTTTGCATTGCTCTGTAGTGGTAGGATAGCTTATGTGGAGGTGATGAAGACAGATTCTCCTCCACAATGAAGAAAGAATTAATTATGACTAGCTTGAAATACAGCAAAATAAAGGTGACTGATTATTACCTGATACAGGAATGAGGTAGTCCATAATTATACCCTGAAATATGAGTTATTGTTTGTACAATAGGAGCTTCGGCATCCCCCAGGAGAGGAGCAATATCATCAGAAACTGTTGGACAGCTCAGGTCCTTTTTTGTGCATATTCCAGGAGTGTTTAGGTCTCTTCTAGTTAATCTGATCAGCTCTGAATCATGCGGTTGAATGTGTCCCGACATTTCCCCTACGCTGTTCTTCTCTTCATTGGCACTGAAATCAGATGAACCATAGGATTCAGATTCAGAGTCTTTAACTGTTCCATCATTTTCTTCAAAGAAGGACTCAAAACGCAGCTGTCTACGGGGACCTGATCTGGTCACCTGAGGCTGAATGAAAAGGCCACTTGGTTGAAAATCTTGCTTGCTTAAGTCTGCAATGTCTTCCTCTTGCATAATTTTGATTATTCTAATGAGCTGAAAGAGTCGTTTGCGGTCATTCATGTCGTGGACCCCCAGTTTGGTATAATCTTTCATGGAAACTTTGGCAAGCTCATCAATCTTCTGAAGACCAAAGGCAGCAAAATGGGGATAGTATTTTTCAAGTTCTGCCTCACAAAGGCATTCATAAAGGCATGATGCCATCTTCAAGCTAAAGTCTACAAGAAATCAAACAAAATAAATATTAGAATCATATGAAACATCACATCTGACAAAGTTACTAATGAAGAAGCTACACATTTCCTGATGCCATTACCTGCAGTTAGGCTAGAAGCTTGTTTAACTCCAAGTTTACAATACACTAGACTGCCAAACACTACAGAATAGAGCAATAACAACAATAAACTAAACATGAAACAAATATTTTATCTATGAAATGATATTTTAAAATTATAGACAATACACAATAATGTGGAAGAAATGCACAATGCACTGTTACTTACTGCTGCAGAGTTCCTACACGCCTGATGTCTACTTGATGAATGCCGCAGCTACTGAAACCTTGTCCTCAAGCTACAGAATGTAAAATGCCTAATTTTAGACACTCAATTTAATATCAGGGCATGTGGTCTAATGTGGTTCAGCTATCCCTGGTTAACTGACCAAAGGAGAAGAAATTGCATTTGTCTTCACCTCAAGCTGAATAATTAAGACCATTCATCTTATAGATGAACTACAGCAAAGTTGTAGTTTTGTTGCGTAACTTTCTCTTGTATGTCACGAATCTTGTGAGCATTTCTAAGTGTCCTTGACAGAATAGCCAAAACATTCTGCGAAATCTGAAACACAGAATTTCTCTAAATCTATATACGCTACTGGAACGCCATACTTGCATTCTTGGGAAACCCAAAAAAGCAACATGCATCACTGAAAGGTATGCCAAAAAACCCTCAACTCCTTCACTCATGTCTCCCTAGCAATGCATTGTGCAGCTGTCTGTATCCAGATGGATTAATATCTGCAGATATTTTTACTTGTTCCATAAAATGGAAAAATGATAGCACTTCAAGTATCTGTTGCCCACTGCCTTCTTATATCTTTGTTCAGTCTAGGACCTTAGAAAATACAGCTTTTACTCATATTTGGAGGTTACAATAATATTCAATAAAACCAAGTTATTTAAGACTGTTTTTCCCCCTGTAATTCAGGGTAAGTTCTTTGGCAGGATTTTCAAGCATCTCTACACTAACATTATATAAGAAAATAAGGTCACCAAATATCACCCCCAAATTTGATTCCACATCATTAATTAACACATTATGTTGAAATAATAATAACAACAAAACAATAAAGATTATATTAAAGTGCTGATTGTATAAGATATTACAGAGGCCAAAAGGTGCAGTAGAGGACATCTAAAAATGACTTAGAAGCTAGACAGAAGCTGTAGACAGTAGTTAGCCATAACAAAATTACGAGATTCAGCAGTAACAAGCTTCAAGACAAAAACATTGGTATGTAGGTGGACTTACTTAAAGTGTATGCATGTAATGCGATTCTGAATCTTGAGGTAAAGTCAGAGCTACCGCTGAGATTGTTAGATCCTGGGAGCGGGAAATCAAAATTGACAGAGAGGGTAACAAACCCAGAGAGGCTATGACACATGCGCAAGGGTTTTCACAAGCATTCACAATTTGCCAACTTCTCTAACAGATGAAATTCCACAGGAAATTCAGACTTCATTTAAAGAAGGGTTATGTTTTTGCAAAAATGCCTGTCTTACATAAGGTAGCTTAAAATACAAAACTAGTACAGGTCCTGTGTAACTGTCTGTATGCACTGCCACAGGAAACTTCTTTTGTTTGATGAAAGGAGCAGCTAGAACACAAAGCCAAGACACCAATCTCAAAGTACTGAGAATGTGTTAAAGATGAAAACACACCAGCAAATTTCTTTTGTCTATTCTCACTCTGTATCCTAGATTACACTTACATCTTTATGTATGCGTATGTTAAATACAGAGTGGCCAAAGACCAGTGCAAGAACTAATTCATAGTTAACCTCTGTTTGAATTATAATGTTGAACACAGGAGAGAGAAGAGGATAAAAAGGAAAAAAAAATGGAGACATTTCCCAAAAGAAGAGCAGCAGACAAGGGGAGAGGACTAAGAATTTTGAGGTGAAGGTTCTAATTAAAAATTAAACAAAATATATTTAAATAGCTAGAAATCACTGCACAGACAGGTTTCCATTATCTGGGGTAGCAAGGAACTAGGATTCTCAAAATATGGAAAATCCAAGTAATATAGCTACTGCAGAACATACGAGAAGGTTAGCACTGAGAGATGTAAGCAGCTCTGCACGGCTTATTGGCTAAGGCTCTGTGCCATGTGAAAGCAACTAAATGGCTTCTTAATGAGAGCTGGCCCAGGAAGTAATGTAACTGCTTCTGCTTCCCCAGATATAATAAATCTTACTGGATCTAAGTGGTTTCAGGAGATAACTCCAGTGTCTCTCCATCCATGGAACAGCAATTTCACAACCTAGGAAAACCGAACATTGACTAATAAAGGAGTAACAAATTATTTAACCATGGAAATGGGTTCCAGCATTTCAGATTACTTTAAAACTCAACAGTAGACAATTTTCTAAAAGATTTGGTCTGGTTCATACATGAGAGAATTCAGGGGCAATTGGAGTTGTCAGCGAAACCCTTCTGGCCTTTTAATCGGCAATGCTCTAAAAGAAAGGAGCACATTTCTCCTCATTAAAAGAATACTTTAATTGGTCCAACACTGTACAGTTCTTTGTGTCTGCAGACACTGTTTCTAAAACAGATACATAATTCTTCAAAATAAATTGGCTTTGTAAAGAACTAAGAGGAGTATCAGTAGGTTTTCAAGAATCCTACATTGTTAATAATAATGCCATCTTCTGGCAAGAAAAGAGAAGACTTTTACTTTTTTACAATAAATAATAGCCAGCATTCCCTCACTTATTGTCAGGATCTAATTTTGTTTGTTCACCTGAGAGAACATTGTGTCCTGGGGCAGAAAAATATAACATTCTTCAGTGTGGTAGCTTCATATCAAAGCCCAGGTCCTGTTCCCCGCAAAGCTACAAGTGGCTTCACTGGAAACGGGATTGAGACAAAAGCCTCAGATTTCTTAAAATAGTTGGATATAACATATTTTGAGAATGAAGTGAGTCAGTATGGAGGTATAATTCTCCATGAGCACCCAGTTACAAGGTTAGACAGTCTCAGGCCTAAGAAAAACTTTTCACTCAATTTCTGCTACAACATCGCTCGTAATTCTTTGCTGTTCAGTGGTTGCCCTTCCCATTTTAGCTGGCAGACAGACTCAGCTTCACTTTGAAATTTTCACCTTCTCACACAAGGGACCTGCTTTGCCACTGACAAAAAGATGCTGAAGCAGGTCAGTGAAACAGTGAAGTCAAAGTCCAGAGCATATTTACTTACTAATACACAAGCTAGCAGTGAGGGAGAAACAGTTAATGGTGATAGACCTTACTGCTGGAACACGTGAGATGTCTGAACAAGGGACCAGTCAGCCTATCATCTTTGTGTGGCAAACCTGAGTTCTCTACAACTTATTTCTTATTGCAAAGAAGTTTTACAAAGATCTTAAAAGGCTGCCAGATGCTGGTAATGGATAAGTACTTATTGTAAAAAAGCATTAGAATGTTATATAAAGGGACCAACTCAAAGCACAGAATAAGATCACAGCTTGTCATGAGAGAACTCCTCCCCTGTTTCAGTAATAGAAGTTTTTTAAAGGTCAGAAAGCTGGGGAAAAAAGAAAAGTCAGGCGTAAATAGTACAAATGAGCGGGTACATTTTACATATTCTGAAGGAAACTAACCACAAAATTATGCTCTAGAAGCTGATCCTCCATTTTAAAATGCTTTTAATTATTAATTAGCTCTTACACAGATCTTTTTATTCTCAATGCACTTTTCAAAGGGAAGAAAAGGCTGGCCTTCAAACATACTCACTCAGTGTCAGTCACTGTGCTAAAATAAATCACATAAAATCCCTATATAGACTATTTTAAGAATAAAGCAGCCTTAGACCACTACATCTTGATCCTTATTAAGCTCTGATATATTAAAGATCTCAGAGCATCGTTTACTTGAAAAACACTCACATGCCCTGTTATCCCACTGTAGCTCACTCATATTTACCTGACCATTTTAGCCGACTTCCACTGATACTCCTGAGTGTCACCACCGAGACATGACACAAGTATCACTATATCCATATTTTAAACTAGGGAAATTAAGTCATGGCAAAGTGAAGAAACCTTATGTGGCACTCCTACAAATGCAAACTAATGCAACTATACATTTAATCCTGCAAATAATCTAGAGATAATAATTCTGAATCATAAACTCTGGTCTGATCATTAAAATAATTTTATTAGGAACAATTTTTAAGGGCATCTGAGAAGCGTAATAATTGTTAATCAGTGTACAAACAGCACCTTGTTTTCCTGCCTATCACTTTGTATTATGTAAATAATTTTGCTTTACAAGTACCTTATAAAAACAAAAGTTCAGAACTTATAAAATTTGTAAACACATGTAGCAGGTAGGTATGTTTCCTTTCCTAACCATGACTATAGCAGTGTATTAGTCATTATTTGTAACCACGTTACCCCAAACAAGTCTTCAGCACAGGCTCCGTCCGTGCCGAAGCATTTGCCGGTTTTTGAAGTATAGAAGCAGAAGACCAGAACGAAGCCGATTTGGCAATCATACAATAAAGAAAAGGGAGACTTATTTACTCACGTCACCAGTCATCCATCTTTCTTTCTTATTCATCTGAACATTAAGCCCTTTTCTAACTGTGATCCAAAGCCAAATCTGAGGGCTAACTCCAGAACTGAATGCCTAATTTGCTTTTCCAGAGCACCACACAAAATACTTTACCTTTAATTATTCTGACCCCATTCCTTGGAAACTGGGGTATTCCTGTGAAGAACGGGGTCAGGGTGCGGTGGAACTTTTATAAACACAAGCTCCATGATAAGAGATAATCTGTACCATAACACAAGTTTGTAATTTTAGTTTCATGCAGTAGGTTGGGGCCTATGAAACAGTGTTTGACGTTGCAGCAGATCCCTTTGTAGGATCATAGGATTACACTACGCAACTCCCTGTGCACATACACAACACGGTATTAAACATTCTGTTGCTCACTGGAACGAGAGTTGTAGCAGCCTGTTTTGAAGATATGAGGAACAAAGCTGAATACTAGCAATAGATAACCACTAATAGTTTCTGTACAGTAAAAGTAATTGGAGAAGAGGGTACACCTTAATGTTAACTGACAACAATTTTACAGTTGGACCATGATGCAGGTCTTCTCCCTGCAGCAACATTCCCACTTCCTTTGCTACTGACATACCTAACACAGAGTTGCTTGCTAAAACTACAATTCATTTCATTGCTCTTTGAAACAGAATTAAAAACAACAACGAAATGTTGGGTTTTTTTTTGTTTTCCAATAGAGTATTTTTCTGCTGGCAAGAGACTTCTATTTTTTATAATCATCTTTTCATACTAAGTATAGTCTGGTGACCTCAGCAGAAGAGACTCCATCCTACAGCTGATCCCTGACAACTGCTTAAAACAACAGCTGCATGGGAATGGGAAGTGTCTAATATTCAACCACACGCTAAGAAAATAATCTACGAGTTATATTGGGATGCTGATTATTTGAAAATTGCGCCCGAGCTTTTCTTGCCAGTAAGATTTACCAGATGGCTTTCAATATTTATTTTATAATTGTATCAAAACAAGCCGCCGTGCATCTGGAATTACACCATATGACTGAGGGGGAACATGGTCACTGAATTTCGCCCCATAGGGATTTATAGCTTCCCTCATTGAATTAAGTCCCAGACCAAGGAACTTGATAGCTTCACCCACTGGAAGAAGGGGCGTAGGGCTGAGGCTGGGGCCTCGCACCCGGCCAGCTGCCGGGCCCCTCCCGCAGCGGCCGCCCTCGCCCCTGCCCCGCACCGTGTGTGCAAGCTCTCCTCTCATCCTTCCCCGCGGTGTTCCACCCCCTTTTTTTCCGGTCTTCCCCGCACACATAGAGCCGGGGGGGCCCGAAAGAGGGGGCGGCCCAGCACACCGCACCGCAGCCCGCTCGGGCTCCGCAGTGGGACGGGGCTGAGGGAAGCCGCGGCGCTGCCCCACCGCCCGGGAAGGGTGATGGCCCCCGGGACAACCCCCGCCTCCCTCGGCGCGGCCATTCCCTCCACCTCACGGCAGGCACACACCCCCCCCCCCGCCAACCGCCGCGTCCTGCCCGTCCGCGGCCCCCACAGCCACTCACCGGCCGCGGCGCAGCTCGGGAACAGCCACTAGGCCGCATCTCCATAGCAACAACGCTTTTCCCGCTTCAAACGCTCGCGCGCAGCCTCGCGCCCGCAGCCAGCGAATAGGACAAGGGAGAGGTGCGGATGGGGCGTGTCCCGGCGCGGAGAAACCAATCCGAGGTCTCCGCGGCCGGAGGGGGCGGAGCCTAAAGAAAGGTGGGAGGGAAAGGGAAGCCGGAACGAGAGGGGAGGAGCTACGGCCCGCGCCTGTGCCGCTGTGATTGGCTGAGGCTGCCTTCAGTCGTGCGCCGCGCCCCGCCTACTCCCCGGCGTGGAGACGGAGGTGAGGGCGGGGGTCGAGGGCGGTGGTGGGGCTCAGCGGGGCCCTGATCTCTGCGCGTCCGGCTCCCCCAGTGTCCCGGCGTGCATCGGGCTGCCCCACTGCCATGGCAACGGCCGGAGGGGCTCTCCCCTGGGCCGCCAGGCCTGGTCCCCCGCCCCAGCCTGGTGCCGGGCGGGCCCTGCCCGTTGGGAGCGGCCCCGCAGCCCCTGGGGGCACGGGGGGCCACCCCCTGCGGGCGGGAGGGAAGGGGAGCCCCGGGGTGCCTGGCAGCGGCGGGAGCGCCCGGGGGCCGCTGGCCTGGCGGCCCTCGGAGAGGTTCGTCCTTCCAGGCTGTGGACATCCGAGCGCGGCGCTTCCCGGGGCGGGCGGGAGGTGGTGCTGGTCTCCCGCCTCGAGCGGCCTCTGGGCCTCAGATCCGGCGGGGTTGGTCCCTGCGCTGCCCGGGGGTTTGGTGGGTGGGTTATCTTTGGGGTGGCTGATCAGAAAGGAATTAAGGCGGTTAAAGGGAGGTTAACCAAGAGAGCTGAACACCGTCCTGGGGCATGGTTGGTGGTGAAGGACTCTGTACTGGGGCTTCCCAGTTTGGAAACAGGAGGTGTCGCGATGCCTCACTGGGCATCCCAGGGAAAAACAGCGTTGTGTAAATTTATTGAAATGTGCGGCTCTGTCAAAGTTCAAAGCTTTGCCTGGAATTGGGAATCGCTGGGTTAACTTTAACATGGATTTCTCATCTCCGTTGCTTTCTGTCTTTTTCTGAATAGGACCAGTTGTCCTGGATGCGTAGCTTATTGATTACAATATTTGTCACTTAAGAGGTGTGTTCCTTTCTATTTATGTCAAATTAGTGCTTAACGCATATGCCAAGAAGCTTTTAGTTTTGTGTAACAGCCTCATGTCTAGCCCAGATGGCAGAGAGCCTGTCCTTTGTCATTCATTTTCTCAGCTCTGCCACTGGCATCTTGAGGAGTTCTCTGCTGCAAGGGGTCTGTCTTGGGCAGTTATTTCTGTATGCCACTTACAGTAATGTTGAGGTGTTGTCTTTGCACAGAGCCTTTGGATTTTTGCAGTGGAAAAGCTTCAGAGTGTGAATCGGCTTTCCTTTTGCTTTATCAGGTTTTTTTTTCTTCCTACAGTGTGGTTTGTAATATATCAGCAGCAAAGAAATGTCATGCAGGTCATATTTCATGCTTCTTGATAACTTTTTTTTTAGAGCCTTTATATAGGTTCCTGTTTCCTTGTTTTAAAAGGAAAGGACTCAATTTTTTACGACTTAAAGATAGTTAATAAGATGCAGTTTAATTGTGTAGTAACTACAAAGGGATGGACAACTTTCAGCACACACTGAGATATGTTTGCTGGCTAAATACAACTAGTCTGTTTGAGCTCCACGTTGTATGTTGTTCTTGCGTGACCCTCTCTGCTTTTCCACAGCTCTCCGTGCAGTTAACAGAGGGGCATGGCTCTGAGAGCTTGTGGCTTGATCATCTACAGGAGGCTGCAGCCAGCACCATCTTCTAAGGTCACTGACAGTATTGAATACCTCCTCCTTCAGACATCCTATGGGACCCATCACTGGACCCCACCCAAAGGTGATGTTTGTTCCAATAACACACTTCAAGGTTGCTTCTGTTGGGAGTGAGTGAGATTACAGACTGAACTTTGGCTGAATGCTGCTAAGGTCAGCTTTGAGGGGCAGTTAATCAGTTGGCAGTAGCTGCTGATTATGCTGTTTGTGCAGCTGAGCGGGGAGTTTTGTGGCCGAAATTCTTTGCAAGTTGTGACGGTATAAACTATTGGGCACGACTGATTGGGGTTGGGCTGGGGGGGTCACCCAGTTGTGCTCCTCAGATAATCTGATGTTTCTGTCAGACATTGAGCAGACAACTGAAATTAGGTAGCTAGAGAAATTTTTACCCTCTCGCTCAGGTCTGACCCTCTGCCAGATACCGCTGTTGCCAATGCACCGTTGTTTGACCCATGTATAATCAGAAGGGTCACAGTTTGCAGCACAACATTAGAACGCAAACTGAAATCGGTGATGATTTACTTTAAAACGCCTTTCTTAGAAGATGCAGGAGTTTCTTTAAGTTCAGGAGATCATTGATGAAGAGCACATAGCTAATGCAGCAGAGATGAGAGGGATAGCTACGAGAAGTAACCTTATCAGCCATCTTCACCTAAGCCATTCTTGCTCATCAGCGAGGCCCCAAAGGAGAAGACAAGCCCAGTGCCCCGTGACATATAGCAACACTTTGGCTGTAAAGACACATGGCAGAGGCAGTGTTTGGTAGTCACAGCCCTGGTACCAGGAAAAGCACAGCACAGAAATACATCAGGTTCTTTGTAGATCTTCTTATATGCTGTTTTTTACCCTCTGAGATTTCTTCCTGCTCGTTTTTACTTCTTGTTTTGTAAATGCAGTGCTCTTAAAGCATAGTGCAGGAGCCGTTTGTAAACAGGAATTTGCAAATTGGAAAAAAAGCTTGGAACGGTATCAACTATGCTTTCCTATTAAGGGAAAGAACAAAATTTTCCAAGCCTCCCCCTTTCTCCACTTCACCAAAAGCCTAAGCGAGTAGGGTTTACAGCCTATTGCAAAGCTACAAAATGTGCTGGGACATGATCAGTTGTTGTGAGAGGAGAGACCCATGTGGAAAGGTTCACTGGGAACACAGTAATTCTGGACAAGCGATTGAATTGTCTAGTAGGCATTTCAGTAGGGAGTGAAATTACTTGTAGGCATACATCTCATGCACTCAAAATCATAGAATCATCGAATGGTTTGGGTTGGGAGGGACCTTTGAAGGCGGCCTAGTCCAAGCCCCCAGCAGTGAGCACGGACATCTTCAAGGAGATCAGGTTGCTCAGAGCCCCGTCCAACCTGCCCTTGAATGTTTGTGGCCCTCCTCTGGACCCGCTCTAACAGGTACGTGTCTTTCCTGTGCTGAGGACTCCAGAGCTGGACACAGGACTCCAGGTGGGGTCTCACCAGAGTGGAGTAGAGGGGCAGAATCACCTCCCTTGACATGTTGTTTAAGGTTTTATAGATCAAAAGCCACACACAAAAGCCACAATCTGATGGCAGCCTTTAACAGTAGCTTGGTACAGATCTGGGGGCAATAAATGAAGGCGAGCTATTACATTATATACTCTCTGTGATATGAGTAGTCTACAAAGGCAGCCTCAGGTTGTGTGATGCAATAACATAATTTGTATATGATGCAGACATAGATTTAATGTGGCAGGAGCCAGAAAGAGAAGTTGTAATTGTCTCTCCAAGGGCACGCAAAAGGCAATTTACAGCTACAGCTGTACATTGGTATTTTAAAAGTTCCCTAAGCAGCCGCAACCCTTTTGGGATTCAACTGGACTTGTTTGAATCCCCCCACGTGAGCTTCATGAGCCTCATCTCTGCTCCTAGAACTGTAACTTTGCACTAGCCGAGGCTGATGGGAGGGGATGGAGGATTCATTTTCCTCCTCAGCATATTGGAACTGCATTAGTGCAAATGTCTGTGAGGATCTGGAAGCTGTGGTGTTGAGGTGCTGCAGGCAGTCCTTTTTCCACCCAGTAGGTAGACTATACTGCACAAAGGTGGAAACTTACTGAACTTAGACTTGAGGTTATCAACAGCAGGGTGAGGTGGTTGCCTTTCGTTGTGCTGGAGGGCAGGAGGTTGCACTGGTGTCCTTTGAGTTGAAACTGAGTCTCAGCCTTCCAGCTTTATTACTGCCTGAACTCATTGCACATTTGGTGACTACGGATCATGACTATCATGAAAAATAGTGGTTACTTACTGATCATGGATGTTCTGTGGGTGTTTGCCGTGGTTACTGTAAAAGTAATCCAGCTGTGCAAGGCCAAGAGGATTCTGTTTCTCAGCTATTAGTAATAAGTCCCAGCTATGGAAATACATACTTTGTCAAAAAGCAGACAGCTTGACTTGCAGTGCTGAGATTCAGGGGGAAAATGTTTTTACTTAAAGCCTCTGAGTATTTGATCTCAAATATCTGAGACATTAAGTGCAACATCAGATGCTGTTTTCTGCACAGTTGCTGCTTGAAATAGAAGTGTATTTTACATTTGAGATTATGTCACATTGTAAGAGGTGTTTAAGCTTCTGATATACAGCCAAAGAAGTGAATAAGACCTGTTGGGAAAGCAACGTGAGCTTCCCACGTACCCCAGTTCTAGTACTAAAGGGTGGCTTTGGGTATCTGGGCCCTGAGGAAAGATTCATCTCTGTGATGAAATTACAGCTATTTGCAGCCAGCTACATAGGAAATAGAGTGACACCAGGGGCAAAATAAAGCTTAACTTTTTTTTCCTCTCGAAGCCTCCCAACTCCTGCTATGTTGCTTTTTTGAGATCTTGCTTGGCTTGTTCTATTTATGTTCTGGTGTGGAGCTTTCATGAGAAAACCAAATCTGACATTTCTCAACAAAAGCACAAACAGCTGGGGATGTGTTATATTTATCCGTTGTTTGTAATGGCGCCTCTCATTTTGAGCAACGTAAAATAAATGATGTGTCCTGGAAGAACTACGCAGCTGGTGAAAGGACTGGCTTTTAGGCTTGCTGTGTTTCAGAGGGCAATATGGGAGAGAAATCCACCTTTTAAATGGCATTTGTTGGTGCCTGGTGCTGTTGTTTCTGGTCTGTTGGCATGAGTAAGAGTTTTGCAGAACTGACCCTTAAG
Organism: Ciconia boyciana; assembly: GCF_034638445.1. NCBI lineage: Eukaryota > Metazoa > Chordata > Aves > Ciconiiformes > Ciconiidae > Ciconia > Ciconia boyciana. Next base: position 22,625,010 of record NC_132937.1, read on the forward strand.
CTTCTGTGGGAGGGAAGGGTTGAGAGAGGACTAAGGCTCTTGCAGATGAGCAGTCTCCCCTCTAACTGGATAAAGGAAAAACATTCATGAGGCACTCAGTCCTCAGTAGGATCTAAGATCTAACATTACGGATGCAAAGTGCTCCAGAAGAGGAGAGGAGGACTGGGAAGAAAAGATGTCTAGTGCTGACAGGCCCCTGGGAGTTTCAGAAGATGTGGGATAAATGATGATCCTAAAAGCCATGAGACAAAGACAAATCAAGACATAAGAGTTGGAAAAGCAATCTCTGTTCTCCAATTTCCATTTGATTCTATATCAGCTACAGTGTACTCTCATCTCTGTCTCCCAGTGTTTCCTAGTTGAATAAACAAAATCTGAGTTTCCTTCTCAGAGACTTACTTTTTCACCTTATTGACAGGCCACGTGGATCCAGGAGAGGATGACCTGCAGACAGCCTTCCGGGAAACGCAGGAAGAGGCTGGTCTTCAGGCCAGTCAGCTCACCCTTATAGAGGGGTACAAGAAAGAACTGCACTATCCTGTCCGTGGCAAACCTAAGACCGTCGTTTACTGGCTGGCAGAAATGAAGGACTGTAACACAGAAATCAAGCTCTCAGAGGAGCACCAAGCTTTCCAATGGCTGAAGCTGGAGGATGCCTGCAAATTTGCGGAATATGAGGACATGCAAGCGACACTGAAAGAAGTGCATCAGTTCCTCTGCTCCAAAGGATAAATGCTTGTCAGAAGGATAAGGGGAATCTTTGAAGAAACATGGCCTGCTTTTTTTTTATTTTTTATTTTTTAACGGGGGGAAGAACTACATGGCTACAGAACTGTAGGTTTCTTTTTTAAATCTCTACAAATTCAGTGAAGATATACTTGGAGCTTTTAAAGAGCTTGTGCTTTTGTCTCCCTTAGCTAACGCAAAAAAGCATGGTCTGATTGAACCATGAGCCAGAGATGTCTGAATTGAAACCCGGAGCTAACGACAGCTTCCTCTGTCCCTGTCTCCTTTTCTTTTTCCTTTTTTTTTTTCCTTGAAGTGCTGAATAACCACAGGTCCTTTTGAAAAATCAAACACTTGATATTTCTTGACTTGCTGATGTAGAACTACAGAGTTGAGAAAATTAGCATATGGAGATTTTTAATAACAAAATGTTTACTGCAGAAGTTGCACCTTGCATTTCAAATGGAGAAGCAGTAGTTCTGTTCCCGACTCCTCCACTGATATGTTGTGATAACTTGTCAAATCATTTCAGATCTTGTTTGTTTTTATCATGAATTGATATACATCACTAATGTACTGTTATGAAAACATTTTCCATCCTAAAAGTCTTAGTAAACGGTTGACATACAGTATTTAAATGGTAAACTTGAAGTTCTTCTTTTGCCTCTTTCCTTTTTGCTCTTTAACAAACACCTTGGCCATACATTGTTTAGGGGGTTGGGAAAGGGAAATCTATCTGCCTAATACAGCACTTTCTGCACAGAATATCTAAGCTAATGTGCAATCTTGTCTCCTTTTGATAGGATCTGTGTTTCTGTGGCTGCAGCCTGCACCTATGTGTGGGCAGCAGGGCCACGTGCGCTGCCAGTAATGATTGCAGTAGCCTGTGGTGAGCTTGCCCTGCATCAGCTTTCCTGTGGACCTCTCCTTTGTCCTTAACATCGTTGGGAGCTGAGGCCGTAGCACTCTGTATGATTATGCATGTTCAGTTAGTAATGGTTCATAATCTTTTGGATGTTTTGGTACGTAAATAGCAAAAAAGCATGATGGCGTTATTAGGTGGGGATGAGGTTTTCTGAATCCCAGAGAACTTTGGGAGAGAACTTCCCAAAGAAAGAAGTTGTCCCTTCTTCCCTAAGTCTCCTCTAGCCTTTGCTGCTTAGGCACTTGGAGCTCGCAAAGCAAGTAAGTGTATGAAAAAGTGGACTCTACTTCCACTTTGTCTTCCTCTTTACCGCAAGAGTGAAATGAGGGTCATCAGCATCACATCAGCCCTGCAGAAGACCTGCGATACCAGAGATGCAGCGTAACTGGGCTGAGAAATAAGGGCAGCGGTTTAGTATCATGTTACTCTCCAGTTACGCAGCACTCATCCTTTGGTGCAGCATAAATTAATAATGTTAGTACCACTGTGACAGTGGTGTCTTGCTCATCACTGTTATCTTCCTGTAGAGTGATTTATAAAAGTCTCCTTATAGTGCATCCTTTTTTGTGTGTATCTATATGTATACGCATACACACAGATGCACACACCAAAAAGGATGCACTATAAGGGGACTTTTAATATATATATGTGTACACACACATAAAAAATTTCAGTGCTCCTCCACTTTACAGTCAGGTTTTATTTTGATTATGAACGCTGTTTAAAAGCATTGCATTCAGGTGATGACAAAGAGTGAACAGCACATAGTTTGTGCAATTGCTCTGAGTGTTTCTCAGCTAGCTTTAGAAGCAGAGGATGGAAGGTGTCTCCCACTGTCACCTGGTCCAGCCCCAAGGCAGAATCAGCTTTTTTGGAGTCTTTCCTGATGGACGTTTGGCTAATGTGCTTTTTAAGACCTCTCCTGATGAAGACTCACACTTTCAGCTCCTCTGTCCATACCTTGGAAAATTTGGTCTCTAGCATCTAATGTGTGTAAACCAGTGAGAAATAACTAAAAGATAACAACCAGTAAAAGAGAGGAGGAGAAAATAGTTAGAAGCCTGTGCTGCTTCACAGTCTTATTTTTTCATTATTGTTTGAGCTACCATTTAATCAGTGCTGTGTAAACAATGGTGTTACTGCCTTCATGTTTGTGAGCAAGATTAGCATATTAAATATGAATTATAGAAAGTCATTAACAAGTCATCTGTTCTGCCCATTCAGCAGTAATGAGCATAAGCACTTGCTGCTTTGGAAAGCACAACAGTAGCTGAACTCCAAGTAAGTATTTGCATTTTAATGGCACTGCATACATAGTGTTCCCAAAGTGCGTCAAGGTTTTGGAGGGTAACAAGTGCTGTGCACTGTAAGGCGATGTGGTCCTTGGACAAAACTTCAAAGGCGGGCGTCTTAATTGTGGTAGAAAAAGGTACAAGGGAGGTAACTGTGATAAATGGTGAGGTACTGCATGTGCATTTTGAGCGATTTATGTACAGAATGTATTCCCACAAATTTTGTGTGTAAAATGATGCTTCTGCATTTGGAAACTTGGCCCAAAAGTCTCTGGATTTGTTTTAAAATGGAAACATTGGAAAGTCAGAATTTAATTCTGACTCTTGTTTGTGTTCAGTGCTCACTGGTGAAGGAAGAGTTCTTCCTCTGCTCATGTCTAGTAGTAAAATATTTTCCCAAGGAGCATGTGGGAAACCCTCCAGTAAATAATTATGGAATAATCTGCCTGGGGAAGACATTTATTTCCAACCTCTACGATTTTTATGCCCTGAACCAATAAAGTTTGTATTTTCGTTCTTGAGACCAGCTAAGTTTTTGGTCATAATGATGTCTCGTAGCAGTTAACTTTTTACCAGGCTGTGCGTGTATGTTTAAAAAGAAAAATTATAAAAAAAAACAAACCCAGAGACTTTAAATTCTCTAGAGACCTTACTTCTGCCTTAGGTTAAATAAAACCAAGCTAGAGAAGTCCAAGCTCCACTGAAGTGGCACAACAAGTTAATTTAGGTAAAGTGAAGTGTTGTTTAAGTCTGAGTAAAAGACAGGTTAGGATATGGTTTCCCTTGCACTGCTGAACAAACATACTGATGCAGCTCATACTTTTGATTTCTTGGTGTTAGTATTTCTTTCTCCACATAATTCCTGATTTATAGCAGTGATTATGGTTTACATCATCACAAGATCAGAGGGAAGGAAAGCATAAATTCATGAATATTGGGAAAGCACTAAGACATTGCAAGTTTCACTGAGAAAAGATCAGGATGGAGTGTTACGGGTCACAGGGAATTATGCTCATACAAGAAGTGTAAAGGCTGAAAACAGTGCCTTACTCCTTTCTAGAAAAAAGACTTATTGCTGTTCTAGATGGGAGCAGCATATCTGTTCATTGACTATTCCATATGACTATAGGAAATCAGAGACTGAAGCTGGTATAAAATGGCTGGATAATGTAATATCCCTGACCAACCATCACCGATGTTACTTGTCATTCTACATAAATAGAGAGGATTATAATAAGGTCTAATACATCCTAAATATGGAAATCTTTTGAGACACATACTCTCTCAGCATAACTCTTGCAGGGATGCAGAGAGGACAAGTGCTACCTTTTAAGTTAGAAAAATGACTTGCTGTTACTTAATTGATAACTTAGTGAGGGGAGTATTTTGGCAGATATCTGGAGGAAACTCTAATCTTTTGAGTCCTGAAGGCAGTGCTTATTAGTTATGTTCTCACATTGACAAAGTAACTGACAGCCTTCTGTGTATGTTGGCAGCTAGTTTTACCTTAAAAAGGATTTAAGGATCATCAGGACTTCTGTTTTTCACCTTACAGCTTGTCTCCAAGGATTTACTTTCTCATATGCTCAGTAACTCTAGAATTTCAGGGTAATGGGCAGTTGCAGCTGGTGAGAGTCTCGGCTTAATTTAGCTAAATCTGGGTTTTGTTACGGGTTAAATCAAGTCTGGAAGAGCTAAGCAACGTGTGCCTATACAAACCAAACAGTCTGCTCTGCTTGCCTCAACCTCGTGCTGTGCAAGGAGATTGTTCTCAAGTGTTATAAAAAACCCAAATGGTGCTTACAACTCCCTGTCAAAACAGCAAGGCTAGGGAGGAGATTGGCTACGGTGACACTCTTCCCACCAGGACCGGATGGAACAACAGCTCCGTTATTTCGGAGCTAGTCCATTTGATAATTGGCATTATCAAAAAGAGGAGTGACAGTCCCGTCTTTCCACTCAATGAGGATCTCTCCACGCCTCAAGGAAGGGGAGCGAGATGGTGGAAGGTACAGCTGGGGACCTCTTCGTAAGGGAGATGGCTCCCGTAAGTCAGCTCTGCTGCTGTTGGCTGGGGAGCTCTTCAGAGCAGAGAGGATTTTCTTCTTCCTAGGGAAGAGAGAAGAGGGTATGTAAATGCATCTGCCTGTCTCTTGGTTGCTTCTCCATGTGAACTGGATCAGCAACCGTAGTGCCCAAATTCCCTAAACCTTCAAAGATGGCGCGAGGTTTGTAGGGGAGAAGGAGCCAACATTAGTGGCTGCATTTAGGTGTGACAGTGACTGGGAGGGAGAAACAGGGTGGCAGAGAGGAGAAATCACCAAGGGTGATGTCATGTGTGAGCAGAGCCATCTGCTCAGAGCCAGACACTTCAGGTGTGGGATTGGGAAGGGTGCCAAGATCAAGACTTTTGTTTTGAAATGCTGGACAGAGAAGTGGCAAAGGGAATGAACCTTAATCTCACTTACTTGTTGTAATGAACATTGAGTGTCAGTATTATTAATCCCAGTATGAATGCCAAGGGGCTGAGGACCAGCATGGCTGTCTTCCAGTTGGTGCCTGAAAGGATATCGTAGTAAACAGTCATGCGTTTGCTGTACCTATCCCCATTCTTACGTGATAGCCATGACTGCCACAAAAAACACCTGTGATGGCCTTGAAGACTAGCAGATAAAAGGAAAAATGCTTTGTCCATAAGATCAACACCTTACAGCTGCTTTACACTGCACAGCATCCCCCTATTGAAAATGGCCACAAAAAGGTTTTCTTTCTTGCTAGGAAGACAATAGCTATTCATGCTTCTCTGCTCTGCAGCTCTCTGATGCGAAATAAGAAGGGCAGAGGGAAGACACCAGTGCTGGTGGGTATCTGTCTCTCCCAGTGAGCTGGGACAAAGCATTTGCATGTTTTTACTCACTTTTGTACTCCAGGCCTGGGGAGACCTGTTTAATCTTTAAAAAGAGTTTTTCTGACAGGTAATTTGGTGCCCTTGTTTCCTACTGAGCATCCTCAGCGGGACCCAGGGGAATGTAACTCTGTATTGATGGTCATACTGATGGTATGTATTGATGGTCAGGGGCACTGATCAGCCTTCATCTACCTGGTCTCTTCCTCCTCTGGCTGATCCCTGGACCTACCTGCAAGCCTGGCCCCAGCATTTTTTCCTCGATTTCCATGGTGCTTTTTAGAGTGATTGTGGGACACATCTGGGGGAAGAAGCAGAGAGACTCAGATTAGCAGCTTCCACTGTTGGACTGGAGGAAGCTCCAACTTCCTCCTGGGGCTGCACCATAACTGCCTAGCCCCTTTGTATGGAGCCATCAGGGAAAAGAGAACTTTCTTGTTCCTCAGCATTCCCCAGCCACAGATATTTTTTGCCCCTAGAACATCTGATGACTGTGCTTCCAAGTTAAGACTATGGCCATATCACTGAACTGCTTGCCAAGGCAAACATCTCAATGTGTAGTGTGAGAGCAAAGCCTTGAACCACTCAGTGGTACACATGGAAGTTCTTCAAAAGTACTCAGGTACTTACACTACTGAAAATACTTGAGTAATCTCTAGATGCTTCCCACACTTTCCTTCCTGCTGTTCTCACATATGCATTCAGAAAAGAAAAGTGCTCACCCTCATTTGCTGGGAGGTATGCCTGTTTGGTCTTCACTGGAGACACTGTGCTGTTAAATTTGTTAGCCAGAGGTGGGTCAGTCAAACCCACAGAAGATTCTCTGTCCATGGCATCGATCTTTGATGAATTGATGGTTTTAGCTTGGAAGGAAATAAAGCAAAGATGTGTGTACTTATCATTTACTTTTTGTACAGAAACCTGGATATGCTCAGTGCCCAGCAAGGGAAGGGAACCCAGCCCTACCGTGTTAGTCCTCTACCCTGCAAGGCAAACAGGACATAGTGCAATAGCAGTCACCTCCTCCTGTGTATCAGGGGCCTTCAATTCTCACAGATTTCAAAGATGAAATTAATCTCTCAAGACCAAATCCACAGCCAAAGCAGAGCTTGTTTTCTGGTAGTAAATAAGGTCATTGGTCTAAAAAGCATGAGTGCAACACCAGCTGTTAAAGGATGAGGTGTGAGGAAGAGGCAAGCAGAACTGTAGCTAAGCATCACAGGTATTACCAACACAGCAGATGAAGAAATGGTGGTAAGTAGTCCATGTCTCTTGCAAGGCTCAACGGCATCCCTTGCCTTGCCAGTCTTACTGCAGAAGTAGGGTATGTGGGGTGGCAACTACTGCTAGAGGGGAGGTTGTGGGAAATCTTGTGGCAGCAGTAGTCACCCCTCTCCTGCACTGATGCATGTGGCAAGATCAAGAAACTCATACCTGCAGGGTTCCCCGCTGCTTATCCCAACCTCATCCCTTCCTGTGGCATGAGCATACATGGGTACACGGGTGTAGTTCATTGAGCTAATAACCTGCTGAAGTAAAAGTTGTCTGTTGATGGTCGACTGAAACTTGGATAAGAGAGGCCTAAGCAAACACATAGGGCTTTGATGTTATTCCTGAGTAGTTAGAGGTTCCCTCCAGTAGACTCTGAACCATAAGGTTGATAGGAAAATTATCAGTTTGCACAATACACGCTAACTGGCACAACCTGATTCAAAGCCTGCTCTGTGTTTACCCTAGCAGCCTTATTTGGGGAGCCTGGCTCTGAGGCAGCCCTGGGCTGCCAGGGACATTGCCTTGGGGAATGCAAACGTCCTTTTCACATGCCTTTTTCCCATATCTTAAATGTTCCACGCATTTCCTAGCCTATATTTAACTAGCTTATTATGGTATCTAATTTGTATTGGCTGGATTTACCTTCATGTTAAACAAACACTAACACTTGTGACTACTGGCTTGTGATACTTACACATTAACCTTCTAGTTGGCTAATTAAAAACGTCGGTTAAAAGGCCATCTTATCTGCCCATGACAGCCAAAAAAGCTATTGTATCTCTTTATTTCGAATTAGATATAGCCTCTTTGTGTCAAAAGGTTATACTCATAATCCATTGCTAATGCCAACCAGATAGATCACATTTTCTTTTTACTCATTTCTGCAAAGCTGAAAGTCTCATTGGGGCCATCAAGCCTTAATGTAAGGAATGGCGTCATGTAAGGGAAATAGTTTCCCCTGAGGAAGGTTAGGAACCTCATCACCTACAGAGTGGACAAACACAGAAAAGTCATTACAAATGCCAGCTCTTTTCTGGTCCCTGGAGTGGAAGAAGGGAGAGGAGGAGAGGATAAGGGGAGGAACTGAGTGTGATTTTCAGGTCTCAGTTCTGCACACAACTTCACAAGAAAAGTCCTGAAACCCCCTTCCTTTGCATAAGGGACTAAATGAAAGAGGGAAACAGACTGGACCATGAATTATCAGTGGTCGGCAATGGGCTTCGCTGGCCATCTGACAGATGATGACAGTCACATCTTGGTGCAATGACCATGCCTGATGTCTGTTAGCCTGGTGTCCAACACCTAAAACTATGACAGGACCAGGGTTTCTGCCCTTTTTGTGTCTAGTCTAGGCAGAGGATACTGAACACTCATGAAGGCAGAGATTAGATTCTTTTTAGCAGAGGCCAAGGCCATGAAACTGATAATATAAAACAGATTTTTTATATTTTTTTGTGTAATATTCTAGGTTTTCTTAATGCAAAGGGAGGGCAGCACTTTAACTACCTGCCACTACTTGCTGTGTTCACTCGTGTCTTTATGGTTACATCAGGCACCACGAGCGAGGTTCACTTTTGAGGATCATGAGAGCATGGGATGAAAGTTAGAACCATGGTTTCATTAGTGATAGGTGCACTGTTGGGGTCTAGCAGGAGATAACTGTAACATGTTGCTTTGAAGCAACAATTTCTCATTTCAAATATAGTTGCTTCTCAATAATTCATACAAGTTTAAAAGAGGTTTTCAGCTGCCTCCAGTTTCCTTGTTACCAAAAATGACATACCAAAGTACAAAGTACCAAAAGCCCCTTCAAAGTCTTAAGCGCCTGACTTTATGGGACTTCCTTGGTTGTTTTGGACTTCCTTGGTTGTTTTGGACTTGGGAGGCTCAAGCAATTCCAACTATTCTTAGCTCTGGGCACCATTCAGAGGTATTTTCCAAAATACTTTACTTTTGCCTGCCATCAGAAATGCATCTGGGATTTAAAGACCTGATCCTGTAAGGTGTTACGTGCTTTCTGGAAAATACTGAAAAGCAACTACTGGAAATCAGTGGTACCAAGTAGTTGGGTGAACAGTAACTACTGGAAACTGGTGGTACCAAGTAGTTGGGCTGACTTGGAGCCATTTGGTATCTCTCCAGATGACGCCAAAGTGACCATGAGTTAGAATGATGGATGCAAGCCTGGTTAGGTGGCTTGGATGACACCTAAGGTTAGATGTTATCTGATGCTAAATCTACCTCATCTTACTTTCATAGCTCCACACCCATGTGTCTACAGCTTGTTGCGTTGGTTTGCTGGGCCTCAGAGCTGCTGTCTGGGCAGCAGCACAGATGGTTTCATCCGCTAAAGTCTTCCACCTGCTGAATTTGTCCTTCTCCCTTGAGACAAAGACTTTGTGGCCTCCTTCCTTGGTGTTGAGGTGGAAGCCCAAGTTGTGCAGAGTCAAGCGTCCCTTCTTGCTGCAGGACCATGCTTGGCGTTCCCAGTCCCCGCAGGGCTCCAGCTTGACCAGGGCATACTCCCGCGTCTTGTGGGCCGACAAGCACTGCTTCGTTTGAAGGCTGATGATGGTCCTGGTGGCAGGGTCCCAGCTCCACTGCTGCTGCTGGGAGTGCACCTTGCAGTCAGTCAGGCTGATGCCGTTGGTCTCGTGGTAGGAGACGCAAATGCACTTTTCCAGCTGGATGTTCCTTATGAGGAAGCCTTGTCCCTCTGCTACTGCGGTACAATCAGAGCACGGTTTAGTACTGTGTATGTCTGAGGCAAATGCGTCTTCTGAGCACCAGACATTGTAAACGCCCTGGGGAAGGGGAGACATAACCCACCAGTCCTTTCCTGGATGGGCATGCCTAGATAAACAGTTCCCCCAGCTTCCTAATTCCCCAGAATGACATTTCTTTAAAATACAGGGTGTGCAAATAGCCAGGAACAATACTAGAGAGAAATAACAATTATATAAGTAACCCATGTAACTAATGGGGAAAAACTCACCATCCTTGAAAAGTTGTACTGTTATGAAATATCTGCCCATATATATTTAATTCAATATTTCAACTGGTTATAGCTTTAAACAGGTACCCATCCTTCCCTCCCTCCAAAATAATTGGATGGTTTGAGGGGTTTTTGCCCCTGTCTGGATCAAATCTTTTGTATGAAAAAAGCAATTGAAACCTCTGAATTCCTCAGATGCTATTCATCTGGGGCCAATTAGGCCACCTTGGGCTACTGTTTCCATTAAGTGGCTTCTGGTGATATTACAGCAACGCTGGGAATAAAACTATACCCCATCAGAAGTCTGGAAGTACTTGGCTGACACAGCTCATGTAAGTATTGAAATAAGCTTGGATTTAGCACACCTGACATTGGTCTGTGCTCACCGGGCATGAAGGTACCATTTTTAAGGATCCCTTTGTAAGAGAGAGACGTTACAGTCACCCCACAACAGACACACAATTTGAAGCAATTTCTGTAATTGTTTGTTGCTTTTAATAGCAACGAGTCCCAACATCTCTGATAACTTGGGATGGATATCATCCTGTAGCTGGACAATTGCCCCCATTTTCAGTACAAAATCGTCAGGTGTGGCCTGTGAACATCCTGAGCAAAATGTTAAATACGAAACCATCTGTTACTGATGCAGGTGTACCTTCTGCTGTGTATTTTATGCCTAAGACAGAGGGATAGAAATAGAAGTTTCAAGTTTCTGCACGTTCTGAGAAATCTTTTAATTTTAATTACAATTAACACATAGTAACTCTCAGCTTTTGCGGGGACTTTTTTTCCTCTTTTCCACAGGAGTCAGAGTTATAAAAGCCCCATCAGCATACAGTATTGAGCATAAAGAGTAAGAGGGGACTGAAAAGTGATGTTAGAGAAGAACACTGATGCTTATCTAAACAACTATTTCTGCAGAGTTTCCCCTCCCAAAGCAAAGAACAATACTTTTCCCTGGCAGCAAGTATTTGGCTCCGTGCCTGAGAAAAATAATGAAAGTGTAAACAGAAGCCGGTATACAATACAAGACTATGAACAATAGTTTAAAAGTGCTCTTATGTTCTCTCTCAGGAAATTCTAGGGGTCTGCTAGATTAATAGACGGTTGTTAAATCAGAAGCAGCTCGCGGCTTTCTGCTCAGCCTGAATGCATGGGGAGAGGCAGCCAGAAACCACGATACTACTCCTGCGCTGTTGCTGAGATGAGGATGGATGTGTCTGTGCTGAGATATTGAGTTTCATGGACCTGTGATAGCCACCGATCCAGGCAGTTCCTGCCAAGCCCATGTGCCTAAATGGAAATGAAATTTCTGGGGGATCTGTGGGCAGCTCGTGAGTCCTGTCCTCTTTACCCCTTATTGAGGGCTGGATGGAGGGAAGAGGTTTAATGGCCCTTGGGCTTGAGTTTCTGCCAGCTTCCAAAGGCAGGAGAAATGTCTCATATATAATCTCCCATAATCTTTATAAAATCCAAAGAGATTAATACAATCCCCACACCATGTTTTTTTCTAGGACCTGGAATCCAAGATTCTCACCTGTTTGCTTCATCTTAACTGGCAGAAACCCATTTCCAAAGTAATGAACTGAGAGCTGCCAAAAACGTAACAGGGGAACATAAGAACTGCACTGGGTCAGATAAAATATCTGTTGAGCCCAGTATCCTGTCTCCAGCACTGGGCATTAGCATTTGCTAATAGGGCAAGAGGGTAAAAATCAGACAAGTAAAGAGCTCACTCAAGACTGCAAGGATGCCAGTGCCTCCTTCCTAAAATGTGTCAGATAGTTAAGAGAGTATCACTGGGTATTTATGGTTAAAATGGTTTTTCCCATGTACACTACATTGTATTTTTCAACTCTGAAGTTCAAAAACCATTTTGTTGCTCAATTAGTATCATGAGCTCCTTCTGCAGCTCTGCACAGTCAACTTCAGTTTTGATTATTCTGCATAGTTTTGTGCCATCAGCAAACTTCATTACTTCATTATTCACCCCTTTTCCCAAGACTGCTGTCAAACAGCACTGATGTTTGTCAGCACCTGCTGATACCTTCACTTTGCTGTGATCACTGTCAACTTATTCCACCTCTTTGTTCCAGCCTGTGGATGAAATATCTCTCTTACTCCATGAGAATCGAGTTTCTTAAGGGCCTTGGTTGAAGAATCTTACCAAAAGCCTGTGCAAACACAAGGTCTAGATCAGCTCACCACGTTTATGTGCTCATTGATGCCATCATGGGTGTCAGGCATACCCACTACAAAAGCTGTATTGACGTTTCTCGTATTTATCTGTGTCTGCAAATTCTGTTCTTTGTTTCTACTGACTCGCCTGGTGTCGAAATCAAACGGAGTGACCAGTGTTTCCCCAGGCTGTGCAAGGATCCCTCTTAAGATGGACATAATTGCCATAACACTGTTCTTTGATGCTGAGGCTGCTTTAGGTAATAGTTTACATACTCCTTAGAAGTTTAAAAAAAAGTCATCTTTACTTTTCTGTAACTCAGTGTGAATGCCATCTGGGCTGGTGATTTGCCACAGATTATCTACCTGTTTTTTTCCTAAAACTTCCTCTGTTGACAATTTTGTTTGATAACATTCTTCAGACTGCAGAGAGCAGCTGCCATGTGAGGACCTCCCTGACCATATCTAAAATGAACACCAGCACCAATAATCCATTCAGCCTTTCAACCCTGCCCTGCCTTGGTTGTCCTTTGTGCATTTACATCAGTTAGTTGTTGGCCTCCTTACCCCGACCAAGTTCCTACTTCAGATACGTTTGAAAATTTCTATTAGTAGGTTTTTATGCTCTCTCTAGGTTGTTCCTCTAAATCTCTTTCTTCTATGTTTTATGATGGGTTTTGTTATTAAACATGCCAGGATCTCTTTTTTTTTCCCCCCCCCCTTTTCCTTGCTTGGCAATGATCATCCATTTGAAAGTTTCATTTAAAAAAAAAATTTGAAGAGCATTGCTGTTTAGTTCAGCAAGCAGATTTGTGTTTTGTTCTCTGTGTACAGTCCTTGGTGGTGTATGCTCCCTCTAAAGAATCGCCATGTTACCTGCACGTTAGCAGCAAGCATTGCGTGCCCCCATGTCATCTACCAACATTTTGCACTTTTGAGCTGCCCCTTTCTGCTGGCTTTATTGTTTTTTTGCAGGTCTCATTTTTCAGAGACTTACCCCACCGCAGGTCCAGGGCATCCTGCCTGCCACAGGAATACTTGTGAGCTGAGGAACCTCACCACTGCAACTGAAGTGCTTTTCTTTGAGATTTGTATAGCTCCTCAGTAGTGTATGACACCGAGTTATTAATAGATTTTTATCTTCACGCCATATTTCAGGTCGAAAAGTATAACCACCATTTTACAGCTCGGGAACAGAGGTCTAGCTAAACTTTACTTGGTTCCATATTACACGGGAGAGTGGCAGCAAAGCTGGGGCCATAATCCTTCTCCTCTGAACTGTGGTCCAAGTATTTTCCCTACCAACAGAGACGTTGAGCTCTCTGTAAGGCTGGCTAGCAACAGCAGGATTTTCCTTATCGTGTTTCGCGTGATCCTTGCCAATCAAGATGTGAGCCTGTGTCTACTGTACAGGTTCACCATCCATTACCCATACATTATTGCTTCCTGAGTTTGAGATGTTGCTATCTAAGTGAGCAACTTACAGTTAGGTACAGGTAACTGGCAGCAATCATTGCACATGCCCCTCACAGCCATGAGGGGTAGACCCACAAATAAAGCTGGAGTGTATTTACTTTGGGATACACATCAGGCACCAAGAATCCTTACTCAGGATGCAAAATGACTTTTTTTTTCCAGCATTGCCAAGTCCCACTGTCCAGCAGCCCTGCAAATACGGCCATCAGCCCTAACATTTTGGGAATGTTAACCTGGAGCAAGCAGAGCATCCCACATACTCCCTGGGGAAGGGACTGAGCGTCTCTGGAAAATACCAGCCTTATGTACAGAGCCTGACTAGATGCCTGTTTGAGCTGCTCATGCTTGAACATTTTGGCCTCTTCGTATTTTTAGGAACAAAATAAACAATTTCTAGCAACGGCACTTGATGCCAGCTCGTTTGTCCTATGATACTGCCACTCTGTCTGGTTACAAGAAAGAAAAGCAAGCAAATATAGCCCCCTGCTTCTCTGCAACATGGCCACCCTTGGGACATGCTGTTCCTTGTAGGATTGGGAGCAAAAACCATGCAACGTTCCTAATTAAGGTAATGCCACCAGAGAAGCCTTTCCCAGTCTGGCTGGGAAAGTTTCTGCCGTTTCTGAGCAGTGTCTGTGATGGCTTAATCAAAGCCATGTGCCAATCTTTTGGGGATGGGTTGCTCTCTCTAAAGGCTCTGCGGAGGGGAGGGGTAAGTCAGAGCTGAGCAAGCACAGGTTCCCAAAATACTCCAGGTCACCTGGGAAATTTAGCATTGGCTTTGGCCTCTTTTGCCCTCCCCAGTGGGAATCCTAACTCGATGAAAAACCCTTTAATTAGCTCAATTTCTCTTGCCAAGTGGGTGTTTTCTGTAGGGAAAAGATGACTGCTGAGTCACAGTCAGGAATTTACCGTTTCCTGCCTCTACCTGTCCTCAAAGGCACGCATCCATCTGCAGCAGCCACAGCACCTCTCAGGGACTGCTTTGTGGGGACATCCCACGGCCCAGAAGAGCTCCAAAACATGGCTCTTCTTGGGTACCACCATATGACAGCGGGTCATCCCGAGTCACCCAGGCCATGGCAACGGTTGCTTGGAGAAACGTCTCCAAGCTGTCTCTGCTGCTTCCACCCAAAATGAGCACAACACTAGGGGTACATGTGGCTGAGAAACCTTGGAGCCAGCAGTGCCATAGCCTGAGTTATGGTGAGACAAGCCAGAGAGTTTCCTGCTAAGGTTAATCTGCCTCCACTGTTCACTGCTGCAGGTGATCATATTTTCTCTATGGAGCATGCACCAACGGAGACTGACCCACACCATTCTCATATACATTACATACGTTTGCCTCCTTGCATAACTCCCCCTGAATATCAGCTCTCCCAGGATTTAGAGTCCCCTTGTCTTGTTGGACTATTGCAGCAGTTCAAGGGGCATCAGGTGGGAAAAGGGTTTGGAAGACTCTCATCCTCTCAAGTTGCCCTGCCAGCAATTTTTGTCTCTGCCCTAGCTCTAAAAACAGCCATGAGGGACTCCAGCTCCTACCAGAAATGGCCCCAGCCCAAAAGAAGAAAAATTAGTTAGAGACTTTGGGGAAAGCCATCTTTAGCTGCTTAGACACTGCGGTGATGCAGACAACACCTCTCCGCACCCTGGTACTTATTATCAGACCCTGTCCCTTCAGGCAAGCACAGCATCTAACCTCCCCTGCCCTCCCCGCTGAGCCTCGCGTGGGTAATGCAGAACTACCATGTTTTCTACCCAGATCCTTTACTCAGATTCAAATTCAGGACTAAATGCAGAGTGGGGCTTTTGTAGCACATCTACAAAACCAGGCAGTCTAGAAAGATGTTGGATGAAGGCAGAAAGGACTTTCCTGTGACTAGCCATAGCAGCAGGAGCAATTCACTGCGATGGCCTGAAGTTACCATATCCTGCCATGAGTGAAAAGTCAGCCAGATGCCTCTTCTGAGCAGGAGGGGATGTGTCTGAGCTGCCCTGTGCCTGGCAGGCTGTTTCTACCTCCTGCAGAGGGTCAGGACCAGATAGAAATGAGAAGATGGAGTAGCAGAAGAGGGAAGCTCCCAGTTAAGGCAGGAGGTTCCCCATGCAGATGAAGCTCAGTGCAAGACATGTCCCTGTAAGATCACTTGTGGGAACATTACATTGACTCTAACGGAAGCAAGGAGCTTGAGATGCTGTCAGGTATGGACAAACAAGGCCTTCAATAAGTAAGCAGGAGCAGACTTGAATGCAGCCCAGCAGTAACTCCTTCTCATGAAAAGATCTCCCTCCACCCAGGGGAACAAGCCCCTCTCTGCTGCCCATGCAGGAGACCAGCCCAGGGCCATGGGATGAAGAAATTAAACACAGCTGGAAGGCACTTGCTGTCATAAGAGGGGTATGGTGACCCAGATGTGTTTGGTCAAAGGCAGGAAATCCAGATGTGCACAGGGAATAAGTGAGATTGGCACTCTGTTCTCTATTTTGGCTGACTTCATGCCCAAGACCAGCATGGCAAGAGGTGAGATTAGGTATTTTTTTGCAAAACATTAGCTTTACTTTGCCCTGGTCCTTCCTCAGCCTACGACTGTGCTTACTTGGATATAAAGTTTAGAGACACAAAAGTCCATGACAGGTCAGTGGATGTGGCCAATCTACCTATGGAGAGGATGATGTTAGATGGAGCCCAGTGAGTTCCTCTTGGTGAGCAAACACGCATCTGCCCATCAGGCCCAGCAGAACAGGCAGAACTGGAGCTGGGTGAGCAGCTACCTGGCAACTGGGAGCTCTGGGTTTATGGGAGCACAACCTCCATCACTTCAGGCAGCAGATCAGCTCTTATCAAGCTGTGTCATTTTTATAGATGTTGTGGTTTAGCCCCAGTCGGCAATTAAGTACCACACAGCTGCTTGCTCACCCTCCCCACCTGGTGGGATGGGGGAGAGAATCGGAAGAGTAAAAGTAAGAAAACTCATGGGTTGAGATAAGAGCAGTTTAATAATTGGAACAAAACAAAACAAAACTAATTGTAATGAGAAGGAAAACAACAAGAGAGTGACAGAGGAACAAAACCCAGGAAAAAACAAGTGATGCAACTGCTCACCACCCGCTGACCAATGCCCACCCAGTCCCCGAGCAGCGACCGCTGCCCCCAGCCAACTCCCCCCAGTTTCTATACTGAGCATGACTCATATGGTATGGAATAGCCCTTTGGCCAGTCAGGGTCAGCTGTCCTGGCTGTGCCCCCTCCCAGCTTCTTGTGCACCTGGGAGAGCATGGGAAGCTGAAAAGTCCTTGACTGGTGTAAGCATTACATAGCAACAATGAAAATATCAGTGTGTTATTAATATTATATTCTCATACTAAAATCCAAAACACAGCACTATACCAGCTACTAGGAAGAAAATTAAATCTATCCCAGCCGAAACCAGGACAATAGAGAAGTCAGCAAAGCCAGTGCAAGTACCTGATTGCAAATACTTCTTGGTCTGGACTCAGATTATTTTCCAGTAACCTGTCTCTCCAAGAGTAGTTCCCAGCTGTTGCTTCTGGCAGCCACATTGGGCTGTGTTTTCTCCCAACCACTGCTGCTTTCTTAAGAATGTATTGCTTTTTGTTCACCAACAAGGCTTCATAGCTTTCCACCTTACTGCAAGGTCCACTTTTGACTGAGTATCTCAGCAAAGGCCTCCAAGGGAGCTGAGCAACCATAGGAAAAGAAGGAAGGTTTTGGCATGGAAAAACACAGGGATAAATTATGGGAGGCAGGGGAGTTTGGTGAAGTCAACATGAAGCTGATGCATGTGGGGAAAACCAGTCCCTGGGGATAGGATGGAGGTCTATAAAATCCAGAGAGGTCTGGAGAGGATGGGCAGGGGCTGACTGATTAAGGACTGATCCCAGATGGGACAAGGGGCGCCAAGGGAAGGCTCACAGTGTGCAGGAGGTGGCTCTGCACCCAGCAGCCACACATCCTTGGTGCAGGGAGAGCCTGCGCAAGCCGAGGGAGGAGATCTGATAGCCACTGAAGAGTTAAGCACACCAGGGTCAGGAAATCCCCTGAGCAGAAAATAGTTGGAGGGTAGAAAAGTATAGGGGGGAGAAGTATCAGATAAACTTGGCATTTCTGCCTCTTCAATGCAAGATGCTTAGGACTGCCTTAGGTGAGTGGGGTGTGAGGGGTCAGGGAGCAGCCAGCACTGTCCATAGGTTTGGAAGGTAGGAGAGCAGCCCCCAGGATATGGGATGAGGCCAGGCCGCCAAGCAGAGCCACCGCCAGCCTCACACTCAGTGCATGAGAATCGAGAGTTAGTGTTAAATGCAGTATTATTGCAGAAGTTTTCTTTCTGCTTCTATGTGCACAGATCCTGGTGGTGCTCAACCTCCCACTACCCATCATATCACACTGGGTTACTGTTAGGCTTGACTTCTTAAGAAGACACTTTGGCTGCCTCCCTGCTTGCAGGGACTTTCCAAAGAAAGCACTGTCAGAACCAGCTTAAGCAATTCCAGGATTTCCAGTTCCCAGCAGGAAACTGAACCCTCTAAGATCTGTTGCAAGCAAGCATCTCTGTCCTGCTGGCAGCCTTAAAACTCAGCAGCCCAGGCAGGATGGGATGGGGAGAGGCTGCTGTGGGGGGAGATCAGCCCCAAGCAAGAATATGTTTGCTGTCTGCTCTTTGAGCTTGCTTTGGGTGTTGCCAAAGGTATTGGGAAGATAAATTCCTTTCTTGCAAAACAGTTGTGTTTTTATTAGTGATCTGGATGAAATGCAGCAGCTGATCATGCGATTGCACCCAAAGCATTTCACTGGAAAGGAAAAGAATTGTCCTGTGGAAATGTGCTGTGATCCTCCTTAATTTACTAATAAAAACATAGCCATGGTGCTCCTGTCGTGTGGCAGCAGTAAAGAACCACTTTCTTCTAACACCAGACAAGATCTGTATTGGAGCGAGAGACCGAGCAAGATCCTGAAGGCTGTTCTGCTCTCCTGGCATCCCACCATGGTGTCACCTCCAGGTCCTAACCAGATCTCATGTAACTTTTACAGGATGCACATGTATCCTCACCTCTCACTAGCACAGTGACATACCCTTAGCCTGGAGCTTTAAAAAAAGAGAGATTCAATCCACTGGATTTACTGTAATTGGCAAGATTTGGGGTGCAAAAAACAGCAGTAGATGGAGCAAAAGTCAAATCTGTAGGAGCACAAACCTCTCCTTTGACCTGGCTGCAGAGCAAACTGAGGGCTGGCTGCTCAAAGCAGCCCAGGGAACACACACTTGTGAGGTTGTGGAGCAGGGAATGGAAAGTAAAAGGCATTAGGGTCAGAGCTGCCAGTCTGAGGTTTGTCTTTAAGGAATAAACATACCAGCTGTGCAGCCCAAATAGTTGTAGTCCTCTGGTCTAGGGAGCTTGAAAAGCTCTGAGCAGGTAACCTGCAAAACTGCAGGGCTGTCCTCCTTACAGCTTCAGGGACTGAATGTGCCTTGAAGCACTTCAGGGATTTATTTCAGTGAGTCCCTTTCGACCTGGCATCTCAGGCATAATAAAAAGTTAATTACTTAGCTCAGAGGCTTCGCCCTTTTTTAAAGAAAAGAGATGCTGTCCACTGCCCATGATGGGATGGGCGAGACCGCAGGTAGCACTGCTCCCAGGTAGCTGTTCCTGGGTAGCACAGCTTTGGCTCTGCAGGATGATGCTTGGCAGGACTTCTGCTTTCCTCATCCACCCATGCATGTCAAAAACAAGGCTGCTTGGATTCAAAATCCTCCTGTGTACAGGCAGGATACAGGACTTGAGCAACCTCAGCAAGCAGCTGAATGTTAACATGAGCCGCTACCAAGTTTGCTCTGCGGCGATGAGCGGTGCAGACTCTGCAGCTCCCCAAGACATCCCACTCCCAGCTGACCACCACAGGAGCAGGACTAATGCAACGAGATCCTGCTCCCCTTCCCACCACCCTCTCCCACGCTGCCAGCATGCTGTGAGCCCACTCACATCTGCCGGGGAGAAGCAGCCGGGGCAGGGAGCAAACACAGTGCTCGGGAGGTCATTTAGTGCCTGCCTCACCCCCAGAGCAGGTTTATTCATCCGCTCCTCTTAGCACTTTATAAAAGTAGCCGGCATGATGCCATGGTGTCCCTGGCCAAGCCATCCCAGCACCTTGCCAGCCTGTCCCTCACTCTCCTGTACCCCTGCATTTAATCCCATTTTAAATGCTGTTTGAAATGTGCCTGTAGGCACTTGTTTTACAGCTGGTCGGTTCAGAGCTTTGCAGCCCAAGCAACACTTCAGCAGGCAAGCAGGTTAAAACCTGGGAGGCTGTTCGTTTCCCGCTTTCCGGCTATCCCGAAGGAGAAGAAACTTACCCTCAAGCCAAGGAAGGAGGCAAATACAGCCTAGGCTCAGTCTGAAAAGCTCCATGGTCTGCCAGCACAGCTGTGGGGAAGGAGCCCCAGAAGCCTCTTGCCTGCAAGGAGTGCCTGGCAGCTTGCTTTTCCCCCTTCCTCTGTCATTCACAGCAGAAAAACCTGCTGGGAAGAGAAAAACTCTTTTGTCTTAGTGCTGGAGACTTGGCAGCCGGCTTATCAGCAAAGGATCAGCTTGGAGACGCGGTCTCACTCAGTGGTTATCCCTTAGGAGAAATCATATGACGAGCCGGGGATGGGGGGACACTGGACCGAGATGCTCACAGCTGCCGAGCTCAGCTCCTTAGCAGCCGCGGTTGCTCCCAGCAGTAAGCATCGAATGCTAAGCAGGCTGGCGGGCTGCCTTCACCAGGGCTGGTAGCAGAGGATGATGCAGGGCTGGCCTGGCAAGAAAAGGCAAAGTTTGGCAGGAGTGCCCAGAGGGGCGTGGGATGTGTCTGCTGAAACCTTGCGCTCAGCTGTGCTGTCACAGGGTCATTTTCTCTTTAGGGAGAATTATTGCTGCCAAGATGAGTTTAAGCACCATTATAGGTCACAGCAGAGATAAAGCCTTGCAAACTAGCTGTGGGGGTCCTGGAGCTGGGGGGTGATGGAGGAGGGAGCTGAGCTCCTGGCCGGGGCACAGTGTCCCACCGCAGGTCTGCAGGTCTGCCCTGATGCTTGCCCTGAGGGTTGTTTAAGGGTGAGTTTGGCTTTTCATGCATCAGTTTGGGCTCTGCACAGGGAGAAAACCACACATCCCTCCCCGAGGGACAGCAGCAGCAGCAAAGACTGTAGGGTGAAACAGCAGCAGGGGAAGCCAGAGTTATAATTTTGCTAGCAAGATGCTCCCATTCAGCCACATCTTCTCTGCACTTGTCTGTTCCACCTGCTCACTGGGGTTGTTCTCACCCAGATGTATCATTAACCCTTTTGCATAAAACCACATAAAAGTGATGGCTTCACTTTTAATTTTGGGATCCAGACCTGGATGGCACCAAGGTCATATCTCCCAGCTCTGCCCATGAGACCAGGAGTCACTTGGAGAGCTGGGAGCTGCTTCATTTAGTGGCCAAGCTGTCGAATTAAAACAGCACAGTGTCAGCATCTGTGCAAGGGCATGGGCTCAGGTCAGAGCTTTGCAAAGGTGCAGTTCCCTCTGTGCCCAGCCCTGGGATGATGGCTCCCAGCTTTCCCCCTCTCAGAGCAGGGATCTGGCTTCAAACCAGACCGGCTTCTTCCCAGGCGGATGCGGAGATGGTGAGGGATATCCTATGGCCAAACAAAAGGGAAGACTGGGCTAAGTTCTTACCCTGGCGAGGTTGCTCCTGCCTGGCTGTAGCACTGCGCTCTAGAAAAATACCACAGAACTGGTTTATTTGGGATTATTGGTTTCTTTTCCTCATGGGAACATGTCAAGTTGCACTGATTACCAGGCATTTTTAATTTAAAAAAGCACAGACGTTAAACTCTTCTCCACTGGGGAGACTTCTCCACTTCCGGACTGGGGTTGAAAATGCAATGCTCTCCACCACGTTCACCAAGCGAGCATGTCTCTCCCACAGGAGGAGGAGGAGAGGGAAGAGCTCAGGGTGGAGGTGTCTCCCCGTCAGATGGAAAGTGTCACAGTGAATACCCTGGTGAAAAAGTCGCTGTGCTTTTCTACCACAGATCCTGCTATTGTTCTGACCCTGGGAGCTGGTACATCTCCTGTGTTTCTCCTCCTGGCCCTTCCATCTGTTTCACACAAGGGAAACTGAGGCACGGAGAAGCTGTGATCTGCCCAAAGCCATGAAAGCTGTCTCTGAGCTGCTGAATCCCAGATTTCTCCCAATCCACTGGATCACAGTTGCTTTTTAACACCCAGAAAGCCTTTCCCTGTATGTGCCAGGAAGGTGTCCTCTTCCTGCCAGACGGGGGGCTGTCAGGGGTCTTTGCTGCAGTTATAGCATGGGAAGGACCATGCAGGGTCAAGCTACAGGTCTACCCCCAGGTCTGAACCCAGCAGGGACCCACAGAGGATGCTGAGGGAAAACTAAGAAGATAGTAAGTGTGTCCCCTACTCTTTTCCTGCCATTTTCAGCTCAGGATTTCCCAGTGTGTTTAGCAGACCTCCTGCCTCTGCATGATAGGCAGCTCAGATTTTCCCTTGGGCAAGCCCCTGTCACCTCCGTGGGGAGAATGATCATGTCCTCATTCCCACTGCTTCCCTTCTTTCCGCAGATATTTAACCTTGCCAGGACCTTCCCCCTTACTCTGCATCTCCTCTGTTCCTGCTGGGGTCTTTTAAATTCTGTGCAAAGCCTTTAGGAAATCCACGTGGTTTCTTCTCCAGGGTGTGATTCCAGCTTTTTGAAGGGTATCTTCCTGCTTCAAATAACCTCTCCCATCTGCTGTTAAGCCACGCTCACTTCCTTGCCCTAAGGAAAAGAAGGAAAAGTCTACAACTTTTCTTCTAGAGGGCATGTGCTGGTGCTCCTCTTGCAGTGGGATGTCCTGAAGCATCTCCGCTGAGCTGTCCCCTGGGTCTGGTGCCATCACCTCCAGCTGGCATGAAGGATGATGAGGGCTGCCACAGAAGAGAACGCAGCTCCTCTCCTTGCTGCCCGCTGCCCTGCCCTGGGGCACCAGACTGGAGGTCTGCTCCATCTGCTCCATCCAGAGATGCAACTTAACACTGTATCCAAAGACAAATCCTTTTTTTCTGGCTTTGGCAATCCCTTAATGAGATACAGGACATTCAGGTTGCCACTGAGCCCCCCACTAGCACTGGACTGAGAAGAGCCTAACCCAGAAACCGATGCCATTTTTAGGACCTGGAGAAAAGTGGTCAGTCTAAAAGTGACATGTCAGCACAGACCAAAATGAATCAGTTGAACACCAGCCACTGAGATTTTTAGGGTTTCAGGACACCACTTTGGCCTTATTTCTTATACATGCAAGAAAGTGTTTGCATATAAAATTGCTCTGTAGCCTTAGAGCCCATTCTTCCACGGCACATTGGCTTGCTTACAGCATGGCGTAGCCTCATGCATAAGGGATGCTTTCTCCAAATCGTTTCCACAGCTTTTCCTGCGCTGCCTCTAGGAGAGAGCAAGCTACTTTCCAGCTGTGGTCTCTCCCACATGGAGCGGGATAGTCCCGTAATTGCTGGCTCTCAGTCACGTAATTTCCACGTCAGTTAGTCCTTGCTGACCCAAGTACCATGGAGCAGCCTTGTTCTTGGCTCCATCATCAGTTTGATGGGTGCATTGCTTTTTCTCATCATTGTGCAGCTCATGGTGAATTTAATCAGAGTGAAGTCATGATCAAGTGAAACTTTGTCTCATGATGGGGACATGGTATTACCCACCACATCTTCAAACACAGGGATCACTCACCAGACACCTGAATGCAGCCCTGTCTGGTGTGGGACAGGCACTGCTTTCCAGCACACAGCAGCTGGGAGAGCAAGCGGAGACAAATATTTCGCTAGCCTAAAACCTGTGGGATGCTCAGGAACAGCACCGCCGTCCCTTAGGCTTTCACCCCAGCCTTGGAGCCAGCAAGACTCTGTGTGACACTGGGGACATCAGCAAGTGGCTTAAAATCTGAGCTCAGTCCTCTGCCCTCAGTGTCATCCCAGGACAGGTATGGCAAAACTCGCACCAGGTCCCCAGGGTGAGGAGGGCTGGGGCTCCAGGGGGCTCTCCGGTTGTTCAGTATTTTAGGGGTGAAATCTTCCTCTCTCCCTGGGCAACCTCCTTCGAGCAGAGGTGCAAATGCTCATTAACTTTCTTTTCAGCTGTCTGGCCTTTTGCAGATTTTTCCATCTGGGTGCCTGGTTCAAAGTGCTTTTGAAAGGATAAGCTTCAGCCATGCTGAGTAATTTCTGAAGTCTCTCTTGCTTATGACCAGGCTGAGTTTCAGTGGTAAGACCCCTATCACATCCCTCTGGCTGCTGGCTGGCACTTATCAAAATTCATTCCTCCATCCACATCCACTTTGAAGATGGGCTTTCACTGCCCTGGTCAAAGCTGGATAAGTGCCGAGGCAAGCCGAGGGGTCCGGCCATCGTGGGGTTGTCTCTGCAGGGAAGCCTTTGATCACAGAGAAGCACTTGGCATCAAATGTATGGGAAAATAACCACAGTAAAGATCCTGTATCTCCAAGGAGGGATGCAGAAGGAAAAAGAGATTTTTACATACCAAAAGTCTCCCATGGCTAGGAAGTAGAGCTGGTTTGGGATAAAGCAGCATCTCCAGAGACGTCTGGGTTAGATGTGGTCCTTGCAGCGCTGCTCCTGTGTGAGCAGCAGGCTGGGATGGTGGGGATCCCAGAGCAGATGCCCTCAGCCTGCCCCTGAGCCTCATCTCCCACTGTGTGTGCATCAGTGCTGCAAGAAGTCCCACAGGAGCAGGTATGACATAAATTGTCCAGGACCCTTCACCCTGGCAGTAGGTCCGCTTAATGCACGCAGGGCTTGAAGCAACTCTCAAGGACCTACCTGGAGCTCATGGTAGGTCTCTGGTTCATTCTCACAAGAAAATAGCAGCTGAGAGTGCTTCCCCTCCTAGGTGAAAACCTTCAAGCTATTGAGCCTCTTTATCTCGCTGCTGTTGCAGGCAGCTCCCAAGTGCTCACTCTCCAAGCAGAGCCTCCCACTGAGCCTGGGTGTAAGTGGGAGAAAGCCCTTCCTGGCTTATTCCTTCACCTGGCATGAGCCCAGCTCACTGACTTCATTCAGAGCAGCCTGAGATGAGAACACCCTTTTTTTCCCCCTTTTCCTATATTTCCACTGTCACCCAGCCTGCTCACATGATTGCAGCTGTGGCACACAATGACCTTTTTTCCCCTCATCTGTGCTTTGCTTATCGCTCTCTGCTGGGTTTGCTCCTTTATCAGGGGAAGGCACCTCAAAAACTCCCTGGAGCTCCTCACAAGCACTGATCCTGATGCAACAGGGTCTGACGGGCTTGGTGCTGCCCAGAGGATGCCCGATGACCGGTCACCCCGCAGCCCTGGGACAAACCTGGAAGCACTCCCTGGGTTTCAGGGTCATCCCTGGGCCGCCAGCTCAGCAGATGGAGCTCCTTCCCAAGGATGCAGGCAGAGGAGCTCTCAGCGTGCGGCGAGATGCTGTGGCCACTACTTGCAGCTTGGAGCAGCACATGGATACTGTGTGCAGGCTCAGGAGTCAGAGAGCCCTGAAACTGGGAAAAAGTTGATTTTGGAGGTTTTTTTCTGCTGGCTTGGGAAGGAGGAGTTTGTTTGTGTAAGAGGACGGGAGTGGGACTTCCCACTGCTTGCTCCTACAGCAATTAGGACTGAAAGACCTGTGCATTAAACTCCACTTTATTCTCAGTAGGGAGGGATGGGGATTCTCTGGATAAGGAAAAAACCCAGATAATATTTCTGCTTTAGACCTGGATTTGCAGGGCTCCAGGGGGCTTATAGCACCGTCAGCCTTGCACGGGGTTACCAGCTTTGCAGCAGCAGTTTGTGCAGGCACAAGCCAGCAGAGTCTGTGCAGCCACCTTCATGATGAGATGAGCTAAAAACCCTCCAGGCATCAGGAGCCATGGGGAGCAGTGCAGAGACCCACCCAAATCGGCATGGCTGCCAGAAATAAGCCTGCTCAGAGCAGTCTGGTGGGTGTGAGCTGGTGCAGGTCTTCCCATGCCACTGGTGCATCCCTGCAGGATACAGCCACAAGCCTCCCGGCAGGTTGGACTCTGCTGCTGATATGGGGTTAATATGAACCAAACTGCTGTTTCAGCCCAAGGACCTGGGCAAGATCCCCACCGGTCAAGGGTCGAGGCGGTGAGGCCAGCCATCACTGTTGCCCTCGCTGGAGCTATCAGGAATTGCTCAAAGCTCAGAGCTGGGGTGAGGGGTGCACACAGTGCTGTGGCTAATATCCTCCCTGCTCAGGGGCACAAGCGAGCTTTGAGTTTTTTTCCAGCTCTCAGGAGGAGCAGGATCATGCACTGTTCCATGGGAGGGACTCCGGCCACGTCCGACATTGGTGCCCCTGCCTGCACCACATGGACTGCAGAGCATCCTTGGCAATGTCACCTCACCCTCTGCATCCATCCCCCAGCCGCTTCCCCCTTGCATTAAGTCTTGTTGGCTTTGTAGCTAGTCTGTGGCAGTTCAGGCGGTAACCTTGGTTGTCCCTCGCTCCCCCTCCTTGGCTGCAGCGATAGCAGATACCTCTTTTCTCACGTCATCTATACACACAGAAAAAATGGTGAGCAAACCTCCCCGGGGCCCCTTTTAGCAATAAATCCCCCATATGACACCTGCGTGTGCCAGGCTGCTGTGGGAAATGAGAGCTGATGGGAACTGCTTTCTTCTTCACTTGAGTTTTCTGTTAAAAAGGTCCCATTTTAAACACTTTAAAAGGGCTCAGTAAATGATTAATCAGTTCTTGCAGAGTTTGACAGGGCAATAGTTTGTTTATGACTATGACTTATAGCTACCTATGGCACTTTCTGCTAGAACATGTCATATATATTCTCCTACGGGCACCTGATAGCGCCTCCTAAGCATTTGATAATTTGTTATAAAAGGAATCTTAATATAAAAAACTATCCCTTTATTTAAAGACAGAATTGTTTCCTGATGCATTGTTTCATGAGTGATGCTCTCCCTGCACCAGTAGGCAGGTAAATGCCTTGGAAAGGCAAAAGTGTGAGGATTCAGGTGTCACATAGCTGGGACCTGGTCTGAGGCCTGACAAACTTGTGCCACATGTGCCAAGAGATCAGGGGGGTTGCTAGGGATAGATTTGGTCTGGAGGGGGCTCTGAGGGTGGGTGTACATAGGGGTTTAGGTGCATAGCTGCCCTTCAAGCTGGCTGACATACGTTTCATCACTCGAAACGCTTGCTTAGCTCCTGTTTAACTCTAAGAGGGTCTAAAGTCCTGGTTCATTTTCTGCATATCATGGTGCTGGGTATGTCAATGTTTAATCTGTGCATGCTAAGGGCTGCTTAGATCCTTGGGGTGAGGAATCCTGGCTCTTTTCGGAGAGAGGCCTGGGGAACTGATGAGGCCGGACCTGTACCAGATCAGCATCTGATAAACCAGCATAAATACATTACAACTATACCTGCATCCTTGGGGCATCTGGCTTTCGGGGCACTCTGGGAGCATTTGGCCCATCCTTGGTTGGAAGCAGTTGCATTTTGCCTGGGTTAATTAAGTATTCAGTGGAGCTGAGAGGTTTTGCAAGGACTGGTTAAATATTCATGGGGAAGGGATGCTGTGATGCCATAACCCCCGTGGACGGAGCAAGGAAAAGGCTGGATCCAAGCTCTGGGTGACCAGTGTGCACCCCTTGGCAGCACTCCTTCTCATTGCCCCCGGGCAGCACTCAGGCTGCTGGCTTGGCCAGCGGATGTTTAATGCTTTCATGAGACATACGCCTTGAAGGACAGCAGTTTGCAGCTTCAGAAACTCCCTTACCCTGCTGGGATCAGTCCCAGGAATCCCAATTTCATACTGCTCTGCTGCCAGATGTGCCAGCACCTGCTCTTCCCACCTACCACCCACATCTCCCAGGCAGTACCTCTCCTCTGTGAGGGACAGGGCTGGGGTACCAACACAGCATCCCACCACATCACAGGAGGGAAGAAAACCCAAAAGGCCCTGGGAACAGGACAGCTTGGCCCAGGAGCCCTGACTCCCTTGTACACTTTCTGCCACTGATCTTCTGCCTCTGGGGAAACCGAGGAATTCACAGCAATTGCCTGGGAGATAAATCACTGCATTGAAAGCTGGGAAACTTCCCATATATCCTTTATTCTTGTAGGGATTTTGGAGTCCTGATGTCCCTGTGGCTTTTTTTTTAATATGTTGTTGTTTAATATTTAAAAAAAAAAAAGGCAGAAGTACTGAAAAACTCATTTCCCTCTCCCTTTCCCTTCCTTGTTTTTTCACCCTGGAAAATGGTGGGGCTCATCATAAAGGAGAGTCCTGTCTCCAGGCTGGCTGGGAGAGCAAAAGGAGGAAGGAATAAGAGGAGGAAAGCTCTGCGGGTAGCAACCGAGGACTGACCCAGCACATAAAAACATCTTCAAAGTGAAGAGGTTGTTTTGCAAAAACACCAGGGTTTCGCTGGAAACCACCCAAGCTGGAGTCGCAAAGCTGTGTCAGGAGCTGGGCCAGCACCGGGGAGGCTGCCAGGTCTGAGCGCTTTGGGGCTGGCAGAGTGCCCTGAGCACGCGTGTAACCCAACCTGCTCCCCAAAACCGCCCCTGTCCCAGATCACCATCTCTTTGGGGCAGCAGCAACCTTCCTTCTCTCACCCCCTACCCCAGACGGGGCTCACCCAGGAAGGCTTTTATCCACTCTTGCTCTTTTTCACGGCAAAGCCTCGCTTACCCTGAGAGCGCATTACAAAACGTAACCGCACGGCTCATTCGGGTGGTTGGGAGGCTGCTGCGATCGATCTCAAACGCAGTGACCTCTGATATTTTTAATGGCTCCCTGGGCAGCTTATCATCTCTGTATACTTAGATACTGATGTCATAGTGGCGCGGGTAAATACGCCTGGCATGTATTACTGGGCATGGCTTGGATGAGCAAGCTGGCTCTTTTTCTCCTCTCCAAACAGGCTGCTCTTGCAAATTTTCATCCTGTCAGATCGCACAGACCCCAGGATGGGGCCAGGGAGGCCAGGAGCCCAGTTGCACAGAGTGTGAAACCTGCCTCAGTTTCCCTCGCCTGTCGTTTTTGTTGGCAGTGGATGCTCTTTCAGATGCTGCGAGCTGCACTGCACCTGATGACATGGTGACGCTTGATGCAGATGGGATCTGTGTTGTCTTCTTGTGCCCTTCTCAGCAAAACAAGGTTTTAATGTAGTCCTGGTCTTGCAACAACTTCAGTTTAGCACCCTCATCCCCAAACTCTGTGCCTAAGTATCTTCCACCCCCACTGCACTGTAGCATTTTGCCTGGCATAAGGCTGGGAATTACAAGAACTGAATTAGGATAAAAAATGGAGACACGGATGCAGGCAAACATCCTCTTTTTCCCCTGCCAGGGCAAGAGGGGCTGTCCTGGGGTGACATCTCCAGGATGGGCAGCAGGGCAGGCAGCTGAAGGGCTCTGCCCAGCCACCCCAGAGCAGCGCAGTGCTGGCCACAAAGCGTGTCCATCCCCACGTCCCTGTGCAGCTCAGGGAAGCAGCAAAGTGCAGGGAGATAAAACATCACTCGCCGGCTGCATCCCCAGGGAATGGTGGGGAACAGCAGGCAGAGGCTGGACACTTCAGCGTAGCGTTTCTCTGCCTGCATTTGATGCAGAGAAGTTATGGACAGACCGGGAAATCTGGCAGGATGTATAATTAATGTAAAAACAGATCAGCTTGTGATGTCCAGCTTGTATGCTCAGGTACCAGCCCCTTTCCCTGGCCCCATTCTCCTCCAGGCTCCGGCCTGACTTTCATTCCTCTGCCCTTGCTCTGCGGGACGCAGCGAGGCTGCAGCCAAGCGAGGGTCACGGGAATGCTGGCACAGCCCTGCTCCGAAAAAGCTCAGCCCAGCTGCCAGCGAACTGGCTGCTGCCGCACAGAGCAAAGCAAGCCAGAGCTGCAGGGCCAGGGAGGCCGCGGGCTGCAAACGGGAGGCGAGGAGCTACGACTGTTAGGAAGATTTAATTGTTTTTGTGTGTGCTTATAACCCAATGTTTCATGAAATAACACTGCAGGTGTAAGTGGTCAGGCTTTGGAAAGGAGACTCTGACCACCTTCATACGGCATCGTGGATTTTATGTCCACCGGTTTGAAAAAAAAGTCAGCAGTAAAGTTTCTAACCAAGGAGTCATGGACAGTCTGATTACCCACCGCGCGGGAAAACAGGGAAACACGCAAAAGGAGGATGGCAAAGAAATGCGTTTGCCTGAAGATGTCATGCCAGTGAAGCAGAAGCCCTCCAAGGAGCTGAGGCCCATGCTCGGGGCCATCTTGCTGGGCCTCATCCTGTTCATTGCTGCAGTGGTGGCCTGGTGCTACTACACGGTGTCCCTGCGGAAGGCGGAGCGGCTCAAGACGGAGCTGATGGACCTGCGGGCGGACGGCTTCGTCATCAGGAACCAGCACGGGGAGGTGGTGTTCCGGCTGGCCTTCCGCTCGGGCAGCCTCGACCTGGAGTCGTGCTCCAAGGAAGGCGAGATCTTGAGCTGCACGCGGTCGAGCGGGGGGCCACTCAACTTCTTCATCCAGACGGTGAAGCCCAAGGACACGGTGATGTGCTACCGCGTGCGCTGGGAGGAGCTGGCACCCGGCCCGGCGGTGGAGCACACCATGTTCTGGGAGGACGCCCACTGGTACGGGGGCTCGGAGATGAGCACCCAGCACTGGCCCATCCGCCTGGCCGGCTACCAGGAGCCCGTGCCCTACGTGACGAGCGATGTCTACTCCTTCCGCGACAGCTTTGGCGGCATCCTCGAGCGCTACTGGCTCTCCTCCAAGGCGGCGGCCATCAAGATCAACGACTCCGTGCCCTTCCACCTGGGCTTCAACGCCACCGAGCGCACCCTCTTCTTCCAGGCCCGCTACAAGGACTCCCCCTACAAGCCCCCGCCGGGGCAGCAGCCCTTCCCCGAGCTCAGCTACCGGGTCTGCGTGGGCTCCGACGTCACCTCCATCCACAAGTACATGGTGCGCAGGTACTTCAACAAGCCCTCCAAGATCCCCGCCAAGAACGCCTTCCGATACCCCATCTGGTCCACCTGGGCACTCTACAAGAACAATATTGACCAGGATAAACTCTTGCGATTTGCCGAAAAGATCAAAAAGTACCGTTTTAACTGCAGCCACATTGAAATTGATGACAAGTACACGCAAGCCTATGGGGACTTTGACTTTGACCCTGTTAAGTTTCCCAACGTGACGGAGATGTTTGCAAAACTGAGGGAAGATGGGTTTAAGGTCACCCTGTGGACTCACCCCTTCGTACACACAGATTCCTCCAATTTTGGGGTGGGGATCGAGCGTCAGCTTTTCATCAAGGAGCCATCTGGGCGGCTGCCAGCCATGGTGGAGTGGTGGAATGGCATCGGGGCCATCCTGGACTTCACCAACCCAGCGGCCCGGGACTGGTTCCAGAGCCACCTGCGCCAGCTCCGCCACAAATACGGCATCTCGTCCTTCAAGTTCGATGCGGGTGAGACCAGCTACCTGCCCAAGCAGTTCAGCACCTTCCGCCCGCTCTCAGATCCCAGCATCTGGTCACGGCGCTACACGGAGATGGCCATCCCCTTCTACGAGCTGGCCGAGGTGCGCGTGGGCTACCAGTCGCAGAACATCTCCTGCTTCTTCCGTATCATTGACCGTGACTCCATCTGGGGCTACGAGCTTGGTCTCAAGTCCCTCATCCCCACAGTGCTCACCATCAGCATGCTGGGGTACCCATTTGTACTGCCAGATATGATTGGAGGAAACTTCCTCCCCAACAAGACAGACGGGGCAGTGGAGATCCCCGACCGGGAGCTGTACGTGCGGTGGCTGGAGCTGTCGGCCTTCATGCCCTCCATGCAGTTCTCCATCCCGCCCTGGCTCTATGACAAGGAGGTGGTGGAGATTGCACAGAAGTTCACGGAGCTTCACGAGTCGCTGGTGGCCCCGCTGCTGCTGGAGCTGGCCGGGGAGGTCACCGACACAGGCGACCCCATCATCCGTCCCATCTGGTGGATCTCACCCCGCGATGAGGCCACTCACAGGATCGACTCCCAGTTCCTCATTGGGGACACCCTCATGGTGGCCCCCGTCCTGGAGATGGGCAAGCAGGAGCGCGACGTCTACCTGCCAGCGGGCAAGTGGCGCAGCTACAAGGGGGAGTTGTTTGAGAAGACCCCGGTGCTGCTCACGGACTATCCCGTCGACCTGGATGAAGTCGCCTATTTCCTCTGGGTTTCCTAACAGGCTCCTCCATCAGCTATGCAATGTCTCAGGGAGTAATGAACCAATGACTTTAATGACCTGGGAATTTTAATAGTTTTTAAAATAGAAATACTTCAGTATGAAATTTGAAGAAAACACTGTGACCTCTGTTTTGTGTGGCAAGTGCTGTAGAATAACTTACTTATTATAATATATTGGATGGCTGTCTTTGTTACTGCAGCATGACAAATATAACGTATAGAAATACAGTCTCTGCTCATAATCTTTTCCCAGCAAGAAATGACATGCACGCTTCTGGTTTATAAAGGAAATTACTTGAACTCCTTTGTTACACAGTTTCACAGCTGATCCCTTGAGATATTTATAATTTCATTTACTTAGTGAAGGAGGCAGTTGCAGCAGAGTACTTTTTTTACAAAAAGCAGTCTGTGATTATCCTGAAGAGGAAGGCACCCAATTTTCATCCTGCACATCAGATGGGTGCTGATGCAGGAGCAAGGGGAGTTTGCATTTCCCGCAGCCTGAGCTATCTGAGCAAGGAGAAAGAAGCTATAGCACTTGCTAATGCTGTGGCAACCATTTCCCCCCTTTTATTGGAAGAAATGATTGAGAACCATGTCTGTGGTATGGATTCAGCCAAGCCTGTAAGCATGCGGTGAAATCTCATGGTAGTCAAGATTAAAACCTGGCACTAAGTCATGCATGGGTTAGGACCTAATAGGATCCTATTAGGATGTGTTTTGGGACCACATTTAGAGCCAAAGGACGTGGTCCATCAGGTGCCAGGAGAGGACTTGGCCATCATCCTCCTGAGAAAACTCAGGCAATTAACAAACGAGCCCAAGTGCCCTCCTGCCTCAGTTTTCCTATGGAAAACGTTCTCCCATGCCACCAGCTGTGTTGATGGAGATCCCTGTTCATGAGCCAGCATCCTTCTGCCCATGGAGGTGACTTCTCCTGGGTGAAGACATCTCAGCAGCACCTGCAGGCTTGGGGTAGGCAGGCTGGCTGTGAAATGCTCTCCACTCTTGGTCCAATCTTCCCTGTTTTTAAGCAAAGAGAAGTTTAAAGGTGACATGACTGAGCAGTTTAGAAGAGTCCTGGGGTCTCTGGGCTGCAATGCTCCTTCCCAAAGTAAGAGACTGATTCCTTCGCTGACCCCAGCACGCTGCTAGTAGGCACCTGGGAGATAAAGCTATGCATGGCCCCAAAGCAGGAGAAAGCTCCTTTCTTTAGGGGTTTGACCCAGAGCTGGTCCATAAAAAAGTAAACGGGCTAGAGAACATCACACTCACTCCAGATCTGGTTTGGTGCTCAGGTGAAGCAGCCCCAAAATGAGCTCAGACCCCCCTCACCCATCAGTGGGTCCATTATGCCACAAGGACCCTGCATGGTCACAGTGGCACAAGAGCAGTGCCAAGTGGGAAGAGCCAGAACATCTTCTAGATGCCCCTGAAAGCACCTTGAGCTGCAGTAACGCTATTGCTGGTGTGGCGATGGGGAGGGAAAACCCCCCTTTAATCTAGGGATGTGAAAGGGAAAGCAATGCTCAGTCTGGCAGTAATGTTCAGGGTTAACAGACCATCTCTGGGTCCTTACCATGGGCTTTTTCCCACTCCAGGATAGTGGTTTCCACCGATGTATCTCCCTTGAGGACGAGAAAGTGTTTCTGAATGCTTTCTCTCTCAGTTGCTGCTTTGAAGCCGCAAAGGGACCCTGACAGCTGGGCTTGGGGCAACCAGAGGGTCCCAGGGAGCCGCAGCAAAACTCCTCTGGCTGTTGTAACAAGAAAAAAGCTTTCTGAAAAGCTGATGCCTACAGTGCCAGGCTCCAGCCCCCTCATACTGCACCTCTGCCCCTGTAGTCAGTGTGCTCTGTATGTACATGCATGGCTCTGCTGCCGACCTGCATCACAGGCTGGAGGGCAAAAAAAAAGCATCACCAAGACTTTCTGCAAACTCTGGGGATGGTATGAGCTGCCTGGTCCCATCTGGCTGCAAAAATCTCTCCCCCAAATCCCCATCCCTTTCCAATCTTTCCCCCAGTGCCTTTCCCTGCTGGCCAGCCGAGCTGCAGGGAGCCACGGGGGACCAGTACCGGAGGCATCCTGTGAGCAGGTGTCACCACGGCCGCCTCTCCACACCCTCCTGCCGTGCCGGGGCTGTACACTGCCAGAGGGACATCTTGTTTGCCTTGCTAAGCTTCAGTCCTGGTTGGTTTTTGCACTCCCAATGCCGAGCAAGAGCTGTTTGCTGGAGGTGCTGGTGACATGGGACTCTCCCTCATCCCATTGCTCATCCTAGGCTGCCTGTTTTTTGG
The DNA here is from genome assembly GCF_034638445.1 of Ciconia boyciana. Classification (NCBI taxonomy): domain Eukaryota; kingdom Metazoa; phylum Chordata; class Aves; order Ciconiiformes; family Ciconiidae; genus Ciconia; species Ciconia boyciana. Next base: position 22,659,396 of record NC_132937.1, read on the forward strand.
AGGGGGAGTTTATTGCCCTTAATCTTTGATGATCGCTGAGCTGAAAACCACCCATCCCTACTGGCAAAAAATAATAATAAAATAAATAAAAATCGCTGCTTTTCTCTACTTGGCCTCAGGGATTTTGCATCAGCCCAGACCGTTTTTATGGCTCTCCTGGTGCGAGGGATCTGCAGGCTGACAGCTCCCACCCAGATCTGGACGAGCTACGATTGAGGAGGTTGTTTTTTTCCTGAGGCTGCCAGCCTGGCCATGTGCCCAAAGGGACTCCGCTGCTGTCAGCTTGTCCTTTCACCACGGTCCTCCGCAGCCTTGGGCTCTGCCTCCCTGCCTGTTGGTTTTGTCTTACTTTTAATAAAAGCTGTGATTTCAGGCAGGGATGGACACACTCCTGGCCAGGAGCTCATGGGTCAGCAGCCACTGCTCTGCTGTCACCTATAGGCACCTCCTCGAAATGAATTGGGCTTTGCTGTAGCCCCACTGGGGTTTGGACTTTGCCATTAACACACCTCCCTGTGCTGTACACAACCATGGATGTGTTTTCAAGCACTGCCACTTAGCTGGGACCCAGCACAGAGCAGACCCCACTTGCTGTCCCCATGTTCCCAGCGAGCCTCACACACCCTCCCTGCACACAGTGCCAGCTTTTTGGAGGATGCAGACCAGACCCAAACCCACCGATTCCAGGGAGGACTCCTGCATTACTGAGGCTTTGCTGCAAGACTGCAAGTGCTGCAAGCTGCCAACCTGCCCCTAGGTCTCCAGCCCACGTGAGCATTGCATTCCCCTCCATATGAGCATCAGCTGAGCGTATGGATGCTGCTCGCACCCAAGGAAGAAGGCAAAGGAAAAGCACTGGGAAAATGTCTTTTATTGCAAAAGGAGCAAATCGAAGTCCCTCTCATTCCTCCGGCCAAGCTGCATGTGTTGGCCACTGCTAGTGATGCCCAGGTGGCACAAGGCAGGCTGTGGTTTGTACAGCAACAATAGAAAGGGCAGGAAAAACATTGTATGGGGTAAAGGGGGTGGCGTGGGGCAAGGCAGGCTCCTAAGTGAGTTTCACACGCTCCATTTCTGGCACTCCCATAGCCACAAACATCTACTCCATCCCCATCCCAGCTGTCAGCGCCATCTGGAAAGGGGGACCCCAGGGGCACTGGGGACCTTCTGGAGTGCCTGAGGGAAGCCAAGAGCAGGCTCCTCTTCTTCAGCGCCTGCAAATAGTCCCAAAGCACGTGTCCTCTGAGAGCAGCATGGACCAGCAACCCCCCCAGAGTCGGTGTCAATGGGCCCTTTTTGGGTGGATGTCAGCAGAAATAGGGGCGTGACGGTCTGGTCCCCACCCCTGGGGGCAGATGGAGCATCGGGGTTTGCCTGGACACCATCTTCTCCAGGCCAGCCCTAAGGCACAGCTATTCCCTTTGCTGTCGGGACCCAAGGGAGAGAGTTCTGTGATCCAGTGGGTCATCTCCATATCCCCATCTCCTGCTGCCACTGCAAACACAAGAGTGGGGTGGCTGCCAGCTCCTCCCTTTAAAACATACATCAAAGCTGCAGGCTGTAAGCTTTAAATAAACCAACAATCTCAACTCTGATTTCAGTGAAGTCTAGGATGAAAAAAGCCCCAAATCTGCCTGAACCACCAGGTACTTGGTACAGATGGACATAGTTAAACTTCCTTTTGTTTTCCAAAATTTTATATCAATCAAGGCGATTCATGTTACAGTTCTGTCTTCATAACAATTAAGAATTAGAAAAGTGGTTAAAAACAAACCCACCAGCATTACAGTCCAATGTAGGATGGCATGTGCAAACACAAGCATCCAGAAAACCAATACATGACAGTGCAAGCTTCAAAATTCAATCACACAGGCATCACGTTGACCTGCTGCTCAGCCACGGTCTGCTGTGGGCTGGGGTGGAAAAGGCTGAATCCAACTCCCAAACCTGTTTTGGGGCTTTTCCTTGGCTGAGTCAAACTAAACCCTGCTTTGGCCAGTGACCCATGGTGTAAATCAGAGAAATCTCCCTAGCAGCAGTTCCCAAGGTGTCTGTGCACAGAATGCTTGTGGTCTGGGAGGTCCTAGAGGTCCTCAAGTCCTGCAGTGCTACAGCATAGTGTTAGAAATGGTGGTTTTGGTAAAAAGTTGGATGGAAAGGGCACCTAGAAGCCTGTGAGATAGCTTGAGGCAGCACGCTGAGCCTGTCCCCAAAATGTGGGGAAGGCTTGGTGCCATGGACCCCCAGAGAGCTACCCATATGGACCCGCTCTTCAGCATCATCCCTTACATCCTCCCAACATCTTTACCTTTCTCCTAGCTGGAGCACTGAACAGCCATGGCCACTTATGCCCTAACTACAGCATTTAGAAAAATAAGGGTACTCTATAATCTTACCCATTTATTCGTATAGTTAAATAAAAAGAAAATTAAAACTTTGATAATAAAATCCTTTCTTTTGAGGGGAGGGGAAGGAAGACAGTGTGTCTAATGGAGGATTTCCTCCATGACCTTCCTGACAGCACCCGAAACCACTGCAAGGAGATTGAAGGCACTCATCCAGCTGCTCCCATCATTTTAATAATAAAGGGATACTAACAGGAATGCTGTGTTTCTCTTCACGTAGCCTCACCCCTTACTAGTGAGGGATGCAGTGAGTGGCACAGCGGAGACAGGGGAGGAGAAGATGTGCAACATCTCCTGGTCATGCTGGGATCCTTCCCATGAAGTCCTGTGCCAAGGATCCCACTTCTTCACTGGCAGCTGAGCCGTGCAGCAACATCTCCTCCACCCAATGACTCCCATGCCAAGGGATGACAAATATTTCACAAGCAAAGGTTGAAAGGGAAGAGCTGGAGCCCCTCAAAGCATGGCCTTTATGCATTTCTGGGGCTGGAGAAGCCCTCTCTGCACCCTGTCCTCCTTGCAGGCTGTGGTCAGACTCATCTCCAGGAGCTCCTCACCTTCACCTCCACCCTCCAGTCCAAGGGCCAAATCCTGCCAGTGCCCTGATGACTGAGGCTGCGGCTCCAGGATTAAATCCTTGCCAGAGGGTGTCTGTAACTTGTAACATAACCACCATTTGCACTGGTGGCAGGGAACAAACCTGAGTCCTTCATAGTTAAAAGCCGCAAGAACAATCTTTGTGACATGCTTGTGCTCCATCTGGGCAGGGACCTACAGGGCTCCCCTGCATCTTGTTTTGAGGCTGAAACACCAAATTATGCAGGGCAGATTCAGACCTCAAGGGATGTTCCAAAGAGTCCATCAAACTGGACTTCCTCACTTCCTTCCTAACTATAAAAGCACTTCAGATTTTGCCCCAAATGCCTAAATTTCTACTCCTGGATCCCCATCACAACCCCCAGCTTTAGTGCATCTCCTTTTCTGCCTCCTACAAAGGCCAGAGATGGGCTGTGAGAAAGATCATCACTGGTACACAACCCTATCCAAAACACAGCACCATCTCCCCGGGTGGCAGACCTGTGCCGGACCCACGCTCAGCCCAGACACAATCCCATGAGAAACCCTGCAGATGCTGAGCTCTCCTTGGCTGGCCATAGCCTGGGCAGGGAGCCCCAAACCTTCCCAGCCAACGGAGTTCAATTCTGCAGAGGGTCATTAAAAATTCAGGGACTGAAACACACTCCCAACCAGGGCACAGCCGGGAATGTCCTGCCCTGGGGAGGAAGGCAGCCAGACTTCAATCCTGTTTGCTCTGTCTTGGAGTGAAGATTGCCCATGGCTCTCTGTAAATGCATCTTCCCATACAAAACCAAATGGGAAAGCTGGGAAAGAAGCATCTCTGCAGCTCCATCCCAGCTGCTGGGGACTTGGGGTGCAAGACCACGTCACCCCGTGTCCCCTCCAGAAGCCTCTGACAGCAATCCCACCTCCAACACCTCAAAAGCTGCCTGAGGAAGGCCCCTAATTCTCCAGGGGAGAGAGGAGGGCTGCTTCAGAAAAACCCTCAAGAAAATCATGACCTCTAAGTGCAACCTGAGACAGAGATGGGTATTAGCTTAATTTCACGGCAGATGAGAACATTTCTGCGGGTGCAGTGAGAACACCCGCTGGCACAGACCCATCAGTGCAAAAGCCGGTGTTTTCCACCCACCAGCAAGCCGGCTAGCAGCAAACGTCACCGTCAATCCAAGACACGTGCTGCTTTGCGGGAACCGGCTGTTCCCGGGGAAGCGCCGCACATACTTTTTGAGAACGGCTTTGCTCCAGGCAGTCCTTCTGCCATCAACAAACCTGAAAGCTCATCTGTCCTTACAAACCAAAAGGGATGATATCAGCAGGATAATCATGTAATGAAGCAGGGCCATAAATGCTTTAAAAAGACAAATGGGGCATGCTGGTATGGACAGCGCTGCTCTAGGAAAGGCAATGTTGACACCCAAGGCAAAACACACAGGCAAGTGCCTTGCAGCGGCTGTTAAATGGGCAAGGAGGTGGGATGCAGCTGCCCCAGCAAGCGATACGCACTCCATACAGTTAAAATACTTGGACATCACTCGAGTAACCTGGCCCGCCTGGTACCCGGGAAAGCAGGAGCACGGGGCAACTGTTAGTCCAGTGCCACAGTAGATCAAAGGGGGAAGAAACCATATGTGTATATGTATGTATCCCTAGTTTGTTTTCTGCTCTTAAAAAAGTCCTTTGAAATATATTTGACATATTAAAAAACTTAAGGCAGGCTGTTCTGTAGCAACCCTCCCATGTCACACCCTCCCATGCCCAGCGCCGGGTGCTCCCACAAGACCAGAAACGCTCCCACTGGCACCAACCAACTTCCACCTCTTGAAATCCTTGGGAATTGAAAAGATATTGGGTTTACTACATGTCTGCAGACAGACTGATAACTCCTTCCTGGCCTATACAGAGAAAATTCTGCCTACTGTAACCCAGCCGGAGTCTTGCACCTGCCCCAAATTAAAAAAAAAGATCACCCCCCTCCAAATAAAAAAAAATTACCCCAAGGACAGTGAAGCCTATTTAATTCCCTTCCTCAACAACAGTCTCAAAAGAAATGTGCAATTAGAATTATTATTCGTTACAAAGTCCTACGTAAGGCATGGTTATCCCAAAGCTGATGGAGGAGCCCATTAGGAAACCCAGAGGAAATAGGCGACTTCATCCAGGTCGACGGGATAGTCCGTGAGCAGCACCGGAGTCTTCTCAAACAACTCCCCCTTGTAGCTGCGCCACTTGCCCGCTGGCAGGTAGACGTCGCGCTCCTGCTTGCCCATCTCCAGGACGGGGGCCACCATGAGGGTGTCCCCGATGAGGAACTGGGAGTCGATCCTGTGAGTGGCCTCATCGCGGGGTGAGATCCACCAGATGGGACGGATGATGGGGTCGCCTGTGTCGGTGACCTCCCCGGCCAGCTCCAGCAGCAGCGGGGCCACCAGCGACTCGTGAAGCTCCGTGAACTTCTGTGCAATCTCCACCACCTCCTTGTCATAGAGCCAGGGCGGGATGGAGAACTGCATGGAGGGCATGAAGGCCGACAGCTCCAGCCACCGCACGTACAGCTCCCGGTCGGGGATCTCCACTGCCCCGTCTGTCTTGTTGGGGAGGAAGTTTCCTCCAATCATGTCAGCAGATATGAAGGGGTACCCCAGCATGCTGATGGTGAGCACTGTGGGGATGAGGGACTTGAGACCAAGCTCGTAGCCCCAGACGGAGTCACGGTCAATGATACGGAAGAAGCAGGAGATGTTCTGCGACTGGTAGCCCACGCGCACCTCGGCCAGCTCGTAGAAGGGGATGGCCATCTCCGTGTAGCGCCGTGACCAGATGCTGGGGTCTGAGAGCGGGCGGAAGGTGCTGAACTGCTTGGGCAGGTAGCTGGTCTCACCCGCATCGAACTTGAAGGACGAGATGCCGTATTTGTGGCGGAGCTGGCGCAGGTGGCTCTGGAACCAGTCCCGGGCCGCTGGGTTGGTGAAGTCCAGGATGGCCCCGATGCCATTCCACCACTCCACCATGGCTGGCAGCCGCCCAGATGGCTCCTTGATGAAAAGCTGACGCTCGATCCCCACCCCAAAATTGGAGGAATTGTAGTTTATGAAAGGGTGAGTCCACAGGGTGACCTTAAACCCATCTTCCCTCAGTTTTGCAAACATCTCCGTCACGTTGGGAAACTTAACAGGGTCAAAGTCAAAGTCCCCATAGGCTTGCGTGTACTTGTCATCAATTTCAATGTGGCTGCAGTTAAAACGGTACTTTTTGATCTTTTCGGCAAATCGCAAGAGTTTATCCTGGTCAATATTGTTCTTGTAGAGTGCCCAGGTGGACCAGATGGGGTATCGGAAGGCGTTCTCGGCAGGGATCTTGGAGGGCTTGTTGAAGTACCTGCGCACCATGTACTTGTGGATGGAGGTGACGTCGGAGCCCACGCAGACCCGGTAGCTGAGCTCGGGGAAGGGCTGCTGCCCCGGCGGGGGCTTGTAGGGGGAGTCCTTGTAGCGGGCCTGGAAGAAGAGGGTGCGCTCGGTGGCGTTGAAGCCCAGGTGGAAGGGCACGGAGTCGTTGATCTTGATGGCCGCCGCCTTGGAGGAGAGCCAGTAGCGCTCGAGGATGCCGCCAAAGCTGTCGCGGAAGGAGTAGACATCGCTCGTCACGTAGGGCACGGGCTCCTGGTAGCCGGCCAGGCGGATGGGCCAGTGCTGGGTGCTCATCTCCGAGCCCCCGTACCAGTGGGCGTCCTCCCAGAACATGGTGTGCTCCACCGCTGGGCCGGGTGCCAGCTCCTCCCAGCGCACGCGGTAGCACATCACCGTGTCCTTGGGCTTCACCGTCTGGATGAAGAAGTTGAGTGGCCCCCCGCTCGACCGCGTGCAGCTCAAGATCTCGCCTTCCTTGGAGCACGACTCCAGGTCGAGGCTGCCCGAGTGGAAGGCCAGCCGGAACACCACCTCCCCGTGCTGGTTCCTGATGACGAAGCCGTCCGCCCGCAGGTCCATCAGCTCCGTCTTGAGCCGCTCCGCCTTCCGCAGGGACACCGTGTAGTAGCACCAGGCCACCACTGCAGCAATGAACAGGATGAGGCCCAGCAAGATGGCCCCGAGCATGGGCCTCAGCTCCTTGGAGGGCTTCTGCTTCACTGGTGTGAAGTTCTCGGGCAGGAAGGTGTACATGGTGCTCTGTTTACTCTAGTGCTTTTGGCAGAGGAGTGGAAAGGAAGATCTCTTTGCAGCAAGTCTGGGGCTCTCAGAAGACCACAGACTGTTAGGAGAGTTCCCACCTCCACCGAGTCCCGGAGCACCCGTCTCTGAAAAATAAGAGGATATAAATAGTCTCAGTAGAATCTCTGAATCAAGTGGCCGCTTGTCATCTCTTTGCTGACTCCATTTCAGCAGCTCCACGCCCCATGTCCCCCCCCGCCGCTGGGCTGGGACGTGCCACGTGCTGTACGCCGAGTACCAGACACCATCTCCAGTTACCTGGGGCAGACAACGCGTGCGGAGAACAGCCTGAGCCCCATGCAGAGAACAACCCCAGGGCAATAAGGGCCAAATCATTGCCATAATTAATTTTTTTTGGGGGGAAGACTTTCAGCGAGGCAGGAGCAGAGACTGGAAGGGGATAGGAGGAGGCTGAGCAGGAGCTGGATCAGCTCACTGACAGTATCTTTAAGGGACAGGGCTAATTAAGAGCCATAAATGACACCACGTAATGAATTCCAGGCAGCCGCTCCTAATTTTAATCAAACTGCCTCCCTGGCAGATTTAACTCAGGTCATCTGCAGCGCCTACCCCCCCCCCATCCCCTGTGTGTCCCGGCTGCTCCAGCCCTGGGATGCTTTGCAGCAAAGGTGGGTAAATCCCTGCCTCTCCGCAGCCCCTGGACAGCCAAATGCGACCAGGGTACCAGCGGCTTGTGGCTGCTTTTGGGGGGCACGGAGGGGGTGTATGTGCAGCAGAGCATGGCTGCGGGAGGTGCCGCACCAGCAGCCCCAGGCGGGAGGAGAGCGGCTCGCTCCTGCCATGCACACTACCTCTGCAATGGCTCCGGGTGGCAGAAAGGCTCATTTTGTTGGGAGGGAGAGGTGCAGGACCTCCAAAGGGTTTTTCCTCCATCCAGCACGGACCCGGGCTGTGTTTCGGCTCCAGCCACGCTCCCCCCTGCCTGGCCCCAGGGAAGCAGGCTGTGCCAAGAGCCTAATGGCTTTTTCTTGGCTGTGGGCTGGCTGGGCTCGGCCAAGCACAGTGCCAGGGATCCAGAGGGGAAAAGTAAAGTAAGGACACGGGAGAGCGAGAAACAAACCTGGCTGCAGGAGGAGCAGAGCAAGGAAAGAAGCTGCAGAGCAGCTGGCCGGTACCTGCCTAGTGCCAGCAAACATGGGCACACCGCCTCCTCCCCAAGCCCCAGGGCTGTAAGCCTGCTGGCTCTGGGCAAACCGGAGGAAAACACTCTCTTTTTGGGCACAAATGAAGCTGGTTGCAGTGACTCCCTCTAAAGGAGTTGGTTTCTTTTATTAAAAAAAGGAAGAAAAAGATCCAAAATGAAATACCAAACCCTCTCCCTGCCACAGGCGTGACAAGCTGGAGCACACTTTCCTCTGCACCTCAGACAGCACCAGAACACCTCAGATCTTTCTCCCCAGAAAAGGGCGGGCAAAGCAGAAAGGTGTCCTGAGCATCACCTAAACCCCACTGCTCCACTGTGGGGATGCCGAGATGTAAACCCAGGGCGGCACCTGGGCATGGGCTCAACAAAACATACGGCATTTTATATTTGTCCTGCAGCATGTATTGGGCCAGAACTTGCAGCTCAGGGAACTTCTTCATTGCCGGTCAGGTCATTTTAACCTTCCCCTGGGAGTCGATAACTTTCTAGGCTGCCAGTTGCTTTAAATGGGATTACAGCAGCATTAGGAAGCGATTAGCCTGAACGGGCGCTAGGTTTTGCTAAACGACTTGTCCCGCGGCCAAGTCCCACAGAGCCCTTGCTTGCTGGTGGGTAGCTCTGGCACAGGATGGTGACAGCTCCGACCACCTCGACTGTGTCACCCAGGGCCCGATCCTGCACCCCAGGAACGTGGCCCTCAGCTACCAGCACGTGTGATGTGAGGCTGGCCGAGTCCAGCAAAACTGGGGCAATAAAGGCAGAGAGGAGACAGTGGTGGGAAGTTGCTGTGCTTGGGATAAACATTCATCCCCTCTATCAACCCCTCCTTGTTTAGGGTGAACCAGAAGCAGTGCAGGATTGTACTGGGGATGAGGCGGTGGGGGAGGTTTGCAGAAGGGTCTCGGCCAAAATGAGCACAGCTGAGCAATGCCACAAGTGGCAGGATGCTTCTGGAAATACAGATGGGTATGCTGAGCCCAAACAAGCTCCCGGCACTGGGAATTTTTGGGATGCCAGCGAGGGAGATGCAAATACCTATCACTACCAGAGGCATGCCTGTGTCTCATGCGTGCCTTGGGGACTGCAAAGCTCAAGGGGGGAGAAAATAAATTGCAGCTGCCCACTGAGCAGGACTCACAAATTATTTGGGAAAAGACTTTTTAAAAGTTTTCACGTTTTCTGAAAAAAAAAAAAAAGAGGAAAAACGGTGTCTTCTTTCCCAGCTCTCATTTAGGGTTTTAAGCCCAAGAAATGGCCGACACTGCCGCTGTGGGGACAGCCACCTCCTCATTCCATGTAAAACTGACAGCAGCTCCCAGGGCTTCAGGGAGTTTCTGGATTTTCATCTCCCTTTCAGGAGGCCGGTTTATTATTTATGAACTACTTCGAAGCCGCTCTATTTTTAGGCTGTTTCTTTCTTTTCCCCCCATGGGCTGGAGCTCATGACGTACATGAAGAAACGATCACTGCTGCTGCCAGTAGAGAAATAATGTGTTTTTTAAGAAAGGTTTTGCAGCCTTTTTTGGCCCTTGGACACCGATCTGCCTCAGAGGGATGTGCAAGCCAGGTGTCCAAGCTGGCGGATTTAATCCTGCTCTGGTCACTCTGGCTGGGCCCGGATCAAACCCCTGTGGTCACCCTGGGCTGACGGATGTCGCCCACTCGGGTACCGCTCCAACAGAGATGCTGAGAAGGGTGTTTGCAGGCATCACCCAGTGCACCAATGGGCCAGGGAGGTCTCCAAAAATAGGATCTCACTCTGTGCCCGTCTGGCCCCTCTCTTTTTTTGCCTCGTTTACAAAACGTACTTTCTCCAGCCGGTGATTTGGCTCTGTCCCAGATGAGAAGTAAGTCTCCCAAGCTCCCCGGAGACAACGCCTGCCACCTTGCACTCATGAGCACAGCCTGCAGAGGTGCCTGCTCATGCAAAGCCTGTCTTGGCATTTTTTTTGGAATGCAAACTTGTTATTTTGCTCCAAGATGACATTGTGGTGACCTTTAAACTCTTCAAAAGAAAAAAAAAGAAAACGGGAAGGGAGGGTGTCAAAGCATATTTGCAGCTTGCTGCACTTGAGCTTCCCAGCTGACCCTAAACAAAGCTTTTTCTTCCCGTTCTGTGGAAGCAGCAAGTCATCTTGCCTCAACTCGAGTTGAAAGCAAAACATCTGAGCAGGTCACACTTTACGGAGTAAAAATAAAAATCCATTTTTTGACCGCTTCTATTTTTACCAACACTGCCGCTAACCACAGGCTGCGAGACCCACAGCACCACTAACCCCAGCAACTTCACAATTAGGGCATCCGTTTAAAGAGGGTCAATAACATTTAACTGGTCTATATTGCCCTGGTGGGGTCCCATCTGAGCTGCGCCAGGGGCAAAGCTTGTGCCAGGGACACACACCCACTTCCCACGCTGGGATGCTGGGAAACCCTCCCCTCCAGTGCAAGGTGCTGCCGCCTCCTCCCCAAACATCTTGGCAGGAGTCAAGCTAATGAAACACCGCAGATTTCACCGGGAGGCATTTCCAACCCCATAAAAGAGCAGAGAACTAGGATGGCAAATTAAGGGGGAAATTACTTCTCTGCAAAACAGCTGGGGGGGGAGGGAAGCCTCCGCATGCACAGCCCTGGCTCTGCTCTGCAACCCCCCGTGGGGGACCAGCCCTGCCTAAGGGACTTCGCAAATCTGACAAGGGGGTACAAGCAAACCTCTCCCAGGGGTTTCATTTCCCTTGGTGAGGTCTGCAGCAGCACTGGAGTTCTATGGAGGGGGCTTTTTGGAGTCACAAAGGGTGAAATCACCATTCCAGCTGCTTGGCGCTGATGGGAGCGGGTGGGACAGGCGGGGGCACCCAGCAGCAGTGCTGGCACAGGGCACAGGGCTGCTCCCCACACACCCCAGCCCCCCCTGCGGATCAGAGGCACTGATTCCTTCCCTAGCCCTGCAGAGCCACCCGCAAGGATCCCCTCGGATACTGCACCGGATCATCCCAGGGACCTGGGTTTATCCCCTCGGCGCACAAGCCACCCCAGGGTGAATGTGGGTGGCACAGAGCCCCGGCCTCCGAGCCAGGGCAGTGGCTGCCTTAGCAGGACAGGGACAGCCAGGGGGGACACAGCGCAATCCTTCCCGGGGGACCCCTGCCTTCACCGTCCCTGCTGCGGTCACAGCAGGGACAGACACACTGCCTGGCCCGAGGGGCTCGGGGAAAGTCTGCGGTCAGGGCGGTCTCTGCACTGCCTGCAAAGTGACAGCTGCTTGCGGTTGGGCTGCTGCCTCTGTGGCAAGACACGGCAGCAAATTCCCCGTACAACCCAGCTGTCGGATACGGACAGCCGGGGCCAGGAGGCAGCTCATCCCGCTGGGGGCACGGTGCCCGGTACTTACCCGTCCATGCCTCCCAGGGATCCCTGCCTGCCGCCTGGCTTCGCCACAGATGGCTTTTTAAGCACATAAAATATAAGCTCTGCTATGTCTCCATGTCCCTGGCAGTTTCATCCTCTCCATTGTGCGAGGGTGTTTCGGGGGTACGAGCTGGCTGCACCCTGAGCAGCATGTGTCCGCGGGCAGGAGGAGGGGACCCAGTGCGTCACCGGCGTGTTTTCTCAGGCACCGTGACGGATGCGTGAGCAGCCAACCCTCTGGCCGGGGCGTGCTGAGGCGGCTGCCGCAGGCATCGCAGTGGCGCGAAGGGCGCGAGCTTCACCGAGCCTTGGCTCCTGGAGTCACGGGATTCGGGCTGGCATCTTGCCTTCCTGCCAGGTGAGCGGGAAGGGCTGGTGAAGGCTTGTTCCCTCCTGTGTTCGCAGGCTCTCCAAAATCAGAAAGCAAAATAAAAACCAGCCCAGGGTTGGTTTTTTTTCTTCCCCAAGTCTTGCGATTTTAAGCAGAGTCATGATTCAGCAGAGTAACGAGGCTGCCTTGAGCAAAAAGAAACAAGCAGCCCCACTGTGCCGGCTGGTTCGTAAGCCAGGATTAAACAGCACTGGGCACCCAGAGGATAAACCCCACATCCGAGGGGGCCACGTGAATACAGAGCTCATCTGCAAAGTGCAGACACGCCGCCAGCACCTCACCCCGTCTGCAAGAGCAGACAGGGGATTTGAAGCTGCGGCATTAGCTCTACCCAGCCTTAAATAATTTCACCTATGTTATAGGAATCATCACTTTACAGCCCAGTTATGTCCCTTAAAGCTGCCAGTGTCAAGTGATGCTCCAAACCCATTTAGACACCTCATCCAGTGTCTGACCATGAATACAAAAAAGCCACTGGGAGTCAATTCTGGCAGCAGATGACTTAATATTTAACACGCCTGACAACTCCCCCTTTACAACATCATCTTTGTTCTTCGCCCTGTGCTAATTAGCAAGATGAAGTTTTAATAAGCTGGGTTTTCACTTTAACCCTGCACACCACTTGCCATGCTGCTGGCTCATGACTAAACCATGACCGAGGGCTCTCGCTTTCCCCTGCCTGGAAGCACATCACAGCGCCTGAATTTGTCTGAACCGGAAAGATTTGTGGAGACTTTAAAACAAGTGAGCTCTCTGGACCACTTGTATCAAAGTGCATTGGACACGTGGGAGAGAAAGCTTCGGTGCTCTCCTTTCGAGGACATCTCTGTGTCCAGCTTGGAGATATCCTACAGCCTCTGGGGAGCAGGAGGCAGCCTGGCCCCGAAGCCGCGGTCCATGGGGTAACCCAGAGCCCAGCAGCCAGCTCCTCAGCACCTGTGGGGCCAGCAGCTCTTGGAGAGGCATCCACTAAAACCACCCAGCTTGTGCCTGATGGCGGCAAAAACAAAACACCAAATACAAGGAGTTCCGCATGCCAGCATGCCGGGATGATATAAATCTCTGCCCAAAAAAGAAACTAGAGTGATAAGTGTAATAATTTCATCACTCCCACCGAAGGAGCCAGCACCAGGCAGGGACGTGGCCCAGCGGGGCTGGTCCAGCGGGCAGGCATATGAAAGCCCTGAGCAAGGCATCAGTCTGCTATCAGCTTTTTTCATTTGCCATGTGTGCTGTATAAGATACACAGCCATAAGGATTCTGGTGTCTTTGCCGCTCGCTGTCTTTTGGTGCCCCAGCCCAATTCCTGCTGGTACAAGATGTGCTTCCTCTACCGCCCTATCACTCCAACTGCCTCTCTCCCCAGTGCTCCTGCGGGTGTTAATCTCACTCCTGCTCATCTCCATCCCCCAAGACAAACTGTCCCACAGCAGGACCTGGTGCCCCGTGTTGCCCTCGTAGATCCTTTCTTAAAAGAGCTGATTCAGCGCTTTGGGAATACTCAGCATTTCGGATGCTGAGGCAGGCTGAAACCCGAGCCCACCCCAACACCGAAGCGCTACAACGCGATACGGGGAAGAAATGGAAACCTAAGCACATCCCTCTGGCACGGCCCCTGCCATTTTCCGGACATTGAGTCCCCATGAAACTCCAGCTGCTGGCAGCTCCAGAGAGTGGCGGATGGCTCACGGAGCTGGGCTGGCGACTCAGGACCCCGGATTTCCATCTGTATCCAACAGCCAATGATGCTGGACAACCTCTGGCCAAATGCAATCATCAATCCCTTAAACTGCTCCCTGGCAGCTCTTCCATGTGCAGATCCAGCCATGCAGACACAAACCCCTGACCGTCATCTGCCACTGGGCTGCAGGTGTCTGCTGTGCTGGGCACTTGCCCTTTGGGCATCACGAGTATCCGAAGAGGGAGAGGAAGAAGAGAAAGAAGGATTTGTGCTTTCTAAAACAGCTTTGGCGACTCGCCATCACCGCTGGCACTTGCTGATGGAGGGGCTGTCCCAGAAACCACTCCAAACCCAATCCAGTACATTGCACAATGTGCTGCATAAACCCATCTGCCTAAGTTTTCACTGCCAAACATCTGTCTGGCGGCAAAAGTTGAAGCTGCACCTTGCAAGTGGAGCCAGCGACATGTCTCCGGGCCGCGTTAATCTTCTCCGGGCGGCAAGACTCCTGACCACCACAAGAAAAACTTGCACGGCCCCTACACAGCGGAGTGCGAAAGGCTTGCACCCCAAGGTCAGGGTGCAAGGGCTGCACTGACACCCCGCTCCCCGCGGGCCCTTCCGAGCCTGCCCCTGCTGCCGGTTGCAGCCGGGGGTCTGCGGGACGGGGCAGCCCCTCGCCTGCCTCCAGCCCCGCACTCCACACCCGGTCATCCTCCCCATGCCGGGGGATGCGCACCCCAAACCTTCCCCGGGGGCTGCTGCATCCTTCCCCGGCGGGCGGCCCCGGGGGGGGTCGGCAAACTTACCGGCGGCGCCGGGCCATGGCTGGGCTCTGCGCGGCACCGGGGAGGGAGCGGGGGGCCGCGGGGCTGGGCGCAGCCGGCGGCCCGCAGCGGTTCCGGGGTTGAGCGCTCCCCGCCGCCCCGCCCCGGCTCCGGCCCCGGCCCGGCCCCCCCGGCCCGCCCCGGCGCGGCGCTCCCCGCTGGGAGATGTAGTCCGGCCCCCGCCGCCCCCGCTGCCCCGGCCGCCTCGGGGGTGCCGGGGGTGGGAGTGGCCGGGGATGCCCGGGGGCACTCGTGGGTGGGGGTGCCCCTGGGGCTGTGCTGGGGGCACTTGGGGTTTGGCAGCGGTGGAGCTGTGCCGGCATGCTTTTGGGCCGGGATGGGGCTTTCGTGGGGTTTTCCCTGCCCCAAGCAGGGTCGGGGTGCTGCTTGGGGTGGGCACGGCGTGGCAGCGAGGGACGTGGAGCCCCGGGTGGCTCTGTGCTGGAGCATCCCTCCCGTGGGGACCGCAGCCCCGTGGGTTTATCATCTGCGGCACATGTGGAAGGCCCCAGGTGGTGTTCCCCGTTGACACTGGGCTCCCAGAGCATAGTCAGAGAAGGGCATTTCATGCCTTCATTAATTGTGTGCTGCTTTCAAATCCCCCTCCGTATTTAGCCCATGTCCGTGCTGGGTATCCCAGATGGATGGCAGCTCTTCCTGGATAACTTGTCAAAAGCAAGCACGTCCTAAGCAGACCAGCACGAAGCCAACAAACACAGGTTCAATGACCGCTTCTGTTTCTGGCTGGGTTACTATGCTCTGAGAGCTTTTACTTGTGTGCTTTCTTGGTCTCCAGCTTGCGGGTGGTGGCAGAGTACCAGTCCCTGAGGGCTATTAAAACGCTCACCGAGACAGCAGTCGCTGAAGTTTCTCCCCCCTCCCCGGGAACTTCCCCAGCCTGTAGGAACGGGTCTGAGGGGAACGCTTGCCCAAGCCAGTTTTAATGAAAGCCCATCTTTGCTCTTCACCAGTGCCACGAGGCAGAGTAAGCCTCCGAGATAAACTCAGGGTGGATAGTGTAGCTGCCTCTCTGGACTCCTCCTATGTTCTTGAAGTGGCTCGTGTCCCACCTAGGAGAGCAGATAAAGTTATCAGCCGTGGGAGGATGAAACTCCAGTGGGGAAGAAGAGCAGAAAACCTGCTTCTGCCTGCCAGCGCTGCTTAGGGGCGAGCAGTGGCTGTGCAGCTGCCCCCATCCACTGCAGTGTGTCTTTGGGCACGGAGGCCAAAGCGAAGCCCGGGCAGAAGAGCTGAAGCTCCCTGGCATTGCCATCCCAGCGACCTGCTTCCAGCAGGTCTCCCACCCTGCAAACACCCACTCTCTCTTGCACTGTCGTTTTCCTAAAACCTTCATTCCCAGAGCCATGCCAGTCCAGGAAATCTGCCTGTTTCTCAGTGGAGAAGACCTTGAGAAACATTTCACCAAGGCTCAGGCATAGGGACGTCTGTGGGGAACCCAGTGCTCCCTGTTTGTACCCTTTGTTTGGTTTTACTTTCTGGGCTCAGGAATTTAAAGTCAATCACACATTTCCTGCAAAGCCCAATGCCTAATTTTGGCCCACGGAGGGTTGATGCAGTAGCAGAGTGATGAGTAAGCTGGTTGAACAGCCTCCCCTCTCCCCTCGCTGCTTCCCCAGGGCTGAAAAAAGCTGCCTCAGCAATGGAGACATCCTAAAGGTAAACATGTAGGGATTAAAAGGTGCTGCTGGACCTTCAGTGGGTGAAGGACAGGGCTGATTACTGCAAAACGAACAGCATGACCAGAGAACAGGTTCTTGGATAAGATCAGCAAACAATGACAACAGAAAATACAAGAGCAGCACAAGAAACACTGATGTAGCCCCAAAATCTGGGAGGTGCTAAGCTACATGCAGCCGGGCTCAGGTGTGCCAGCAAGGTTTCAGGTGCCATACAGTCCCAAGGGCCGTACAGTCCCAAGGACCGCTGGATGAGACCAAGCATAGAAACACCTGTCCTGGAAGTAAATTTGGCAACTGCTTCTCCACGGGTAGCAACAACATGCTCCACAGCCCAACACCGCAATGTGTCCTGCCCTCCCTGGTCACTTAATCACTTAGCCTGCAAGATGGAGGTGCAGCGGCTGCATCGCTGCCTACATGGGCACCATGATGGGACCTGCTAGACCTGATGATCAGACCTGATGGTCTGCAGTCTGCACCATCGTCCCCAGAATAACCGTCTGAGCAATTTTGCTTGAAACCCTAATGAAAAGAGAGCTAGTGGCTGGCTGGCATTAGGAGAAAATAATAGGCTTTTTCCCCAGGGCAACCGGCTTGGAGCACTCCCCCCACTGAACCTGTCTGCACCTAGGGCTCCTGCAGGGGAAGGATGGCTGGGGGCGATGTGTAGATGTACACAACATTGCTGTGGGGCTGTAACTGCAGCACGGGATGCTCCTGCAAGAGACAGAGGAGGTAGGGTGAGCGGTGGCCCTGAGGACAAGGGAAGTCATGTCCATCCCAACCCAACCCATCCCAACACAAAGCATCCCATCCCATCCCATCCCACCCCAAGCCATCCCACCCCAAGCCATCCCATCCCATCCCAAGCCATCCCATCCCATCCCATCCCATCCCATCCCATCCCATCCCATCCCAACCAAAGCCATCCCAACCTTACAGCCCTCTCTCCTAGTGCGTGGAGATGACTTCTGATGGCAGAGGCCCCATCAGCGTAGTAGTCCATCCCTTGCAGGCAGTAGTAGCGTCCAGAGCAGGGGCTGTAGTAGCCCTGAAAGGGTCCCCTCCCCGTCATGGTGTACATGGGCAGCCTGTGCAGCATGTCAGTGACCACGTCCTTCTCTACAAGCGGAGGGATAGCGAGGGTAAGGACGAGGAGGAGCAGCCAGCCCATCACCTGGATGGACATCAGCATGGCACAGGCACAGCTACAGCCGGAGGACAGGGACAGGGCGAGGGTAGTTACCACATTGATTGAGGCAGGTGGGTTTCAGGGGGTACCGCATGGGTATGCTGTGCAGGAAGGTCTCCATCCTTGTCTCCTGAAAGGAGAGACGGCAGCCCTTGGAGGATTGCTCCCCTTTTGCTGCAGAGCCCAAGGTGCTGGCACCTGAGGTGGCTCCAGTTTGGGGGGGCCAGGAGAGCTGGACTCTACCTTGGGCAGGAGGGGGAGGTAAGAGGAGTGCTTATTCCAGGCTGTGCTGTTGCAGGGACCTGTTCTCCAGGTGATGTATTTGTTCTCGTTGACAAAAACTGGGTTGTACTTCTCTGCAACACAAAAGCAACAGGCAGGGATGCCCTGTGGTGCTGGGGATGTGGGGGGATGGCCGGAGAGTCCTGACTGTTCCCCCTCTCCCCGAAATGCAATGCCACAGGGCCAGGGAGCATGTCAGATGTGCTGCTCCTGGGGTCTTTGGTAAGGATCTGTGATGGAGGTGACACCCACCACTTCCAGCTTGTTGGTCACTTGTCCCTGCCCACGCAGCCTTGGTTCCTGGGGGCTATGGGGTGCCAGGAGGGTGTCCCCCAGGCAGCACCTACCACCAAGGGGTATTTAGGGGTCACCAGGGGAGAGAACCCTGGGGACCTGCAGACATCGCTGGGGCAGGGACAGTCTCAGTGCAGGGACGGGGACAGGTGGCTGTGGCAAAGCCACAAGCGCAGATGCTGAGGAAGGGTCCCTTCCCCACTGTGGGGGTGATGCAGGATGCAGAAGGGGAGATGAACAGAGCCACTTCCGGCACCCTCAGCCCCCTGACCCCATGGGGATGTGCCCCGTGTGACACAGCGGGGCAGTCGCAACCTCGGCGGTACCTTCAGACCTGGCCAGCCAGTGCTTCTCAGGCCAGTAGGCAGCAAGGTCGATGGTGTTCCTGTAGTACTCCTGCATCGCCGCCTTAATCAGCAGCTCGTTCTGACCTTGGCTCGCCGGATTTTGCACCGGGGGCATCCTTAATCCCTATAGATAGCAGGGAGTGGGGAGAGACACTCAGGCCACGTGGCAGCATCTGCCTTCGCGGCCGTCGGGGCACATGGTGAAGCCGATAACTGGGCAGGGTCTATCACTGGAGACGCAGCTGGAGATCTGAGCACCAAGTCTCCCCTTGCAGTGGGTGGGCATGGGGGGTCGTAGCAGCATCCATGATCCCCACCCCCAAGCTTCCCTCTTGCCCGAAACCGGGGGACGGGGGATGGCTGGGCATCACTGGCTCCTCTCCCCCTGCACCCAGGGTGTCGATAGGCATCTGGGCACTTTGCGGTGTGGGACATGGGGTGGGTGCACTGGGACTGCCATGTATGGGGCCAGCAGAGGTTAGGAAGGGAGTTACAGGACCAAAACAATGTCCTGCAGCTGACAAAGTCCAGTAGGGCTGAGGTCTTGCAGGGCAGACGGGTGCCCTGGTTGCATGAGCCATTTCTGTCCCTGCAGAGTGGTGACACCCGTCTCCATGCCCTCTGCTGGCTCCCTCATTATAATGCACATGCTAATTGAGGCTGCAAGAGATGAGCCAGTTTGCAGCATGCTTTGCATTGGAGTCTGCACACTTGTTAACCTGCATGGGGAAAACTGCATGTCCCACAGCCACCCCTCACAGTGAGGCCATGGCTCAGGGATCCCTCCTCCTCCAGGACCAGGGCTGGGAGGGGTTTTTCGGTGCTCAGATCTCCCCCCAGCCCTTCGCACAGTCCCTCTGGCATGGAAGGCCCCCCAGACAGAACTGAGCTTAGCCTGGGGGCTGTGTGTTGGAGCAGCTCTCAGAGCCACCTGATCTGCCCCCCCATTGCCACCGTGTCACACAGGAGCCCTGGGCTGAGCCCTGACACTGCCTCAGTTTCCCCTTCCTCAGCAGATCCTGCCCCCTGCACACTCTGAAACCTCCTGATGGACAGGGCTGACACATGAGATCTTGTGCTGGTGATTGCCAGCCCTGAGAGCTTGAAGCCACTGTGGGGTGCAGCTCCAGGGGACAAGAAGCCAGCGAGCAGAGGCCATGGGGTGTCAAATGCTTTCCTATCCCCAGAGCACTACCCCCCCATTACACACATGCAGTGCAGCACCCCGT
Organism: Ciconia boyciana; assembly: GCF_034638445.1. Classification (NCBI taxonomy): domain Eukaryota; kingdom Metazoa; phylum Chordata; class Aves; order Ciconiiformes; family Ciconiidae; genus Ciconia; species Ciconia boyciana. The sequence goes on from NC_132937.1 coordinate 22,679,104, forward strand.
GAGTCCCTGTGCCACCCCCCTGCCCAGCACTGAGCATCCACAGCTGGTTAAGGGTAGAAACCCTGAGGTTTCCTCCTCCTGCGGCATTTACCTGCGTCACAAACTTGTTTTCTTTCCAGAGCTGCTGTGGAGCCTGCTCTCGGATGGTCTTTTTGACAGAGCATGGCGGGCGGTAGGAGTCGGTGTAAGTGCTGACGGGGGTCTTGTGTTTTTTGGAGAAGAGGAACATGGTGCAGCAGCCCACTGGGATGGGAGCGCCTGGAGTCCCAGAGATGCCCCACTGGATGAGCAGCACTGGGTGGGGCTGGGGGCTTGCAGCCCACGCAGAAAAGGGCTGGTGCCACTGCTCTGCCAGCCCGGGGTGGTGCTTACGTCATCAGTGATGTCATAGTGTGGGAGCAGGGGGATTTGGTGGCTTTCTATCAGTCCCATAGCTACACTCTGGTTCTAGCCTAGGGCACAGCAATTGCTACCTGAATGCCTCCATAGGCTGCACCCTGCTGGCTTTGTCCTGGCTCCGGGCTTCCTCCCCTCCTGCAGGCAATCACCTTAACAATGGTAGGAAACAGTTTCAACTGGTCCTGGTCAAGATAATTTTATTTTGGGAGATGCAGGAGCAGTGATTGTGGCTTGTCCAGCCCCTCTCTCCCATATTTCCTTGGAAATCCTGCAGCAACCCAGCTGCGTGCACACACCACCACACCAGTGCAGCCAATGCCCGGGGCACAGCGCCAGGCACTGCTGTCCCAGCCTCCTGGGGTAGCCGGGGGAATTATCGCCTGCTGTCTCCCCTTTTTAATTAAAAAGCTGGATTTAGGTGATCCTCTGTGGCTTGTGTGCTCTTCTGTCCTGAGCGACGGGCTCTACAGTCAGAGCGAGCGATCCTCGTCCATCCCGGTGCAGAGAGGCAGCTGGGTTATGCCAGGGAGGGGTTTGCATGAACTGGGTTTGCTTTTCCCTGAGCTGGGGAGTCGAGCAGAAATCCCTGCCCCTGCAGAAACCCTGCTCTGGCCTGGTTTGTCACACAGTGCCAACTCGGAGCCCTGCTCTGCTCCTGGCTCTGGCCTCTCTGCTGCCACGTTTTTGGAGATGACCGGTGAAGACCCATGTCCATCTTGGCAGGGTGGATGCCAACCCACCCACCTGAAGGGCTGCAGAGCCCTGCTCTGTTTGCTGCGGGCGATGGTGGGGCTGGGCAGCCTGGGGCATCCGAATGCCTCCAGGCAGATGTGATTAATGCAGATGAAATGAAGAAAACAAGCTGCAATTGGTTTTCACATCCCACTGGTCTCTGTTGAGCCAGGCTTCGGCTCTCCATCAGCCCGGTCCCCTCCTGGGACGGAGGGGGAGGCTGGGAGGGAAGGGTGGGCACCGGGTGCCTACCGCCTGCCCTCAGCTCCAGGGCCCTGGAGCACCCCATGGCACAGATCTGGGGAGCACCGCTCTGCAGAGAGATGGAGTCCAAGCCTCTCGGTTGGGGGAGGACTAATTCTGCACTGGACCAGCTGCTAGCATGAGCCACTGGCCCCCCACGGCTGTCGCATGTCCCCGGCAGTCCCTGGGGTTTCCAGCTGCTGGCATTGGACTTTAAAATCAGTCCTTGGCTCTCGTGTCAACAGCTTTGAGGGGCAGAAACGGCTGCAATGCTGGAGAAAAGGTTATTTCACCCATCGGTGTCATAGAGATGCAGGACTTCTTTCTGCTGCTCTTGTAGCCCAGATGCAGGGGCTGGGTTCAGCCCGCACGCTTTCCCCACTGCCCCGGGGAAAAGCGTTTCCCAAATGCTGGCTGGGGGCTGACCAGCCCCAGTGAGTTTACCTGTGCCATACAGCACAGACCCACACCAGCCGCTTCTACCAGGCCCAAGCAGGCTGGTATTGGCCATGGCGTGAAGGCTGGCACTCCCTGATTTCGGTATCTGTGATTGCGGGGGGCTCAGAGGAGATCGTGCAGTTCGTACCCTCTCACCCCGGTTCACTCCAATAAGAAAGGCTGGCAGGCTGGTTTTCATATGTATGCTTTTTAATATCATTAATTTTGTTACACTACACACAACCAGTAACAATGATAAATACTGCAATGGAAATGTTAAAAAAAATATTATACATGTTTCATGGTTTTGAAAAAAACCCCACATTTTTAAATAAATTAATGCATAAAACTGATGGTAGAAAAAAGAAAACCGAAAACAAACCACAACACAACTGATCTGTTTAAGGCAATACTCTACGCAGACAGGAACAGAAGTACAACAGTGTGCTACATGTTCTGAATGAGAAAAAAAGAAAGAAAAGAAAACCCATACAAGATGCAGATTGATGCTTTGGGAGTGAAAAAACTCCCAAAACCAGATAATAAAACCAATGGCCAAGTTAAGTGCAGCATTAATACACTCTGCGTGTCAAATGATTAGCAGGTTCCTAACATGGACTAAGGTCAAGCTACAACAAATTTATCTTCCTAATTAAAAGGTTATTCAGGTCAAACCCTACATTTAACTCTACTTTGCATTTGGCTGTTTCAGCTATGTTTCACTATATGCAAGGACAGCTGGAAATTCATCTGCTGCTCTTGAGATTAATGCAAAGGTCAGGAGGTGTCTCCTCCTGAAAGATATTTCCATTAAATACATCCAAAAAGGATCTTGCTTTTGGTGATCCTGAAATGCCTTCCGCCACCCCTTCCCCTGGGGTGCCAGGCACCACAGGGGGAAAGGAGACCTGGGAAGCATTTGCTTGGGTTGAGGTTTTTCCAAGCTGAGGACACAAAATGCAAGTGCAGATTTGATCTGGACTCGGAGGAGTGTTGTTTCCCTGTCTGCCAGAAATGTCTATCTGGAGCCTGCTGAAAGCACTTTGCCAGCATGGGAGAAACCCAGCCTGTATCCAGGCTCTGGATACAGCCACAATGTTTGCCATTAAGGTTGGTGCGAAGCTCCATACCTGCCCGGACAGCCAATGAACCCCAATTATTAATGCAGCCCAGAACTTGGCCACTGGAAGGTGGACAATAATCATAATGCCAAAAAAATCCCCCTCTCCCTCAAAAAAGAAAAGAAAAGGGACAGTAGCCACTTTCTGCCAGCTTCCCCCAGCAGATCCCCATCAGCTGCCGCCTACACAAGATCGGCAGCGCTAGATCTCACCAGCATCAACCCAGTACATTCCTAGTAAGGTGCATGTCTGCAAGGTGCTGCCAGGGGGCAAAGAAGCTTCTTGGGACAAGGTCAGAGCCTCCTGTACTGCCCTGCTAGAGTGCATGCGGAGGAAGCTATGGTACACAAGGAAAGAAACCCAAGTCGAGTTACTAGACTTGTGATGGCTAACAACTGTCCGGGCTGCCTTGGGTTCAGGTGGGAGAGGGGGATGCAGAACTGGGCTGAGAGTCACTTTGGTGCAACTGCCTCTGATGCTTATCACTAGTGCGTGGGGTGAGGGGGAGGAAAGGCGATGGCTGCTTTGAGAAAAGAGGAGTGGAAGGAGGACATGTGCAATATAACAAGGCTTGCAATTCTAGGACTAACCACTGGACACGGATACCGAAGATTACCTGTGACAACTAGCTATCTTTCTACCGTTGCTGCTCCTTCCCCCACTTCCTGGTCGGATTCTTCTTCAGTTTGGGAAGCCGTGGCTGTTCAGCATGATGGCCAGCGCTGACTCTCCCACCCCAGTTCCCGCACAGCGCACAGGGTGATTCAGCTACAGAATGTACAATGAGGTCTGGAAGTTGCATGTTAGGCACAGACCATCTCTGCGTGCAAGTAGCGCCTGCTTTCAGACCCTTCAGAAAGCTATTTAATGGTGGCTCATTTCCTTTATTAAACTGAATGTTCAATAACCTCTATGGAAGGAGTAAAAATGGTTAAAAATGTGCAAAAAGGGGGGGCAAAAAACCTACTTCCTGAATTTTCTCCCCTGCAAAGATTTCATCCTCTGCAAGTCTTTCTCCCTGCACAGCTACAGCCCTACCAGCGTGTCCTACAGTGTCCTGCACCAGCACAGCAAGAGCACAGCCGACAGGCATCCCACCCGCACCTCTGCTGCAGGTCTCCAGCCCGCACCAGGAGCACATGGGCTGGCAGGCGTGGGACCTGGCACTTGGGTCCCAGACCTCCTGCAGTCCTGAGACTGGGAGGGTTAAGGTGGCCGGCTCAGCTTGCTGTATCACACCAAGGTTTTACACTAGCCTGGCAAACCCTCAGCCCCACAGCCTTCAGGTGGGTGAAGAGAAATCCCAGCCTGCTCTCTGGCTTACCCACCATCATGGTTGCTGGATCTCTCACTGGTCTGACATTTGCCTTTGGTTTATCTCAGGACAGAGGCAGCTACAAGCCAAACACAGCTGTTACTGCAGCTTTTCCGTGCAAAGAGACTAAGCAAAGAAATCTGTGAGCTGGGGATGGAGATGAAGGTGATAAAAACCAGACGGGCTGTTGCGAAGAGAGCTTGTCCAAGTTTTCCAGCTCTCTCTGTGGATCTGTATTACATCTCCCAACAAACTCTGTCTCCCAAATCATGTGGGCTCAAGGAAAGTGGGTAACAAATGGAGTCGCAGCTTTTTTGGGGTGCAGAAGCAAGAAGACAGCCTGGGTGGAGTGGTGCTTCCCATTGAGCTCACCTGGGGCAGCTGGATGGGCAACTAGGGGAGAAATGCTGCTGCAGGAGGGCAAACATCTCGGCAGGTAATGGGACTTATCTCAGCATGGCCTTTCCATGGCCTTTCCGTGGCCTTTTCTTTTCCTGGTGCCTGCTGTGCTGGTTTCCAGTGACACATCTGAGAGATTTTAATGAGGCTTCTTTTGTACCTTCCACTCACCAATGCAATCCCACCACCTGTATCACCATTTGTTACTATGGAAATGGCTCCACCGACCAGGCACAACAGGGCTTGGAGCTACCAGCAGTGGCAAGTCTGTCTGGGAAGCAATGGGAAGAGCTGCTCTGCAAAGGTGCCAGGGAAAGCTGCAACCTCTCCTGCTGGTGTCCGTGCTGCTCTGCGACATGGCTTGCTGCATGGTTGCATTGGCCACGGTGCTCTGCTCCACGTAATCTCAATTAGTCCCCAGCCTTTGCCTCCCGAGCAAGCTGTCAAAGCAGTGCTCAGCCAGGCAGCATTTAGCTGCTGCGATCCTGGGACTGCCACCAATGTCAAGGGAGGGAAAGGAGGGGCTGTAGCTGTAATTTTCTGGAAGCAATGCAGCAGCTTAAGTGCATAATACAGGGAGTTATAAAATACAGATGCCAGTCCCTGTGAGAAACCTGCGTTAATCTTCTGTAGGTAATCCCAGCTCACAAACTCTTCCTCTACGCTAAATTGCTGGCCCTTCTGCTTCAGGGCTTGTGTGGGTCTGTAAGACAGGCAGGTTTGTCTGATGAGATGTGGGTCAAGGTTTGGAACAATCCCTCTCACAGGAAAGCCTTGAAAGGAAGCGACAAAGATGCAATGTTCTCCTGGAGGTGAAAAGCACCTTAAAATGAAGACCTTCCCATGCTTTCCTCTTAGGCTCAACCTAGTCCAGCTTGCCCTGTGGCACTGCCCATCTATGCAGATGTTTCTTCTGAGACATGAGAAGTAGAAATAGGAGGGTGATGTGAAGAGTCGGCTCTGAAGAGTGGTAGAGGTCAAAGCCAGGGTATATTCATGGTGGCACATGCAGCCTGTGCTTGCTGAGCCAAGCAGCAGCCAGGTGACAAAGCCTACTTCATTTGAGGTAAGCGTGGCCAATACCCCATGTGAGCTTGAAGGGAGAACAGAAAAGTAAAAGAAGTGCCTAGGCAAAACTGCCAGTTTATACGCTCAAATCATTATATGGATGCTAAAAGTAACAGCATGAAACTGCTGTGGGAATATTCCAAATGAACCCTTCAGTGCTCTCTTCCCTCCCATCAGTACTCACTATCCCAGTTGCACTCCTAAGTTCCTTAACTCTACTAGCAGGGGATGGTGCTGTTGGGCCGCCAAACCTTCTCGCATGTTCCCTGTGGCAGCATGCAGATTGAGAAGCCAGTTGTGCGAGAGCCAGCTGCCAAGTAACTGGGAAACACATCCTCACCAAACATCTTCCCCCAAAGCTGTTTAATCTCTCTAACCTCCACCCTGCAGCTCTCTGGCATATGCAAGCAACATCAGAAGCTGGTGAACAGAGGGAAAGCAGAGTAGTACTTTGAAAATATGCATAAAATTCCTACAGCATGCTTTTTGCATCTTGCTTGAAGGGCTATCCTATCAGTGGTGCCCGCCACACACTTGGCAACATCCATGCAGGGTGGCGGTAGCATCTTGGAAAGGCAGGTTTCTCCCCTGCACTGCAGAAGGGAATGGACATCAAGAGGGGATGTGACTTGCCTGAGGTTGGAGCAAATGTGTACCACGTGCCAAGAGCAGCAAGGGACCCCAGATCTCATTTCTGTGCTCTAAGTCCAGCAGACTCTCCACAGTAGTATTTGGCTGCAGTGCCAGCTTGGGGACATGGTGTTTCTGGTGTGTGCACCTGAAAGCGAGCTTTGCTCCCTGCTGGTATCAGCACTGTACTGAGATAGATTAACTCGGACAACTGGGATCTGCCCTAGGCCAAGACAGCATTTGGCAACCTTTCTAGTTACTGCTTGTTTTCCTTTTCCTGTCATTCCATCTGGTGCTCAGCTGGGTCCTTCCTTTCTTCAAAAGCATCTTCATGTTTCTGTTGAGTCACATACAGGGCGCTGTACTTTTCAAGCCTCCTGCATGCCATCGTACAGCTTGCAGGCCAGCCCGAGGACAGACTCTGCATGGAGAGGAAAGGATTTTGCTCAGGATTGCAGAACAATGTGTCAGCCAGCACACAGCTGGCAGAGAGGGTGCCTCCTTTTGGGAAAGGAGCTGGAGAGACAAACCAGAAGCAGCTGAGTCCATCCTGTCCACGGGGGAGCGTCCTGAAGTTCCTTTCCAAGTCCATGCAGCAGGCTTGGCTGCCTGCTTTTGCAGTCATGAGGCATCTGCAGGCAAGACATCCAGAACAGCATAGGAGACCCAATGGCCAAGCGTATATGTTGGGAGCAGACATGCAGCAACGTCAGACATGATCCAGTGGCTCTTCCAAGGACTGGCTTCAAGATGTGTCTGATAAGACATCAAATGAGCCTTCGGGATGGTCGCCTGGACATCAGCCTCCTTTCAGCCAAAGTTTATTATTATACAACCACCAGAAAAGCAGACTAGGCCATGCTATCTAAAGACCTTCCTCAACACTAGGAGGATATTCCTCCTCACACAGACATCTGGAAATGGGGAGTTTGCAGACTGGAGAGACAGAGTTGAGTGCTGAGACGCTGGAGTTCAAAGCCAGCTCACAGTAAAGGGCAAAATTAACATCTGATAAAAGGAAAGGAGTTGCTTAAACTCAGGTAATTTGGTGACTAAAATTACATAAAATCCTAACAAAAAGCCAGTCTGGCTATAGGAGGCATCAAATGCAAATTCCTTTGTGGAGGCACCAGCATCAATATCCTTAAATCCTATTTGCATGGTAATTTAGATGGCTAGTGATGCAGCCTTTCATACTCCATGGTGCTCCTCCCCTTGGTATTCTGTACAACTTCAGACTGAAAATGGGGCCTGAGAAGACCATCTGGTTTGGTGCAAAGACTGGAACAAGGAATGATTTGCTTTCTTGCATGCAATCTGCATTTAGGAGAATGTCCAGCAGCTCTGCAGATTTTAGGGCTTTATAATGCTGCAACGGAGAGCCAGGGTCCGTGCTCTTTGCTTTTGCCTTCTCCAGGCCATGGCGGCAGAGACTGGTCTAGGAGAGCAGTGCCAGAACGGACATGTATCTATACACCTTCTCAGGAAGTCACCACAGCATAACCTTCAACGAGGGCACAAGGAAAACCTTCTGACTGAAGCAAAGGTCTGAACATGAGACCAGATAGGAGGAGCCAGCCCAATCTGCAGTTAATACATACTGATGGGCTGTCCACCATATTCCATAACGAGCCAACAAACATGCCACATGGTCATAACCTGCTTAAGCGGCTGCAGTTCAGAAGGGTTAGTGTTCAATTTTCTGATAGCCACATGTGCATTGCCTTAATCCATTCTGCCTTCCTGATAATGAGCCTACACAGGTAACTACTTTTCCCCACCCTTTCTACTTTATTCCCCTAATAAAATATATGAACACAAAGCATAGAGAGGAGAAGCCAAAAAATTGCCATTTTATGGTCCTGTACTGTCATGCCAAACCATGTGCAACCAACTCCTGTGCGCAGGGAAAAACACTTGGCTTGTACTTCAGTCTGTATTTGGAGGAAGCACTGGGTGTAACAGTTAAATTCACCTCCCTCCCTCCCTAAAGGGTTGTGCTAGAAGCAGATGCACATCACACAGTGCAGAGGGCTAAGGGCAGTTGCAGGGTTGCAGAGTTGAGGAGTGCCTCAGGGCACATGGCAGGCAAAAACCAGCAATAGGGGCAATAAAAGGACTTGGTCATGGTGCCATGGGGCAGCGGTTATCAGGGAAGGTCTGTCCTTCAGAGGGAGGGCATTTACCCTGGGAGATACAGTGTCATCAAGTCTCATTCTGTCTTAGACCAAACAAGATGGCAGCATGATGGAGACCTGTGAGACCTGCAGTCCTCCATGGCTGACCCATGTAAACAGATGGCTTGTTGCTCTAGCAGGCACACTGAAACGCTCCGAGCTCCTGAGCAAGGGCTGTGGGAAAGGCTGAACGTGTGCAGCCTGGATGGAAGGCACAGAGACTGACCCAGGCGGATAAACGCGATGAAGATGTTGCACAGTACCAATGCTGAACTGCGAAGTCTCTCTTTAGAAGAGTGAAGATTTAAAGATTCAGCCATGTCCTATAGGATTTGGTTTGACCATGGTGTTTCTGTTAGGTTTTGACTACATTCCCCATTAAAAAAAAAGATTCCTTAAGGAATGCTTTTTCCTTTTTATCTTTTCTCTCTACACAGTGTTGTTAGAGCTCTTCTCCCACCTCTAGACAACTTGCTAACCTCAACCTGAGCTAGCACTGGAGAGGAAAGCAGGCACAGCAAGGAGGAAGCGAAGAACTGGAGACCTGATGCTTTGTGCTTCTTTAGAAACATTTTGGAAATATTCCCCTCAGCATTACCAGCTGGTGAGAAAGAGAGAGGAATTCACTTGAGGAGCACGCTTCCTAGAGGAGCCGGCAAGTTAACCAGTGCTTCTGCAGAAGGAGGCAGGGATGCTCAGAAAACAACATCACTCAGTCATCTTTCTATGGCCTGGAGCCAGGGTATCAGTGCGCTGTTTTAGGGAGGGGGGGCAAACATAGCTTTAACAGTTGCCCATACCAACTGGTGAATAATAAAGCCCAGGAATCTTGTGTGCCTCCTCTTCTCCTCACGCTGTGGATGGTGTCGTGCTTTGCACTGCACAGAGTGAAATCCCAGGATGTTAAATAAATTTCCTCCTAATTATGAAGAGGACTTCTTAAAGACTCAGCTCACTTCATGCAGATTTCAGATGGGGGATCTGTCTGTCGGGGTGGAGCTCAGGCTCTGCCTCATGACTCAGGAATTCTGATGGGAAGCTCAGAATTGCCCTCGCTTATTCCCTTCCCCTGACTACACAGCAAGTGATGACCCAAGGCAAGCAGTTCTTCCTCCTGGCAGGGCAGAAAAACACACAGTCGTGCCTGTGGCAAAAGATTTCACACCAAGAAAGATGCCAGTCCATCCCTCGCCTAAGCCCTGCATATGCTGAAGCCAGCAGCGTACAACTGGCCAGGGAGAGGACACGTTTCCTAATTCCAGAAATGATTTTGCATTCAAAACAATTTGCTGGTGAACTGGCAACTCAGTTCAGCAACCTAATGTAACGCCAGGTTTCCTGACTATTCCAGCACCAAGTAAACACAATTGTTCCTGACATGGGACAAGCTCTAACACAGACCAAGCCTGGTTCACAAGTGGGCAAAGATGTGATAAACAGTAGTTTCCTCTCATGGGTTTTTTTTCAGCTGAAGCTGTTCATAATCCTGCTGTTGCTGAAAACTCCCCTAAAGTCTGACACCACCACATAGATGCCTTCAGCATTAACAAATCTCTCCCACAGGCACCAAGAGACGCAGTGTCAAGGGAATATCAACAGTCGAGCACTGTAAAAATGTGCTTTCTTCAACTAGCTTTTCTGGCACTGATCTTCAGACTGTACAGCTCTAGTCCTGTCTCATGTAGGACTCATTTTTTCTTAGTTGAAGAAAGTTTAAGATTTTTGGAAGCAGATGGGTCTCATGGGAATTAAGTATAGGCTGAAGTCAGTATACGTGACTGGACTGAACTCAGGAGTATGGTATTCTTGGGCAAGGACTGAATCCCTGAAGAGCATGGATGGATTGCAGATTGAATCTAATGTGTTTGGTGATAATTCAATGTGGAGCTAAGGGTACATTGCATTAGATATGTGACACGACAGCTCTAGCTAGTACTGACTCACAGGGAAATGCCACCTATTTGTCCTCTTCGCAAGTGAATGAATTGTGTCATGCTAGTCCTGGCTAGCCTTGCCATAAGAAAGGATGCCCTGCTCCATTCCCATTCCTGTGCCCCAGTTACAGTATCATTTTGGTTATGCAAATAAAACAGGTTTAGTGAATGAATTAAGAACTGACCTCCTCTCACCGGTAAAACCCCCTGACACCTCAGACTCACCCCTGATCTTGCAGATGGATTGGTTTCGGTGGGCAGGATTACCTGCAGCCCCATCTGACCCTTCCCATTCTGGAACAGACACCTTACAAAACATCCCCAAGTGCCTACACAAACCAAGGAGGTATCTCTGGACCCCTCTGCATTCGCTCTCCAGACCAGTCAGTTCTGCCAGGCACTGCCTGGCACTTTGAGCAACTTCTCTTTTGTTTAACCATAGTTTAAAATAACTCATCAACCAATCATAAAATGAATTTTTTGGTTTCTCCTGGCTCCATGAACACAAAGAGGTGCATGTCCTACCATAGGAGGAAGCAATGGCTGTTAAGTTTTACAGTTATAGTGGAAAGCACTGATCACAGCCTGCCGGCCTCACTACTGGATGTGACAGGCGGTGGAGGAGGTGGCTTGGCAACACATGCAGGTAGGGTTGACCGATTTAGGGGGGATTAGGTCGAGGTCCTCATCATCTGGGATCTCATCTAACCGGTACCCATCCTTTAGCAGCTGGATGTTCAAGTCTTGGTTGATCTGCTACAGACAAAGAGACAAACAGTCAAACACTTGAGACTTCTTACTTCTGATGGTCGGAAGATGAAGGAGGTCCCTTACTCTGGAATATATTTCCCCATCATTAGCAGCTGCCCCACCAATGAAAAAGTCCCAGTTTTTGACCACAGGAGATGGCTGCCTTCTGTACTAGGTTCTTCCAGAATAGGAATATCTAGAGTGAGATATTGCAGAGTAGCAAGTTGATACACCATTTTATTCTGGAATAATCTTTCCATGAAGTCAAGTCCTCGTTTAAAGTAATGTAATAATAATGTTAATAAACCAACTGGGAGCTAGGCAGTCCCTCCTTTCAGTCTGGGGCACACTATAGCAGTTGAGAGGTGGTAAAGCCTTTTGGCTCTTTGTAATCTCAGATTCAAGTGCTGTCTAACCAGATCTGGGTGGACAGCACTTCATCAGGACCCAGGGGTGGCCCAGATAATTTGATTTCATCCCTGCTCTTGGCTGTTTCTCTGTGTTTCAGACATATTTTGCCCAAGGAAGGGATACAAAGGGGAAGAGTTCCCAGCAGGGGAACAGGACTCTGTTGTGTGCAGAATGGCTGCTCAGCACCCTGGCTGTAAAATCAGATCCTGCAGAAGCAGCAGCCAGAGGCTGAGCAACTAATTCAGGAGAGAGCTTGGGAATATATTCAGAAACAATGCAGAGGCATTAACAAGCCTGAGCTTCCTGCCTTTTCTCTTTGAAAAGGCAAGAGTTCATATCTGCAAGTCCTCCCTGGAATTTCTGCCTGCTCCAAGTAAACACAGACTGGGTGATCGTGACTGCCCCAAAAACTGGAAATCACAGCACACCCTTAGATCCTTTATTTGTGTCCTTGGCAAGCGTACAGTTGCTGAGCTGGCGTGACAGACAAGTTGATGCTTTTGCACCACATGGGCCAACACTGCAGGACTACACAGAACTGGGAAAAGCTAGAGTGAAGCCAAAGGTAGCTGTGAAAACGGCCGACGGGCAGATCTCTGTGCCACAGCAGTGCGGGGACGAAGCCAACTGGATCACCAGGGAAGAAAGAAACATGACACAGTTTCTGCCATGGCCCCTTCCAGGCTCACAGAGTCTAAACTACTGATAAATTCATTGTGTAGCCATTTCTGACAGTACAAGGCTACTCTAAGCTGTTTCTGGCTGATCTACTATTAGCATTCATGGCAAGGATGGCAGGAGAGAGTATAACTCACCTCAGCTGATGAGTATCCTGAAGAGGAATATCTGGACATGTCAAAGTCATCATCACTGCAGGGAAGGACAAGATATAGCAAAGAAGGAAACAGTTAGAGAGACCTGCATTCCCTGGTTAGCCCTATCTTTCTTGTGCCATGAAGCTGTCCTTGAGGCACAGAGAAGTTACATCAAGGGAGCCTGGAGAGTAACTTTCATCTGTGACCCTCAGATCTTTCCATCACTGTGCTCTTTACTCATGTCTCTTCCTACCTGTCTACACACACAGACCAGTTACGGCATATGCCAAAGGGCACAGCAAGGAAGAGTGCGAGTGGCCTGCGAGAGCCGTTTCAGCAGGAGTTAGCTTCAGTGCTGTACTCTGGCATGAAAACTCGCCTGCACCGTAATGTATATCATCTTGTTAACACTTTGCATACCTGTCCGTATCCAGGGCTACCAGTGGCTTTTCATCTGGACTCTGGTCTAATGACGAATAGCCCTTATTGGGAACGACGAGCCTGAAATAATTAAATGTTGTCTGTTAACCACACAGTAAAAATCAGTACTACACATAGTCTAGGGCAAAGCTATATGATAGGCTCTCCCCGTTTCACTTCCTTGCAAGCGCTCCCTTATCAGTGAAGACATTTAAATGGGTGCAATTCAGAGGAAGTGAGCTGTGCCTCTGGGTAGCTTAGAGCAGTTTCAGAGGGAGGAACGCTGGACATGCCCTGGGAACATGCTCCTCCCTGGAAGAAAAAAACATTGGGACACTCCACACTTCATTCTGGTGAACCTGTTCGGCTAGCACTGCTTGTCATATCAGATGATTGCTCATTTTTGTGTTGCTTTTTTTTCCTAGCAATGAGTGCATGACACTAGCAGTAAGTAAACAGGAGGAGGCTAGGGGAAGGCAGAGGCTCAGTGCTCCTACTGTTCTACTATTGGAAATCAGGGATGTGGTCCTTCTGCCTGAGTCCCTACCCAGCCCCTCCCAACACAACAATTCTGAGGTCTTAGTCCTAAATTTAGTAATATGAGAAATATGAGCTGGTGGGTGCAGCGTAAGAGCCCAGTCAGACTAGCACTTTTAAAATCCCATTATTTTATAATGACTTTCACTTCAGAAGTGTTACAAAGGCTGATGATGACTTTGCACCTTTAACAGCCTGAGAGAGTTTGTGAAATGGAATACAGGCTTCAGAGCTTCTAGGATAAGGAAAATGCATTAATACAATGGTATCTAGTTCACAACAGAGCTCTTTCATCCACAAAACTGCACAAAGACTTTGATTTATATTTAAAATAAGATCAACCAAACCGAGCAAATGTAATAAGATTCTATGTTCGGCAGGTGGGAACTGTAAGAGTGATGAAAATCTTGTTCAGTGGGTTAACTCAGGTTTTGTCCCAAATGAAGAACTGGTCTTTAACAACACACAAGGATGCACAATGATGCTTCACTAGGAGTCTGAGAAATATAAATCTAAAGATGATAATCCATCTCATCCATGCTTCAACTGCTCTCTAAGTACCTGAAATGTTTCTCTCCTTCTACTCAGAAAATTTCAGGAAGCCATTACAATTTTAGAAACACAAAGGCCTGCCAGGCACTGAAGATGGGCAGGCTCAGGGAGAGTAGAATATATCAAATGTTATCACAAAGCACATACATAGGTTCACGACTAGTTGTATTTTCTTACTTGTTCACTGAAACACAAGATTAAAAAAATTTTATTAATTTTAAAACTGATGCAGAATTTCCAACCTGCTGCATCAGGGGACTGGAGAAAATGGGACCCACTTGCAAAATTCAGTACCCCTTCTCATAGCACTGGGACAGTCCTTTTGCTCCTGAAGCATGTAGGAAGGAAGTCAAGAAGCAAAGATGTCTGGAACTGAAGCTGTGATCTGGCAGCAGCAGCTTGCCCATACAGGTATCAGAAGTACTGACTTCCATTCTTGCCCTCCAGTTTTCAAGTCACAGAATCATAGAATTGTTTAGGTTAGAAAAGACCTTTAAGATCATCAAGTCCAACCATTAACCTAACATGGCCAAGTCCACCACTACACCATGTCCCTAAGCACCACATCTACACATCTTTTAAATACCTCCAGGGATGGGGACTCCACCACTTCCCTGGGCAGCCTGTTCCAGTGCTTGACAACCCTTTTGGTGAAGACATTTTTCCTAATATCCAATCTAAACCTCCCCTGGCACCAACTTGAGGCCATTTCCTCTCGTCCTATTGCTTGTTACCTGGGAGAAGAGACCGACCCCCACCTCTCTACAACCTCCTTTCAGGTCGTTGTAGAGAGCGATAAGGTCTCCCCTCAGCCTCCTTTTCTCCAGGCTAAACAACCCCAGGTCCCTCAGCCGCTCCCCATCAGCCTTGTGCTCCAGACCCTTCACCAGCTCCGTTGCCCTTCTCTGGACACGCTCCAGCCCCTCAATGTCTCTCTTGTAGTGAGGGGCCCAAAACTGAACACAGTATTCGAGGTGCAGCCTCACCAGTGCCGAGTACAGGGGCACGATCACTTCCTCTGCTCCCGCTGGCCACACTATTTCTGATACAAGCCAGGATGCTCTTGGCCTTCTTGGCCACCTGGGCACACTGCTGGCTCATATTCAGCCGGCTGTCGACCAGCACCCCCAGGTCCTTTTCCACCAGGCAGCTTTCCAGCCACTCTTCCCCAAGCCTGTAGCGTTGCGTGGGGTTGTTGTAACCCAAGTGCAGGACCCGGCACTTGGCCTTGTTGAACCTCCCACAATTGGCCCCAGCCCATCGATCCAGCCTGTCCAGATCCCTCAAGCAGATCAACACTCCTGCCTGACTTGGTGTTGTTTGCAAACTTAGTGAGGGCGCACTCAATCCCCTCGTCCAGATCATTGATAAAGATATTAAAGAGAACTGTCCCCAGCACAGAGCCCTGGGGAACACCACTTGTGACCGGCCGCCGACTGGATTTAACTCCATTCACCACCACTCTTGGGGCCCGGCCATCCAGCCATTTTTTTACCCAGCGAAGCGAACGCTCGTCCAAGCCATGAGCAGCCAGTTTCTCCAGGAGAATGCTGTGGGAAACGGTGTCAAAAACTTTACTAAAGTCGAGGTAGACAACATCCACAGCCTTTACCTCATCCAGTAAACGGGTCACCTGGTCATAGAAGGAGATCAGGTTGGTCAAGCAGGACCTGCCTTTCATAAACCCGTGCTGACTGGGCCTGATCGCCTGGTTGTCCTGTACGTGTCGTGCGATGGCACTCAAGAGGATCTGCTCCATAACCTTCCCCAGCACTGAGGTCAGACTGACAGGCCTGTACTTCCCCTGAACTGCTCCATATATACTCACTGATGGTTGTTACTATATCATGAGTGAATAAAGCACTATCAGGGGATCTAGTGTAGTGCTATTTACTTGATTAAAAAAGAATCACTACATCTTTTTCTTGAGAAATGTCTTTTTTCTTAATAACACAGAACTTCAATTTTTCTGCAACAGACAAAATCTGTGACAATGTCTCTGCCCCTGATCTAAGTCTTTGCCTCACATCCCGATTGTCCTTATTTTTGCTTCCCACTGTCCTTGGAAAAAAGCTGGGTAGCAGTCGTAGCTGCTTTCATCCGCAGCTGTCCCAGTATGAGCTTCTCGTCTTGGTGTTTTTGCTCATTTAACATGAAATATGTTATGACACAAATCCAAGTTTAGGTTATCCTCAGAGTGGACTGCAATATCTGGCTGTGCCCAAGTGGTGCGGATGGTGTTGTGGGCTCTGCCTGTGCTTGTAGCAAGTGCGCCAGCATCACCCCAACCTTGTTCACATTTTATTTACTCTTACGAAGGGAGACTGAGCGTGTTATGGATCCAGATCCTTTCACCTCTAAGGCTGGCTGTGCCCCTGCCTCAGGAGAAGACTGAATGGTGAAGGCAACATGGTACTAGAGGCTGGATGTCAGAAATTCATATAGATAATACAGAAGAACAGAAGCCTTGGGGAGGGAGGAGGAGATGGAGTAGAGACTAGGAGAGGCAATGTGGTTTGCTTGAACAAAGGAAAGCACATTACATAAGAACAGCAGATCTGTTAAAAAGGGGGAAATGGCTTTAGCTTATTCTCCTCCTTCAGAGACCAGAGGAAGCCAACAGTTCAGACTTAAACCATAACCTGGACATTTTGCAGTGTATCCCAGTGGAGTATCTCCCATTATACTGCAACCATTATACTGTGAAAAGGAGCTGCTTGAACAAGCTTGTGGCATTTCTGCCTTCCTGGGGTGGCCCTGTCTGTGGCAAGACAGACCGAATAATTCTGAGGTATTGCTAGGGCTGTGCTTGTGGTCCAGCTTGATTCCCAGAAAGCCAAGGGAGCTGGGGTATGAAGGGACTTGGGCTGGTGAGACCCTGTGCCAGACACCTCCCAGCCATAGGGGAACAACGGAGCTTGGCTACACCTGCTACTGAAGCAATAGGCTGCAAACCTCTGTTTTGCAGATCCCAAGGGATGCTTCTAAAAGCTGTGTGAAAAGTAACTAAGAAAAGCAAGTCTACTGCCAGCAGGCTATGCTTAGCTGTGGAGGGGTCCCCACGTCCTCTGAACAGTGCTCAGATGTCCACAAATGGAATAAAACCGAGCTGGCTGTTCGAAAGCTTTTGTCAATAGATGTCACTGCTCTGCTCTTCCTCACTCAAATCACTCTTCTTTCCATTGGTAGCTCTGAAACAACAACCTCTCCAAGCAGAAGTCACTAATTTTACAGGTAGGCACCTGTAATTATCCCATCTTCTCTCCCTTACCATCTTCCTCTGCTAATTTCAGTGTTTCTAAATCTCTCAAGCAGCAAATCTGCTACCATTCTGCTTGGGAAGCTAGCATGCAGCCTATTGCCCAAAGAAACCAAGTCTTTCCAGCTTGTATTTGGAAGACAAGGAGGAACAGCGGGCATGGAAAACCCAGCTGAGAGCATTTGCTGAATTTCTTGCTGCCACGAAGGGCCTGGCTCCTTTACATGGTCTCAACAACCAAACACAGAGCAGGGAGCAATGCAGCATACTCCACCAACATTGCAGGGGCTTACAAATAAAACTTGACAAAATCCTGACATGATTTATGACTACTAATTTGGGTTTTGGGAATTAATGTGAACAAGGAACCTCATCTGTTGGATGTATTGCATACAGACAGGCTCTGACCTGCAGCTCCTGTTCTACTTAATATATGATAATCCACGCAACTTTCCCATTCATCAGTAAACACCCAGCATTCATGCAGATTCTTCTGTCACTTTAAGTGAGGTCCTCCACTAAAAACTGCCACCTTTCTAGTAGCATGCAGAGCTTGCAATCCCATGGGCTCAGCAGGTTTCCTGCCTCCTGAATGCAGATAAGTAATACACTGGTGTACTGAAACTTGCATGGAAAAAACAGAAATGCTCTAAAAGAAAGTATTCAGCTAGGAACGTCTTTGTTTACAGTGGTTTGTAGCCCTGTCTTATACTGTCACACAGAGATGTGCCAAAGGAGCTCCAGCAAAGTATGACCATGCTGTTCAAAGTGCGGAGGAGGTATATAGCAAAGCACAAATAGATGGATTATTTACAAGCCTTCATTAAGTCAGTCAGTATGGGGAAGGGGTCATTATAAAAAAGGAACAGGGGAACTACTGCAATAAAAGCAGCCAAGGCAGAACTAAGCTCTAAACCAGTTTGTGTTACATGAAGCAGCATTGTACCTCTCCCGCTGGCAGGATTATGTGTTACATGAGGCTACCCAGAACGTGCAAGACAGCTGTATCTAACCCCTGATTTCGACCAGGCTGGGCTGCCTCTGCCTCCTGCAGGCTGCACTGTCACTGCTCCTGGGCTCAGCTGTCCCTGCATCTCCCCAGGGGATGGGATGCAACACAGAACAGAGCATTTGGGCCTGCCAGCTCTGGGAAGGGCCATCACTGCTCTCGCAGCATGTTTGGCAGGAGGCGAATGGCAATGAACATCGTCCTTGCCTATCCTAAGGCCATTAGGGATTGCAGCTTAGAGCACAGCTGAGTGCTTTTCCAGTCCTTTACCTTGTTCGTGCCATCACGTTGTTCTTCTTGGGTTGCTGATTAACTGGGCTTCCCATGTTGCCATTCTTCAGGGAGCCCTTCCGAGCCAGCTCCCTCTGCTTCTCTGCATATGGGATACAAAGGGAAAAAGCAAAATTAGGGCAACAGCCTGGTTGGCCACCATAGAGCTGCAGAAACCCAGATTTGATAGCGGTAAAAGACATAGCAGAATTAATAGCAAACGACAAGAGCTCTCCATTTCCCAAGGAGGGACACTGCAAAGGCTGGATGAGCTGTGTCCCATTGCCTCCAAGGTGACCAGGGGCTAAAACTAATGTACCTTGACTCATAGGCAGCTTGTTGACAACACCACACTAAGATGGTCACGGAACTTCTGGATGAGACCCAGGTGAGGCAGAGAAAGGGCAGAGACCTTGTCTGTGACACCCAAGACCCTTGTCTGTGCTTTGTGCTGGACAAGGACATTTATCCTTCTACCTCTTCCCCTCCTATTGAGGCTGCCGTTGAGGGGCCCACTGGGGATAGAAAAGTGTCTCCATCAAAGCAGCACCATCATTTAGTGTTAGTCCAGCCTAGCTTGACACCAGGCCTGAGTTATTACTGTTTCCCTAGACGGCAACTCACCAGACTAACACATCCTACAGCAGAAAGTGTTGCTGCCTTCCCTGCTTCTCCTGGCAATCTGTGATGTCCCCCGTGTGTCCTTCTCTTTTATCTCACATTGATTCTTGGGAGCTTGCTTTCTTTATTAAAAAAAAAAAAGTGAAACGTTTTGCAGCTGTATTTTTAAAGAGCATACTATTTGCTTAAAATTTCAGAGCGTGTTCTACTTGCTGCTGAAATGTACCTTAAAACATGGACAGTATGTCAAGCTTTCTTTATGTATTCAGTGCAAGAGGGGATTTAAATTAGCTTCTCCTTTAGGAGAGACTATTTCTCTTAATAACTTCTCACCACAGTATCACAACTAGAACTCAGGTCCTAAAGCTCCACCTTCTGCAGGTATGCAATGTCTGTGCTGTATTAATACGGTCCTGCCTCCAGCAGGGATAGGAGCCCATGGATGATGGGTTTTCATATAAACTGATATTAAATTTTCTGATTCAAAGTCCTTCCTTGTTTCTTGTGGGAAACCAGTTGGGTTGAGTTAGCAGTTAGCTGCAAAAGTTGAGCTAATTGCCCCAGTCTCATCCTGCAATGTCAGGCAAGGCTTCTAGGGAAAAGCCGAGCATGGGGCCAGTAAGGCAGGAAAGGGACCAGTTAAAAATGTCCTCCAGAGAACGTGAGAAAATGTTGGGAACTATTTTTGTGGCATGCCTGAATAATAGGGGTTTAGGAATGCTTGCTGGGGAACCTGAATAGTGAAATCATTTTGCTTCTGCTTCCCCTGCAGCATGTGAAATGTGCCGATATATTTTTTCTCTTGCAGATTTTATTCCTCTTGGAGAGAAAAGCACCTTTTCCCACTTGTGGAAAAGCGGTATGCCTACCAGGGTGTGCAAGTGCAAGTTGGGCCAAGTCTGTCCCTTCCATACAGGCAAGAGCAGGGGGACACATGTCCAAGGCTGCCTTTTTTGAGGGACAAATAAGCAGCAGAGATGCTTAGAGATCGTGGTGATGAGTGTGGCTGAGGAACCTGCAGAGAAGAGTACGTACTCCTACAAACAAACCATGCCCAGCTCTGCTCCTGCTGACAGCAGAGGTGAATAAATGCTCATTGAACCTGGCAGGAAAAGGATCGGATTAATAACTATCTCTGGCATGAGCAATAAAGAGACTGATACAGGATCAAAGTCAAAACCTTAAATCAGAGTAATTTTTCAGGACTGGAACTTGCAAATGCATTGGTTATCTCTGTCTCCAGAATAAAAGGCTGGTATTTTGCAGGCCACGTGAATTTTGCTATTCAGACACAAAAGGATAAAGCAGGGTTTTATGGATGCAAATATTTACAACCCTAAATACAATCCAACTTCCACTCACCTACACCAGAAGCTCCAGCACTGACCACAAATACACAGCGCTGAGACAAGCTGCCAATGCTTTAAGAGGCTGTATAATTCACAAAAGGCACCTAACTCAGAAACAAGGTTATAGGTTTCGTTTTCTGTCAAGGCAGTTAGGGCCTGCCTGAGCCTTTTAAATGGCCTGGTGCTCTCTGCTTTCTATCGATTGCTTGGTACAAGCACTAATGCTCTTCTCCAACTCAGATTACTCATTTGGCTGATGAATCTGGACTTTCGCTAAGTGTCTTTTTCCTCCAGTAGGTCCCTCCATGACTATTTCTATGCTATTACTGAGTCCTATTGCAACATGTGGGTCTGAACAATACGAGATTTCCTATTCAACCCCTTCTTTCGCTTATTTAGTGGCTTGGAGTGAACAATCCCAATGCAATGTAAGTGCGGTAGGAACATCCATGCCTGTGTCCCCAGCCAAATTTCTTAAGCATGAATCAACAGTTCATCTGCCTCTTGGATGCTATGAGTCCTGAGTCCCTGGTGGCCAAAATGCGATGGCTTCGAGGGAGAATGGGAGGCCTACTCAGCCCTGGTGTGTTAGGACCAGCTCCTGGAAGGTGGTGGAGATGTCCATGAGTCACGTCAGGCTTTGAGGGAAGGAAATGTAGTATTTGAGCCTTACAAGTATTATGAACTACTGTTACTTCCACCATCACCCAAGGAAGCTTTTGGGTGCCGATCTCTTGCAGTAATTCTGGGCTATAAATTCCAGCCTCACACACCAACCATCAGGTCCATCAGAATGGCTGAAGGAGGTTTTCAGTTCCTGTTTTCTGTGTGGTGCTTCCTCCTGGTGTAGCAGGTGGAGTTTGTGAACCCCATTTCTATGTAGTGAGCTCTTTCCCTGGCTTCCAGCTCATCTGATTTTTGCCCCCAGATGTTTATTTGAAGGCCAGGTTCCCAAACTCTAAGTACCTGAGTTCTTTTTAGAAATGTGACTGATTTAGGTACTTCTGAAGATGTCACTTTCAGGGTCCAACATTTTAACAAAACCCTGTAATTTCACAAATTAAAGTCGTTCTCATAGAATCTGCAACCAGACACATAACCAGCACAGTAAAGACAAGGTGAGAGAAGGAACCACTACCTAGCCTTGATAAGTAAATGGCATTTTTCTTTACAGTCTACCCCATATTGACTGATGAATGCACCCACATGAGCATGAATCCTAAGATTACAACCCTCCACTGACCCAACTGTGCTAACCTTTGTGTGAAACCTGGCAACTATGCACCTGGGCAATTCTGAAGGAATGAAAAGCTAAGATGCTCCTTCCTTCTGAGTCATCCCAGACTCTCTGATATGGTAGTCAAGTACTCCCCATTGGACTTAGATGAGACCTGTGTTCCCACAGGTCTCCCCCAGCCTCAAAGCCACTGCTTCGCTTGGGACATTGAGGACACGGTCCCACCCGAGGGGATAGGCATGGCTTGTCCTCAGCACTTGGTGGTTTCTGATACTGGCTATGAAAAGGGTTTCCATGTCCGTGACTGCCTGTGCTGCCTGCAGCGTTCCAGTACGTGCAATGAATTTCCAGGAAGGCAACACAGCTTGATGGAAAATTGATGCTGATCCTACAAAATTGCCTAATTCTGGGGAGCTCCTGGGCACCGGAAGAATGAGGAAGACTTAACAGGCGCTCCTGCCAAATACAGAGAAAATGGGACATACAAGAACAAACGAAAAAACAGACTGCGATTTCCAGCCACTGGTTATTTCGTGTCTGGTGAGTTTGCTGTTGGATGATCAATGAAAAGCTAATACAGGAGAGGTACAAGGTGAAGGACAGAGACTTGGAGATGGGGAAGCCAGAATGAAACAAGGCTGCTCTCCAGCTACTTCAGCGAAATCACTAATTACTGGCAAGTAAAAGAGCAGTATAACAGCAGAGCTCCAATGATGCTCTTTACATGGCATTTGCAAGTATTTGAAATAAGTTGTTTAGCTTTCATTTCACTAGGCTGTTCTACTTTTTACCATTGTAGCTAGTGAAATACTGACACTTGTGGTTTGTCATCCCCCTTCCCATGAAACAGTTATGGGTGCCTGAGCACACTGTGGGTACAGACACGATGGCTTGCAGAGCCAACAGGCAGTACCAGCAGGGCTGGTACAGCTGGGGCAGTGACAGCTTTAACCAAATCCAGGTTCCTGATGGTTTTTCACTAATTTTCCAGACATTCCTTGAAGAAGCAGGATAGAGCAGAGGAGGTTGGGAGGGCATGAAGCAGCCTGCATGTGCCTTTGACATTAAGAAGTATGCTCAATTAGGAGTCTGAAGATCCTCTCTGATCATTAGCAGGGTTGCTGTGTTGGGTATTGTATTGGTTTTGCATGGCAAGGTTTTGGTAGCAGAGGGGCTACAGGGGTGGCTTCTGTGAGAAGCTGCTAGAAGCTTCCCCCATGTCCAATGGAGCCAATGCCAGACAGCTCCAAGATGGACCTGCCGCTGGCCAAGGCTGAGCCCATCAGCGACGGTGGTAGCGCCTCTGGGATAACGTATTTAAGAAGGGGAAAAAAACTGCAACAGCAACTGCAGCCGGAGAGAGGAGTGAGAATATGTGAGAGGAACAACTCTGCAGACACCAAGGCCAGTGAAGAAGGAGGGGAGGAGGTGTTCCCGGTGCCGGAGCAGAGATTCCCCTGCCGCCCCTGGTGCAGACCATGGTGAGGCAGGCTGTGCCCCTGCAGCCCACGGAGGTCCACGGTGGAGCAGATCTCCACTGCAGCCCATGGAGGACCCCACGCCGGAGCAGGTGGATGCCCCAAGGAGGCTGTGACCCCGTGGGAAGCCCGCGCTGGAGCAGGCTCCTGGCAGGACCTGTGGACCCGTGGAGAGAGGAGCCCACGCTGGAGCAGGTTTGCTGGCAGGACCTGGGACCCCACGGGGGACCCACGCTGGAGCAGTCTGTTCCTGAAGGACTGCACCCCGTGGAAGGGACCCACGCTGGAGCAGTTCGTGAAGAACTGCAGCCCGTGGGAAGGACCCACGCTGGAGAAGTTCGTGGAGGACTGTCTGGTGGGAGGGACCCCACGCTGGAGCAGGGGAGGAGTGTGAGGAGTCCTCCCCTGAGGAGGACGGAGGGCAGAGACAACGTGTGACGAACTGACCACAACCCCCATTCCCTGTCCTCCTGCACTGCTGGGGGGAGGAGGTAGAGAAATCGGGAGTGAAGTTGAGCCCGGGAAGAAGGGAGGGGTGGGGGGAAGGTGTTTTTAAGATTTGGTTTTATTTCTCATTATCCTGCTCTGATTTGATTAGTAATAAACTAAGTAATGATTAATATTAATAAATAAGAAATACTTAATTTATTACTTAATAATAATTAATATTAAGTAATAATTAAGATTTGGTTGGAAATAAATTTCCCCAAGTCGAGTCTGTTTTGCCCGTGACGGTAATTGGTGAGTGATCTCCCCCTGTCCTTATCTCGACCCACGAACCTTTCGTTACATTTTCTCTCCCCTGTCCAGCTGAGGAGGGGAGTGATAGAGGGGCTTTGGTGGGCACCTGGTGTCCAGCCAGGGTCAATCCACCACAGGTAATCTACCTGGCTCTGTGCTTGAGTGGAGGAAAGCAGCATTAGCTTTATTTAGCTCAGCCGTATCAGCGGAGAGCTCCCAGAACACAGACAGCTGTGCTGTCAGCCTGACGCACTGGGGAATTTGGCTGCACCAGTTCCACTTAAGCTAATCCTGGACATTGTGTCAGAAGAGGAACACATGGAGCAGCACGTGTGTGCGTTCATGTGTGTGTCTGTGTGTCTATGTGAGGAGCAGGTCCAGGATCCTTTTGACACCACTATACTGGTCTGAACAGCATGCGGGACGGCCTTTCGTCTGGACCTGCCAACCACATCACATCTTGCCCCTCCTTTCTTGTCCACCTTGTCACTTCATCAAGACACTTTGTCCCCTTATGATGTTAAAATCATTTAAACAAAGAAGATGAATCTGCTCAATGAGCAAGCTGCTACCTTTGTGCTAGCCTCACACTAGCCTGTTCTGCTTTTGACCCCATCTGAGCCATTCAGCATCTGCTCCAAGTGCTGCTTCAGGGAAGCTCTACTGGTGACAAGACAACAGCCAAAGAAGCCCACGGAGCTTTCAGTAAGGCAGGAATGACACCTAAGTATAGAGGAGCAAAGGAAATGCATGCTGCAGATACATCAGGACCATAATTGGCCCAGCCTTGTGTCCTGTCTGGCAATGGTCTCGTATTATAGCTGCATGCAAAGGTCCTCAATAAGATGGTGCCCCAGCATGCTAAGCACTCAGCAAACCGTCCCTGCCCTGGTGGGATTTCACCTGCCTGATTTAGGATGTGTCAGAGGATGGGCAAATAACTGCATGCTGCCAAGTGAAGCACACTCCCACAGGGAACCTCTGTTAGAGAAAGTTGTGTCTAAGTCGAGAGGGGCTGAATTCTCCCCTTACCATTGGGAACAGCTACAGCCTTAATGAATGATTTCAATTTAAAATGGTTACCTGTTCAGCTGGCTGGATGTGTCTAGCTGCTTTATGATGAGGGAAAATAGTAATGGAGCATGTGAAGCAGAATGGACTACATTAAAAATCAGACTTCAATAAATCCTTACAATTATTCCTCTGGTTTCAGTATTTAAGCAAAATCTTAACCAGTTTTAATAACGTTTTCCTGTTTTTTAAAAATGAAATGCTGAACAGCTTCTTTGGTACTTGTTGCTATGTAGGGGGGCATTGGTTTTGCCTACACTCTGCCAAACCAGAAATGGCAAAAGTAGCCATATGCTTCAATCTCCTGCAGAACTGATGCTTTTGTGATATCAGGCAAAGCACGCAACCCAGGAATTTGGTGAACATCATCCTGTACTATGCCGAAGAGCTATTTGGAGTGTCAGACCGCCCCAAATCCACAGTTCCCATTTGTCCCAAGATAGTGAGTGACTCTGGCTATGGTAGACAGTGGTGGGTGGAGAGTGGTTTAGGATGCCATCGCCTCTCACTGCCACTGTTCTTGACTGTGTGCATCCCCCTCAACTGAGGCAGCCTGATCGGCATAAACACCATTCAGTGGCAGACGTGGCTGATTTGCTTCCTTTGCACTGTGAGTTGGAAGCACGCAGATGCTGACTGCTCCTGCCTTTTTGCTGAGAGCCGCTGGCTGAACCTCGCTAACTCAACTGCTTGTGAACCTGCCTGACCGGGAGGAGATGGAGCTTCCTGCTATGGGGACAGTGCTGTGTGGGTCCATGGGATTTGCTGCGGTGGGAAGACAAAGAGAAATTAATCTGGTGTGACAGAGTTGTATTTTTCCATCTTCAAGGTCTATGAGATGAGATTTTGGGATGTATTTGCCTCTCTGTCCCCCACAGTCAGCCAAACTGTTGCAGAGGCTGAGGACTGCAGCGACTCCCTGATGAATTCTACCTTCTCAAGCAAGCCGAGAATTTAAATTACACAGTAAATAAAATTAATCTGTCTGTTCAGATCCCACTGAACGATGAACAGAGTCGTGAGCAAACGGAGGGAGAGAGAATGAAGTGCTGACTACAACTTCCACTTCAAGCCCAAGTCCTGATTTCAGCTCACTTGCATCATTTAGCTGGGGGACATTAGCATGCACCTAGTTAATGCTGAAACCTTCACTACCTTTCACTTCTGACAGACAGTATTTGTCAGTGAGGACTGTGTCACTTCTTGGAGAGATTTCAGGGTACGTACATCAATAGGGGCTTTGCCTGCAGGCTGTATAGAAAGAGGTATAAGAAAGCTGTGTGCCAGGCTGATCCCGGTGAGGGCTGTGCTCCCTGGGGAGATTTGGAGAGTGTAAGTGTGACCACGTGGGTGGCATTAGTGCAGCTGATGGCTGTGCCTCCCTGCATCGCAAAGAAAGGCAAAAGAAAAGCTATTTTTACTAAACAGGGGTAGCAGAAATGAAAAGGATCTGTCTGCAGCCAGCCCCATGCTCTGAATACAGGCAATATGGTTTCAAGCTGATATGCGCTGGGTGTCGGTGTTGATTATTCAGGACAGGCCATCTGAATCAGGATTGTTTCACCCAGATTCAGAAAAGACTGTTCAGATAAGCAAGGGTCAGACAGCTAAGTCATCCAACTACCAACCTGGGCAAGACACAGTACTTTTTAGCTGAAGCACGTTAACTTTGCTGACACAGCCAAACTTGGGGAAATTGGTGAATTACGTCTAATTGTGAGAACTGGCTAGCAAGAGCAGGCATATAAATCTGTCTTCCAGGGTCCCTCTTGGACCAGGTTTTAAACATCCACGTAGCTCCATTTCCTTATGTTTTGTTGATCTGGCTGCTGCTCTGTCCCTTTGGCATGGCTGAGAGCTGGCACAAACACCAATGGGCTTTGAGTGGTTTTAAGCTCCCTTCAGCTCCCAAGAAGGCCTGACCAAAGAACGGGTAAATGACCTAGGGAGTACAAAGATGATGTTTGCATCTCTTATTCAAGGTTGCAGCTCTTAACTTCTCATATAGGAGCTACTACAACAAGCAGTCAGTGCATTGCATGCACAGCAACACAGGGCTCATTCTGGGGTAATGCTCACATAGAGCACTGCCTGCACAAGTTATAGAGAGGTTTCTGATGGCCTGGCTGATGTTACTTTTTGCATTTCCCTTCAGAAAACACACACCAAACTGAAGCACCATGCTATTCCTTAGCACAAAGGAGAACAGGTAGATGAGTGCTCTGGTCCCAACCAAAGCTATCATCTACACCACAAGCATCTCCAAAAGTGGCTTTATGTTCCAGCAGCATGTCCCCATCCCCTAGCCACACTATCCCAGCCCCAAAGCTCCGTCATCTGACCCTCATGTGATTACAGGAAGGAACGACTTTTCTGTTTATATCCACTATTAGGCTTTGACGTGCAGGAGGGCAGGGCATCCACTGCAGTTAGCCATCTGGCAAAGAAAACCTTACGGCTGTATGCTTTAGGGAAAAAAATTACTATTTTGAACACAGAGCATTTCACCTCTTCATGGCATGATGTAATTGCGAATCATCTTTGTAAAACAGTAAGTTGTATTTTACTGCCAGGAAAAACTATTTAACTGGTTTACCTTAAAGCCACATAGAGCATCTGTGGCAGCAGGGGAGCAGAGAACAGGGATTCCTGGCTCCCAGTCCTCTGCCTGAGCTGTCTCTGCAGCCATTTTATTTAGACAGCTTGTGACTATGTAGCAGCAGGCAGCTATTCATCTCTCTTCATCTTTGAACATTTTTCTGTACTGATTTCAAAGGCATCTATTGTCACAGCTCCCAGCTCACAAGGGCATTTTGTTGTGATTCGGCCTGTGCTTTTTCACTGAATTTTTAAGGATTGAGACTTTTATTCCTAACGGCTGCAAAATACTGCATATAAAGATTTCATTTATCACTGTCAAAACTGGAATATATGAACAGCATCAGTTTTATTTAAATGGGGTTTTTTTGGTTTCCACATTTACCTTCAGAAAGGGATTTATTTGGTATTTTCAAGTACTTTTCAAAGAATATTCTTCCTGCCAGAAGAACAAAGTTATATATCTGGGGAAGTGTTTGCATCCTGACAAGCTCAGCTAAAAAGTTTCAGTTTATAAACTGAACTCTACAAAATATAAACTGAGCTACTCTCTCCCTTAACATATTTTAAAGGGACAGAGAGAATTAAGTTATTTCATCTGGAAAGAACTTCTGCAAATACTCCCTCACCATTTCTACTCAACTGAACACAGGTTTAAGCCAAAGCCATTTGCTTGACCCTGCTGTATGGTGTAGCAGACACACAAGAAAAAAAAAAAAAAGAAAAGAAAAAGAAAAGAAATAAGTTTATTAAGTGCAATTTAACTCTCTTCATTTAAATAGCTCTCTTTATTTAAAGCATCACTTATGCTAAAGGCATAATCTACCAGATAAACAGAGTTAATATTAGGGCCCACATCACATTTGTTATTGGTCCTGATGTTCTGTGAAGAAGCATTAAGGTCACTGATGCATGTAGTAAGTGTGACGTGTATTAGGAGAGTAACAGTACAAACTTGCTTAGCTGAATACTCACAGATTTCAGCTGCACAGGAGATCATCATATAGTGCATATTTGTATAAAAACCACTTCAACAGATTCTGACGTAAGTAGGCTTGAACTGCATACACACTTAGTCAAATATCCATGCTTGCATGAGTCTAAAATACACACTAAATGATTGGTCTATGGCAGAGAGCACGTGTTTTATAGCCTATATAAACTACAGAATTAATTTATTTTTAATATGTTGTAAGTGGGAAAGCTTTCACTGGCTGGCAGATACCACTGCTTGGAATGACTGGTTGAGTTCCCATCTAGTAGCCAAAACAAATACGGACAGAAGTGCTAATGCCACAGGCAGCATGTGAGCTTGAAAGGGACTTGCAGCTCGCTGACTCAAGATCCTGCTTGGAAAGGACCCTTGGACTTCTCTTGTTCCCAGGACTGGACTGCAGCTGACAGTCCCAGCCACGTTTCTGGCTTTGATTTAGCAGCAAAATGTAATAGATTTGATCCATTCTGTTTTATCACCTGCTGCACTGGGTTTCTACAATCCTATGCATTTCAAACAAAATTCCCTATTTTCTATCTAATAAAATGAAAGCAGATGGAGAAAGGCAACCAGCCTGGTTAACATGCTGAATGGATGGATACTCCTCACCCTACCATGTTTTGAGAAATCCCTGCTCTGGAGTATGATACGTACTCTTTTCTTCCCTGCAAAAGGGAAAGAAAGAGCATTACTAACTTAGCATGTCGCCTTCCAAATACTCTGCTTCCCAGAAGAGGACTTTCAGGCATTGTTTCACTAGATGAATTGCCTGTTTACTATGAATCTCTATGGGAGAACAGGATATGTACAGCCCAGGGTGCCTCTTCCTGCTATTCAATTTATCAGCCCCAGTCCCGAGTACTTGGATCAGCAGTGGCTCAACCAGAGAGTCGTCCCACGCAGCAAACCTGCTCCCTTAACAGGATTACTTACCTGATCTCTGCTTTAGCAAGATCGCCATTGTCTGGAAATTTGACAAACAGCCTTAGCTCAATTAGTTATTCAATAAGTTTATGATTAACCTATCTGCTGATTAAGCTTTCATTAATTAGGTTGGCAGGAATTCTATTTCAGAGGCATAGTGGCCCCTAATTTAATACATTTTCTCTTGGAGCAGGGTCAGGGATCTATGTGTGAGCCCTTGTGTGCAGCATGCCCTCTCTCCCGCTGCAGACATACCTGCAAAAGCTGTTTGGGTGGTACCTGGGGCTGCTGCCACATCACGAGGGCATGGTGGCCCTTGGGGACAGCTCAGCATTGCAGCCCGGTTGTTATACTTGGTGCAGCTCAAAAACTCCTGCTCCTCTCTTCTAAAGTCTCACCAGACGGTGTGGAGAGAGGCCAGCAGGGTTCATCTAGGGCAGCTGCAGACCTCACAAGTACAGTTTCAAAGAGCCTAGCCTGTCATTTTGATACCCACGCTGCTCTCATCTGGATTTGGGTGGGTGGCCCACCCCAGGGAGGAGCGGGAACTCCTTTCCCCTTTCTCTTTGCAAAGAGTTTAGAGAAAGCTCATGTATTCATCTCTGGCTTTGTCCTTTGCCACATGCTCTGAAGGACGGGGCTCACTGGGTGCTGCGATCTGTTCCTTGTCAGGTGCCTTGGCAGAGGGGGCAGGACGCTGCCACCTTCCTCCTCCAGCTCAGACCTGCTTTGGTAGAGAAATCAGAACGGGGCTCAGGGATTAGTCCCAAACTATCATAAATATTTAAAACTTTTCCCGTCGTCAAGGGATCCCCTGTCTCCTTTCTCAGGTAGGGCTGCTATCTGTCAGTGTTATCCAGTAGAGGATAGGGGAGGGCTTGGTACAATGCTGTTGCCAGCTATTTTATGTTCCTTAATGTCCTCCTCCTTCCAGCTGCAGGGCTGAGGGTTTGGCAGCTGCCTTTTCCTCCCACCTCTCAAAGGGACTGGTGGCAAAACACAGCCATGCCTCGAATGACAGAGGGAAACAGGACTGGCCAGAGAAAACTTATGTCCCTGCTGACACCCCCGAGAAAGGGGCTTGAAAGACAAGATGAAAGACAAGGTTGCTGGCTGCAGCTGCTTTGAGTGCTGCAGGAAGGGAAGCAGGGCTGGGGGATGAGAGATGTCTTCCCAAACTGCAGAGCCCCACAGACGGAAATAAGATGTGTGTGCTGGCGAGCTAAAGCCTCTGTCAAAGGAGCAGCAGTTCCGGTGGCAGGGAGAGCTCAAAGGGACTCAGGGAAAGCCTGACTTAGGCTGAAGATAGCAGCAGCGTACAGGTAAAGATGGTGACAGTTCTTAATATAGAACTCTGATGTCAATGAAACATGGTTTAGTATTTTAATGCTGATGTATTTTACATCTTTGTTACCCTTTGTCAGGACAGAGCGCAGGGCAGCGATGCTCAGAAGCAGTTTGCTAACACAAGCTGTCAGGCGCTGGCGTGCCCATTCAGGGCTGCGGTTATGGCACTGCCATCCCAGCATCGCACACTGCCGGACCACAGGCAGCCCCAAAGGAGAGAGGATGGGTGCTAAAGCACTGCTGGCCTGAGGAAGGTTTAACACTGCTTTTGGGGGGACCGTAAAAGGGAGTCTAGGTGAAGGGGAGGCAGGTGTAACCTAGACTCTGAATGTCAGACCCCACATCTCACTCCACATGTTACTAATCTTGCGAAGACTCATGCCTTTCTGCCTTGCTGCAGATAAAGGCCTGATGAGATCCCACTGATTGGCAAATGAGCCCACCTCCCCCAAACAGCAGGCAGGGGAGGTTTCCAACTCTGCCTCCCAGCTGCCTGCTCTCAACACCGTAGCACTAAACAAGATTGCTAGCAACGCTGCAGCTGCCGAGTCCCCGCTATCTGACCCACTCTCCTAAATGACCCAGTGAGGCAGAAATTCTGGCAGACCAACATTTTTTACCTCCCTCCTTATGGCCAGCTGTATGTACTGAAGGGAGGAAAAATGCCAGCTTGGATTTGCTTATCAAAAGACCATTATCTAAGGATTTTCTACAGCATTTCTAAGAGAAAAGGGAGGAAACAAGCAAAGGCAATACAAGAATTATCATAATTTCTGTGCCCCTTGCATGCCTGTGTCAGGTTTGTGTTGGGCCACAGTGCACGCATGTTCAGCTTAATTTGGCACATACATATTTGTGAGGTAAAATCGCCAGCTGCATACAAACATAAAGCTTATTGTTGTATAGTTACCTGTTTGGCTGCCTGACTGGAGCTGGAGGCGAGATGAGAGGAACAGAAGAGGTGTAAGAGTAGAAGAAAAGAGGAGAGAAACAGCCTGAGGGTCTCAGCAAGCAAGGCTTTATTGCAGTAGCACTAAGGGACTAGTGAGTGTGTACAGAAGACATGTAGTTCCTTGCCTGGGGAAACTAAGACAGAAAATAGACTGTGCATAAGGAGTCCAGGCAGCTAACATGGTAGGTGTTTCACTGATGTACAGTTCCTCTTGGTTCCAACTTCAGTTTGAACTATCTTTCAATAATCAAGGTTTACAACAGGCTTTAACTTGTATACACAGATACTTAAGCACAGCTAAAGCAGGTTGAATTTAATGATGAAAAAATGGAGTGAGGAGGGTCAGCTTTTTTCCCCTGATAAAAACTTTGCCGGAGTCTGTGCTAATTCCAATCCCTTTTAAAGGACTTTATAAGAAATGACCTGCCTGCCCTTCAGCCAGGTGGTGCTGCCGGGTGTACAGGCAGAGGTGAAGGGGAGAGGAGACGGCAGTGGGGAGATGCTGGCTGGGTACCGCACATCTGCCAATGGAGCAGGCAGCAGATGCGCAAGGAACAAAACCCTACGGACTCCTTTTTAGAGCAAAAGACGTGAAGAGCAGGGGTGGTTATCTTAAGGCATGGTAGGATTTCAGAGAGCCTTTGCAGAGATACATGCTTGCTTTGTTTTTCTTTTTGCTATGCATTTTTGTAAAGAAACTCTTTTTCCTGTTCATAATCTGTTTTGGATCAAGAACACAGATTTCCATTGGCAACCAACTGTATGCAGGGCTAGTAGTATCAACTGTCATCTTTTTTGCCTCATTATTTCTCTCCATACAAGCATCAGCAACTTTTAGGTCATACAGTATCTCAAATTACCCCAGGACAGAAAATAAGGGTTACAGGATCATCTGTCCTGAAGACAACTTCAGTGTGAAGCAACATCAGAAACTCTCTCTGAACACATGGGCTGGGGCATCTGCAGGAGACGGGGAGTGTGAATGAGGTACTGGTTCCCTGAGGAAAGAAGTTCTAGCAAGTGCAGGGAAGATGAAGGAGCCATGGTGTGCGTACAGACACACACACACACGTTCAGGGACTCTCTCAAGCCGGGAATCTCTTTCTCACACACAATATGCTGGAAAGAGCCTGGCTTTTGCCAAGACCAAAACAGAAATAGCTTTAACACTCAGATTTCCTGACAGTCTCTCCACCCCACCAGTGCTGGCATACTCATTGCTCCAAAAGGACCGGGAAAAGCTGTGAGCAGAGCGAAAGGGTGGCAGAAAATACTCTCTGCTTTCAAACAGGCCTTTGTGGCTGCTAACAGCTGCACTTGCAAGGTGAACAGAAGGGCAATGCCAAGCTTCGGGGAATAAAAGACCTTTAACTTCTCTCCAGGTCAGCACCAGTAGAGATGTGGAGGAAGCCCAGGGACCGACAGCCTTGTCCTTTCCAGGGATGGCACTTAAGCCAAAGTTTGGGGGCACTGGGATCTGCTGAGCTGTCTTCAACAGTCTCTCCTTGGGCAACACATGCACTGGCGGAATGAGAGGAAGAATCATCATTTTCCGATCACCCAATACACAACCCAGCAAAGCCATCTGATCGAGAAGACACGTCCTGACTTGGAGCCCACAGGTATAAAAAATGAGGAGAGACAGAAAAAACAACCCAAGCTGGCATTTTTCTATCCCTTGCATGTGTTCCCTAGGTGCCTTAAGTCACATTGGCTCAGCCCAACGACAGGAACAAGGTTTCCTCCTACCAGGTCTCCAGGGGCCAGTAACATATAAGGGAGAGCAAGCTGCATCTCTCTTCTCGACCACGCTGTGACAAAGCTGTCAGAGCAGCTCTGACAGCCTCGCCTCTGCAGCAGTATCTGGTGGGAAAGGCACAGACAGCCATCGCTCTTCCACAACCCTCTGGAGAGGACGGTATTGGAAACCAGAGGCAGAAAGTCTTTTCTTCTGTAAATTGCATCAATTTGATGCTTAAAGGCAGCAAACTGGAATAAACAGGAACCCCAACAAAGTGCCTCTGCTGTTTCTGTGCTGGTGAAGGGGCTTTGCAACAGCAATTCCAGTAACACAGAGAGGTAAATTTGGAGGTTAAACCTACCACACTTTGCACAAGGGAAAGGCCTTGGTGGCTGGGACAGTGACTGTATGGTTTTCTTACTTTACTTGCAATGTTAAATGCACTCTGCTTACTTTGGTTGACATCATTGTGAAAAATCATACTTAGGATTCACCACTAGCTCTATAATCCGGTTGTCTGCATAGACCTCAGAAAGGTCAACCAACATCTACCGATGACAGTGCAAGGTGCTGGGGACCTGGCAAGGCACGACCCTGAGAGAGTTTGTGTTTACCAGGTACATCTGACAGTCTTCAAGTGAAGCCAAAAGTCTCGAAGTGAAGGAGCAAAGCAAAAGCCAGTGCCTGGGCAGACGGTGCCCACAGGGCAATCTCCCTCTGGAAATCTCTGAGGACCAAGGCCACCACTTTAACTCACTTGGGTGACTTCAACAGTGCTGGACTGGCACAGGGATCTGTATGTAGCAAACCCCTGAGGCTTTGAAGGACTGCCCCAAAGAACAGATTTTACAGTGGTGTTCGTTTACAAATCATGACATGCCTCTATTTACCCTTTCCTTCCACCTAACATAATCCCGTGTCCTCCACAGAGCACAGCTCAGAGTGCTCAGCCATTCAACAGCCCTGTTTGTTAACCACTGCTAAGGGTCCTCTTGAGCACTAACTACATGATTAGTACTCAGGAAGCCAGAGTAAATAATTTGTTAAGGTGAAGGATTGGAAGAAATGTACTCACAAATCTTCATTTTTAGAACCTCAAATATTCTCTGCTTAATTTTTCACAATTCTGTGATTCTGCCTCTGGATTATAGAGCTCATCTATGAGGTCTGACAAGTTGCTTTTTTGTTGTATCCTACCTTTGAAAAGTTTTAGTATTGTTCTGTAACTTTGTTAGATGTAACAATCAGCTTTTCATAAGCACCTCTTTGTTCCAAACTCCAAGACCATGAAAAATAATTTATCTCTTCTGGGCTACAGTCAACACATCAGTTTGCCCCAGACCAGCATTCTTTTTTTCCCAAGGTAACCTCCACACCTTTAACAGCCTTGAACATCTGCCCACTGCCTCTACTCCTGCCCTAAACTCCTCATACGAAGATCAGAACAATGTTTTTCAAGTTATTAAAATAGTAGACCTCATTCTACAGTATGGATTTTACCTTTCTCTGCTTAAAATCCATTCCCCTGTCCTACTGAAAAAATGCATGGGATGCAAATGGGAAAAAACATGGGATGGGAGGATTCATTCGCCTTTTTTCCTTCTGTTCTTTCTTATAGTTATTGGTGGCATGCTGCAGGTAGGGATCTGTGTGTGACAGCCAGCCTCTCGGCCATGATCTTTTCCTGCAAAGTCCCCTTGAAAATACAGATTACAGCACCAAAAAAATCCCTCTGCCAATCTAAGATTTAAGGGCCTTTTCCAATGGCTGGCTGAGACATCACCAATGCCAAGAAGAGCTCAAATTGGTCTACAAAATGGGAGGATGTGTACAGCTGCCTTAGCAGCTGCTTGATTGTCACCTGTGCTGCACCTCACATGAACACGTACACAACCATCTTGAATTTGGTTCTGCTTTGTAATATTCCATTGCTACACTCTGTGAATGCCCTTGTTTTCCTAGGACATAGTGGGTACAAGAAATCAGCTGCTTGCTGGTATTAAAAGATCACTCAGCACTGGGAACCAGGGACAAAATGCAAGTCAGGAAACAACGTATCTGTAAAAGAACAAATTTCCCTGTCTGTGCACTGGAGTCAGTAAGAGATACAAGCAAAGGAGAAAATTAGTTTTAATATGTTCTTAAATTCAATCATTGTACAATTGAGGAGG
This sequence comes from Ciconia boyciana, assembly GCF_034638445.1. NCBI lineage: Eukaryota > Metazoa > Chordata > Aves > Ciconiiformes > Ciconiidae > Ciconia > Ciconia boyciana. The sequence goes on from NC_132937.1 coordinate 22,714,807, forward strand.
TTTGGTGAATTAAAGAGAAAGAACAGAGAGCAATAATTAAAATTTAAAAAGAAGAACATTCATAACGGAGTGAAAATCAAGTAGCAATTTGGTTTCTCTTGTTTGCCAGTGGGCATACCAGTACTTATGGAAGAGGACTGCTTTGTGCCAGTGCACACAAGTTACCTAAGTCTATCTCTGCAAATTCTACCATGTTTGTGTTGGGAACCCAAGCAAGTAACTAGATAGGACTTCGATAGGCTTTTTCAGTAGTGAGTAGAAAGTATATGACATCTAAAAAAATAACTGGAGTCCTAACTAGGAATAGGATCACAGGATACTTCCAGTTGGAAGGGACCTCAGGAGCTTTCTAGCCCAATGCCCTGCTCAAAGCAGGATCAGCTATGGGATCAGATTGGGCCACTCAGAGCTTTATTCAGTCAGGTTCTCAAAACCTTCAAGGATGGAGATGACACCACCTCCCTGGGAAAAGTTTTCCAGTGCTTGACTGTACTCATGGTGAAAAAGGATTTCCTTAAGGTGATTTAAGGTGAGAAAAGAAACATCCACTAGATGCTACAGGCAATTTAGTGCCAACTCAGGCATGTTGATACAATTCCTCACTAGCACAGAGGAAGTTTCACGTGAAGTTTTTCCACTCTTCTTACAACTCTCCAGACTGTCCTGGTCATCTCCCATCTGATGGGAGATGGGAGATACCATTACCAGGTAAATGCAGACAGCTGGCACTGTCTTGTGCCCCTTTACTCCTGCCCTTTTTCCTTTCTCATTCTGCCCTGTCCTGAAGCAGAGGAGATTACAGCCTGGTTCTAGGTCAGATGAATGTCCTCTAGACCCCCTGAAGATGCTTCAATCCACCTTGTCAATGAGACCCAAAGCAGCCATAGCCTTTTCTAGCGTGGTCACAACACTACTTCCTAGGGGAGGGAAACTCCCAGATACCTATGCATGTTTAATTGCAGATAGAAAGAAGAACTTTGGCAACAAAGGAGCTAAGATCACCTCGTTGTGTTACTGATCATCGCCTTTCAATGAAGGATAGCAAAACCCAAAGGACTGTACAAAGGACTCAAAGCCAAATTCAGGGACTGTATCGTAGCTCTTCTGCACATAGGCAGAAGTGAGTTGGCTATGTGAGCTGGGAAGAACTAAAAATATAATATCTGCCTGCACAGAAATAACTGTATGAAAGTTTTGCTTTCACACTTTGCTTCACCCCCTGCCCCACAGATCAGAGGCTGTGTAAAGCCACATTTCAGCCTCGTAGTTAAAGCATTCAGGCAGAAAAAGGAATTGAACTTGAGTCTTCCATGTTCTGGCTGAAAGTCTGTAGCTAAAAAAGTCACAGCTGTTTTGTGTCTTGAGCCTCCCGAACTTTTTATAGCCAAAAACACCTTGTAAATTAGACATGAATTTGTGAACGGCTGGAACAACCAATTACATATTCTTTTAGTGAACTTACAAAAAAAAGTAGTGCTAGGGTTTACTAGGGAGTTTAAGGCCAAGATACTTGTTTTTTCTTTAAAAATTGTAAGCAAAACCTGAAAATCTTAATTTTAAAAGCAGCCTCCATTCTGGACTCAAACTACCCATGCCTGACAGCATCACTTTAAATATTAAATATGCTAGCCTTGTTCAAGACATATTTTTAGCACAGTATCATTTAATATGTCAAAAATGGTTTCTCAGATGAACTTATACAAAGTACAATTGTCTCACTTATATTATTCATCTCTTCTCTCAAGTTCCTAGTCCTACAACCAGTATTTAAAATGCATCATATCAAAGCTTTCTTTTTTGAAAATCTGCTCTTACTTTTGGGCCGAGTAGTGACAGGGGACAGAGAGGGGCTGTTTTCTGGCACGGAGCGGTTGGTGTTACTTGGGAGCTCCATTGCAGCAAAGGGGCTGCCAGCAGCCTGCAGCTCCGAAACACTTGGTGTGATTAAACTTTCTTCTCATAGCCAGCTCACCATTTACTCATGGCAGAAAGCACTTTTAAGCTCATGAGCTTCAGATTACTGAGCCAGACAGAATTGCATCATTCCTCCAAAAGACATCAACACCTGCTGACTTGATTGTACCAATTTCATAGCAGTGAGCAAAAAAGCAGGTATGTAGGTTGTTTGGAAGAAGTGGGGATTGTCTTGAATTTAGAGCAGAAGGCAGAAAAAATAAAAGTTATAGCAAACATAATATGATGGGGTTTGGGTTTACAGTAGAATTGCCTTAAAATCCTGTAAAGTATTTATTTTATTGTGCTATAAACAGTTGTACTTTACCAGACAGAGAGTTGAAACAGTTACCCATTCACAAAGGCTTAGCCTGAATCAATTCAAGCTCTTCTCAAGGTAAGCAGCAAGAGGGAAAAAAAAGGCACAGAGCTAAGAAAAGAGAAAGAAAGAAGAAGATTTGGGCAGAGTTCACAGGTGAAAGGGACATGAAGAGGAAGGCAGGAGTCAGTGAGACGCAGTGACTCAGCTGTTCAGTCTTAAAAAGTGAGTATGGATGATTTCACTGATATGGAAAGTGGGAGGAAGCCTGGGAGAGGAGCAGTTTGCAAAGCAGAGTGGAGAGGAGTCTACTACTCCCGTCTACTGCACTGAGGCTGGAGGCAGAGACGAACAGATCACAATGGTTACACAGGAGAAGCTAGAGATTGTTCTTTGAGCAAATACATGAAGACCTGGATCTATCTGCCAAGAATGTACTTGTTATCCCTCCTCTCCCCTTGTTTCCCCTTGGACCTGGAGAAAGGACGCAAAGGTTTTCTATGGGGCATGCTTTTTCTATAGGTTAATTTAGAAAGAGGGTTTGGGGAATGCTCAAATGTTTTAAAATCTGATTAACAATTCCCAGTTTTCCTTCTGGAAGAGGTTTCAAAAAGGGGACTACAGATATTTTGCACAGTATCAGACTATGACATCTCATTTCCATGAACGATGCAATAAATGCATACCCTCAGCACAAGCTATTCAGCCATGATTCAGGCAGTAATTAAAGCTTTTTGAATAATAGTTGTGTTTAACAACTGGAGAAATGGGATCAGATTGTCCAATTACTGCTGTAACTTTACAGCTTCTTAAATAAAACCTTATCTTGGTAAATATGTGGCATCTATAAAAACAGCTTTATTTTCCTTCAGTGAGACCTGCTTTATAAAGAATGACTGCCAAGCAGAACAAGAAAAGAGCTGTGCTAAAAGCTTGAGGCTTGAAGGAAAAGGAGGAGAGGTGCCAGAAGGCTTTCTGCACACAGCAGAGCAGAAAGGCTGTGACTGGTACGGGCTGTGGTCTTTCCTGGAGAGGCCACTGCTTTGTCACTGCCAGGGGAGAAGCAACTGTCAGGGAACGGGCAAAGCTCCCTCTTAGTCCCAAGCCAGGACTCACAAGATCCAGAAGCATCCTTGCACAACTAGTCCCACCATCTCCACTGCAGCTTAATTCCTGTTCCTAAAACTCCATAAAGCAGTGGTGTTGGCTGGCACAAGAGGCTGATGGTATCTCTGACCCCAAGCTGAGATGCTGAGAATAGCTGAAGCTGCAGCAGAGTTGCTTCTACCAGTCTGCTAACCTAGGCAACAGCCTCTTTTGTGTGTGCCCAGCACAGGCCCATATTGCTCCATGACCTCCTTCAATCAGCCCTCCCTCCATGAAGAACCACAGAAGAAAGCTCCGTGGCTTCTTCTGTGCTGCCCCCTGCTTTTGGGAATTGCTCCTTCCCAGACCTCTGAACTAAAACGGATGGCCATGATGAAGTCTGACTGTTGCTAACTGGGCAAAAATTCTGCTTAGTTTGCTGCTGCTGCTTCTATTCTACCTCTTCTCCACCACTTCATGTGGTACACCTCCCTAACTAACTGCCACATTAAGAGCTTGGCCACGCAGGTCGTGCTTTAGCTGCATCACTTGCTGGGCCTGGGACACTGGGACTCTGCTGTGCACAGCTGGGTGTAACGCTGTCTGCTATACTTGGAGTCAAGACTGTCCATGGGTTCAGAGGAGAAGGGCTCCCTGGATGTTCCTCTGTTCATGCTCAGCCAAGGTCTGCATCCAAGACCACCATGGTAGCCTCACCTAACAAGGACCCTGCTACTGACAGGACACACAATACTGACAACACCCTCATCTGTTCTGCTCTCTGGCTGTGGCACACCAAGGTTTGTGTGTTTTTCTGAGCTCTGAGCCTCCAAAGGATCCTTTAAGATCTCAGAGAAGCAACACGAACCTTGCAGGGTGCTGTGAGCATCCTCTGTGCATAAGGATAGTAGTTAAAAAACAAGAATTGCAGTGAACTTCCTATACCAAGCACAAATCCTTTCCCTTTGAGGAGTGTGTGTTATTTCTACTTAATAGAGCCTGATCTGCTGACAGAGGATTTTAGCTCCAACACTCAATAAGCAGACAGTAACCTTTCCTGGTTAAGAGCTGAGTGTGCAGCACAGAGAAGACAAAGGGGGTGCCCACACCACTGAATAGTCAGAACAAATTCAATTAACTGTCAGGTACAGTTTAAGGCTCATCATTAATAAACCAAACACATTAAAAAAATGCACCATCCAATACTGTCTGTGGATGCTGTGGTCTGTTCTGGAGCCAGTTTACATTAATTACACTGGGCTCTACTTGCTTCCCTTGAGTGCTACACAGAAACTCATCTACCTGTGGAGACACCAGAAGGAATTACAGAAATAGTAACACCTGGGTAATTGAGAACTGGGGAAATGTTCCCCTGCAGTGGGCCAGAGGATCAGGTAGAACGTACATTTAAGGACACAGGGCTCTGAGAAGCCAGAAAACAGTACTATTGCCCTTTTTTGTGTTGATTTTGTCAAACATTCCAACACCTGAGCAAGCAGCCTTGTCACCTGAGCTGGTCTTAGCCTTTTTAATGTCAGGAACAAGGTGTAAATCAACTTTGGGGACATCACTCTCTTTTAAACCAGCTCTTTATGTACTTCATAGAAAACAGTGATGAGAGTAATACGTACTGTGTAACGAGACCTCCGAACAGACCACCAGCCTATCACTGCTGTGGTGCTGCCTGCTAGGCTTTGCTAGACCAGGTAGTTTTTATTCTTATCACTACTTCAGTTACTGAATTTTTCCTTCCTTCTATCAGAGAATCTCAATAATTTGCTTAATTTGTTTTGCCTCACAACCTTCTCAGCTGCTTCTCATATCTGAGGTGACAGATTATGGTGGGTCAGCGCAAAGAAAACCTGCAATTTGCAGCTCTGGTCTTCTGCATCAGGCACAAAAACCCCATTCAGAGTTCAGATGCTTTGGCCCATTTTCATTACATAATTTGTGTAGAAGCAGATCTTCAGGAATGGCTCTCTTTCTTAGACTATCAGACCTGTAGGAACTGTAAAAATTTGGAGCTGCTAAAGGATGGCCAGATAATGCCCAACAAAATGATTCAGCTACCTTACAGCCTCCTCCTTCATGACTTTTTGTCTGAAGGTATATTAGCCAAGAGTGGTGTGTGCAACACAAGATGTGAGTGGGTGTGTGTCTATCGGCTTGTGAGGAGCGTGGGTACCCAGTAAGTTGTCACAGGAGAAGTGTACATATGACGGTGGAGGGCTGGGGAAAGCCAGTAAAGCCCTGGTGGGGTGGCATAACAAATCAAGCAAACTGCAGTGACAGAAAGACTAGGCTCGTCTGGGGAACATCGTGCCACATCATGCTCATATTCATGTGCTCATGCTTTGCTCCTGGGATTTGCTGACTGGTACCTCCCTTCCTTCTGTCTCACCCACTTACACACTCCCTCCCGCCCAGAGCTCTCTGCTGAACTCCAGTGAATTGCTCTGTTCTAGTTTCTCTTAATGGCTTTATTGTTTATCCGAGCCTGTGTCAGCTACAGTGTCCCATGCACCTCTTCCTTTCTGCCCCTCTATTTCTCCTCTCACTAATCTGCAATAATATGCCTGTCACAACTGTTTTTCTGCCCTCATCTTTGCTCTCCTCTGTCTGCAGACAGCCCTACTGCCCTTAATGTGATGCAGCTGTTCACTCTCTCATCCCCTCCAAAAAGAGCCTGGAGATATCCTACAGGAAGGATGCTGCAATAAATCTGCGTACGCAATTTCTCTTATAAATGGAAAGAGTAATAACACATGAAATAATGTTTAAATAAATTCCTCCCAAGCCCCAGGAGACCTCCGAGTGGTAGGCTGCACTTCTATCTTCATGAAGAAAATCAATAGCAGTGCTATATTGCCACTGTGCTCTGGCTTCCACATTACTCATCCCCCCCGTACAAAGCACAGACTGTGTTCAAGGAAGTGGGTGCTCCCAGGGGAGGAAAATGGCTTTGTGCACTTAAGGTAATGATGTCACTTGAGGTCGCCATGCAAACAGTTATGGATATGGAAATCTGCAGTTTTGTCAATAGAGCTGGAACCTGGGGACCTAGCTTAAGAGTCACAGCTTTTTTATAAAATGTTTCCCTAATTTACCTACAGAGCTTCTTCCCAGAAACAACAGCTGCTGTACCTAATTAGCATTAATCGCCTTGTTACAGAAGAGCAACTGGGAATAGTACAGTACTTGAGGTACTGACAAAAGGATACACTAATGGCATTGATTTGTCCAGTCTACTACAACCTCCCCTTATTATTCTGTTTTCGGTATGAAAAGCTTAGAAGTCACAAGCTGTGAGGCAGACTAGGAAGAGATGACGCAGAAAAGGAGGCACGGATGCAGGCAGGTACCGACGCAAGACGCTTGCTGCCTGCTCTGTGTGGGACTGCATCTCCCAGTGCCAGTTTTTAATCTTGACCTGTGGCAACAGCAGCCCTGGAAGGCGATCTCTGAGCAAAGCATCCTTTTGAACTGCACTGGGATGGGATGCTCTGCTGTGTGCTTTGTGGCTCTTCGATGGAGATGCTTTAAAACAACCTCTGAATGCACACCCAGCCCTAGGAGAGGGGGCTAAATAACTACACCAATTGAAGGTTCGGTCTCAGGAGCCACATGGGGAGATAAAGGCAGTCTGCCCTTTACTGGGATTAGAGACCATCTGTAAAGTTTCAACCAGAAATGCACCAATTTTGTTATGTTGAACCCTGAGGGCTTTGTAGTTCTCAGCTCATTGACTGATATTCCCAGTACTACTCCTCCCTGATCGTACAGCAATTCAATATCTGCCATGAATGCACAGCAGCAGGCTGGAAGGCAGGAGCTAACACCACAGATGTGTCATCAGCCTCTGTCCTCAAATGAATTATCTCCTCCGTTCACTTCAGTCTCCACCAAGATGGGGCCCAGTCATAAATTAGATCCTCAGTTTTGTCCAAGTCAAGCACACCAGGGAACAACACGCTATATTTCCTTGCAACGGGGTTTCTGTTGCTGTTTTACCCCTACCAGAGTTGCTTGCTCTAAGCGAACATCATTCCAGTTCCTTGCTTGAGGTTTTTGAGAATCTTGTTTGTTAACAAGAAAGAATTAATCCAATAGCACAAGTAAAATAATTCAGCACTTGTAAGTGGATGCACCTAATTGTTGCCTCCACGCAGAACCCCATCCCCAGCTACAGACTGTGGAAGACTGACATGAACTCCTCTGCTGTCACCAAGTAAAATGTTAGGATGCTTATACATCCTAAGATGGAGAGGCAGGATGGATACAGGAAGAAGCAGAAGCAGACAAGAAGCCTTGGAGGTCTCATCTGAGATCTCTCCTTGGAGGATGAGCACTATGGTTATTTGTCAGAGAATGACTTTTTCTACCAAGACTTCCTTCACCTCTCCCTGAGCCATCTGCTTGGTTCAGGCCCCACTATGGCCGTTCACTTTCTCTCATCTCCTTCTTGTCATACACAAAGCCAAAAGGCGAGGCTGGGGTGTCTCAAGAGGCTTTTATGCTCACCCTACCAATAGGTCCAGGCTCCCGGTGAGCAGAATTTCCTTCCCAGCAGTAACTGGGCTGTGGCTGACCTGCTCTAAGAGTGATGTGCATTGTGTCTCCTAGAGAAAAAAGCAACATCCTACCATGCAGCTGGCAGGAGGAAAGTGTTAGTATCCTATTAATTAATGAAATAGCTCTGCTCTGTTAGTGTTACAACAGCTTCCTGCCTCTTGAAGCAAGGAAAGTTTCTCGTTAGGCTGGTGTATTATACATTTGAGCTACAGCAGCTTACACCAAAGACAATTTTGTGACACTTGCTTCTCCTTATGGGGCTGACTAGTATCAGCCACTGTGCTTTTTGGTATTACGATAAATACCAACATGAGATCTAAGCTGGGAGGGGAACAAAACAGTAGCTAAGAAAGCAGGAAAATTATCTGCTACATTTGCAATTCAGGTCATTTTTTACAAGAAGCTTTGCAAACAAAATCTAAAACAAAAACCATAAACACTTTGAAGCTTGCATCAGTATGAACTAGGCTTCCTCTTGGTCATATAGCAGGAGACCTCATCTGCATGTAGCTCGCTCAATCTTAAAGTGGGACGCAGTTTGCCTAGCTTAGACACTCATTTTTCACGTACTTTTAGGCACCCCACTGAGCAATCTTCCAGAAACAGTGCTTTATTCTCTATCTAGTCCAAGGAAGGAGGTGCTTACATCTAAGGCAACAGGCATCTTGGAGGGATGAAGGCTGCTATGAGTGTCTCTGTCTGTCTGCCTCTCTCCTATGTCCATCTGCAGACGGGGATGCGGGAGATTTACTGCCAAGCTCCCAGTGTGGTGGATGTGCTGATGAAGATGCTACTGGCACAATCTCTCATCGCCACAGTAGCTTGTTCTGCAGCACTCCAACCAATTGCCACATTGCCCATTCTGGTTTAATGCAAGCTATCAGGTCATTAACTGCTAGGTAAGACAGACAGACTGTCTGGATGGGGATTTCAGCGCAGACAAGGGAAATTAAAAATGCAAAATAGAAAAACAGATGGCATAAACTTCATTAAAATAGTATCTCGTCTCCTGGGGATCCCATGAGGATCTGTTGCCTTCCAGTGGATATGGAGCCCCTGAGATTTACACTTGGGGATTATTCTGTTCCTCCCTCCCTCCTTATCACAACTCTCTTCTGTTTTCAAAAGGCTTGTGGTACGTGCTCCATCTGGATATGTGTCCTAACAAGGATGTGCTGGAGACATCTCCTAAGCACTAACGTACACCCAGCCCCCCACAGTGCTGTCGCGAGCTTCCTTATCAAGTGATTTGAAAGAAAGAAAGAAGCATGGCTGAGCCTTGAAGTTCCTGACAGAAAGACAAAGTGGGACCGTTAGATAAGTAAGTAATACATAATTAATATGGATATAATATCAATAAGGGTTTAAGATTATGAACTACATGAACTGGGAGATGTTATTTCCCTTGGTGTGAGGTTCTCCTCTTTTTTGATGTGGCCCCAGCAGCAAACTAAATGTTTTACTGTTCCACTTATAAACCAGGTGTAACCTTTAGGAAAGCCACGAGAAATATCAGCCACCTGTGAAGTTTTTCTTGTATCTAATTGACCCCCCAAGCAAACACATGGCCAAAGGTATTTATTCAGAGGGGGTGAAACAACCAAGGAAAAGACCATTCAAGCAGCAGGGTAAATCTGTGTTAAGTCTGTGCAGCACAGCACACTCTTTCTGTCACACTTCAGTCACTGAGACCTCTGGAAGCAAAAGTTGTATTCATGCTGGGTTGGTATTTGAGCTCACTTGAACCAAGCTTCCAGCAAGCACATATGACAGATTTACATATGAATCTTCACAGAGTGAAAAATGACATTTATCAACCTTCCATCAGAGCATTTGACATTTGAACAATTGGTTCTGATTTAACAGTGAAAAATGCCACTATCCATATGGAAAACCTGCAATAGGATTAAAACCCTAGTCGCTACCATCCCCAACAATGTCTCTGCCAGTTAAGCTATTAAACATTTATGTACTAACCTTAACTTTGTCTAGCCTTAAAGAGATTAAAAGAACAATCCAAATCCTGACAAGTTTAATGCAGAAGAAACCAAAAAATCTAGTTGGAGGAACAGGGGCCAGAGCTGGGAGATGCGAGCCATTAAACTGCTTGAATATTGTAAAGGCAGGGCAGTTTTTAAGAATAACAGCAGCAGGAGCTGATGTGGATTAAAGGCATGTTACACCAGCTACAGACAATACCGTTAGTCTCGTTTTGCCCCAGGTAACCTAGAGCTCATCTGCGTATGGCTAAGAGTAATCCAAATGCCACTAGGTATGTGTTCACCTAATTAAAGAGGCATGTTGTTTCCACAGGCGAAGAGAGAGGTGTTTGAGCAGACTTCTCTCTGGAGACAAGGCAGGAAGACACCCATCAGCCTTGCAAGACAATTCCTTTTCAGCAGGTAGGTTTCACCCACTATTACCTTCATAAGCATATTGCAGTCAACACTGACTATTCACTGGGCAGGAGCACTAGCTGGAAAGGAGGTCCTGGCAATGGTACACCTCTATCTGCCGCAAAAACTGTTCAGACTCTTCCAATATCTCTCTTTGCCTCTTTACTGATGGACAGTAGCATTCAGCAGTGGCTAAATGAAATAAAATATTCCCTATGTGGAAAAGCAGAAGTTCTGGCAGAAAGACTAATCATTCTGTTGTATCTGATCCTTGGAAAAAAGCTGGTAAGCTCTGTAGGAGTGTGACTATGGTGTATTTTCATGTATTCGTCCATTTTAATAATTAGTTACCTCAATCAACTAATGTAACAGGCTTCCTCTTCCTTAGTCACCTCCAGCTGGTAAATTCCAGCTTACAGCAGATTGAGTTTCTCCTGTCATATTTTTCTCATTCCTATTAATGCAGTTTTCATGTTTTTTCTCTATGGTATTTCTGAGTCTTTCTTATACTGATGTCTCCCAAATATGCTATGACTAAATTTTCTTTGCCGACTCCTGCTTTTTGTGTCAAAGTCATTAATGAACGTATAAATGAAATGACTGTTGGAGAACTCCATTGGCAATGTCCTTTCTTCTGATACTTTCTCCTTCAACACTACTTGATGTGTTTTGCGTTCCTGGGTTTCTCAATCTACTGGCTTTGCTTAAGCACTTAGATTGTAAAACTGAGGTTTGTTACAGATTTACATCAAATCACCTTTTCAGTTTATTTGCATGAATTGAACTTGTTATCCCTGAATCCAAATCTATTTCCTATGATCAGATCTCCTATAATGTACTCATGACTTACCAAAGCCAAGTCTAAAATAGCATAATTTCCTGTCATGTTAGAGAATCTTTGGAGGATATTTTTATTGCCTAGAAAGGCAAGAATACCTCAGACTTAGCAATAATAGTATCAATTGCTCTCCAACCTGATTCCTGATGTTAAATTATCCAAAACAACTACTGCAGTAGTAATTATCTCTCTAATAACATTACTCTCTTGGCAGTGAAAAAGGATCCTGGTGGCATATGGCATGCTGGCAGTGATAATCTTTTACCAAACTGTGAGTTGTGCTGTCATTAACACATACTGCTGCTCCCTGCCTTTTCCTGAAAAGCAGCCACTAGTTTTAGAGTATTCATGACTGCGACTGCACGACAGATCTACTGTCTCAATGCACTTGCTCATATCCTGTATCAGTAGCTCAAGGTCCTCCACTTTGCTGCATAATCTTGCTGCGTTTGCATATGCAACTTTCTGTCTTCTCCTTCCTAGTCACTCTTTCAGCGAGATCTTGCCTATTCAGCTACTTTCTTTTTCTTTACCGTCTATGGTTCTACTCTGTGACATTCCTTTCTGCACTGCTATGACCAGATTTATCTGATTATTCAATTTACCACGTACTCAGGCAGAGCCTTGAGACTTCACAAGCACTCCCCAGCCTTTTCCTAGTGTTTTTTTAAGGCTCCTCTTATAAATGAGGCCAACACTAGTGTTTGCAGTAGTACTGCAGGTCCTTGGGTAAAACCTGTCTATTGAGAACAGGTCTTCATAATCACACACCAATGCCCAAACTTTGCCAAATCTTCTTCAAACCTTAGCTGTCTGCTGACCTTCCCTATCACTCATTTGGTCAGGGCCAGAGCTATTCCACTGAACATGTGGGCACGTACTTCTTTCAGAGCCTTCCCCAACATGGCATAATCACCCTCAATCAGCTCCAGCAGCACCCTCTCAATGTCATTTGTTTTGATGTGAAGAACAACCAGGGGACTGCTTCCTGCTCCTATCAGGAAATTTTCCAGACTTAAGATCCCCATTTTTTATCCATGCTCTGAGCAAAAAGCACGCTGTTCCTTTGACTTGTGCTTCATCAGGTTCTTGAGACTGTGTGGCACAATAGTGGCTCAGGTTTTGGAGGCAGGACAGCCATGTGTGGATTGCTGTCCTCCTGTAAGCATTAGCCTTGCGAGGAAGGTGTATTGTGCTAATTGGATGATTCTGCTTCCAGAACTTAAAAAACACTGCTCAGAAATAGCACGAGTATTTGTATGTGAACCTTTATAGACCTACAAGACCTCCGTCTCACAGTAACACAGCTCTATCTTTTCCTGGTAGTAGCCCAAATCTCTGATCCTTTCCCTTTCGTTTGCAGTTATTCTGTCTTCTCTTCTTTTTACAGTGCCTCTATATTATCTTCATTCTTTATCTGGCCAAACCTTGACCTTAGCTTGATAAAAATCTGTAGGTTTAAAAAGCTATGCCTTCCTTTCAAGGCATAGCTTCCTTCCTCTACCACAGCCCAAGATATGGGGTCCTTACATATTTGTAGGTCAGTTCCCTCAGCAGCAGAATCACAATGATAAAACTGCTCTGCGAGTTGTTTGAGCCGAGCTGGCATGCTCAGCCACATGCATGGAGATCTGCATACAATCCCACGAGCACCTCACTGTATTTCACACCTTGGATTCAGCCTTTTCACTCTCCATCAGCAAAGACTCACCTAATTTCACTTGAAGTGGGGACGGCTTATAGTTCATGGCTACAGTCTCTCCCTCTCTCGTATCGCAATCTCTGTCCGAAATAGATGCAGCTGTTGGATCCTGTTAAGAAAAAAAAGGAAACAAAACTTAGCTAAAAGTTATGCAGTCTCTTCTCCAACTGGTTGTTAGATGAGTCCTTCCCCACCTGCATTCAGAGGGAGCAGAGAACATGCCGGTGTTTTGAACGGCTGAAACCTGGGGGCAAAACACAGAACTTGGGAAGCACATTTAGTATGGTAAAAGTACCTCTGGAAATGCCAGATTTCAACATCAAACTTACATGATGGATGATACTGGGAATATAATGTGGAGGGTGGGTCATCAGTTCAAATTCAGCCTGGGCTGGCAGTAGTCCCAAACCATTTTCATGTGATGACTCTTTGGGGTATTGTATGAAATGCATTTACAATTTCAGCTGAGTTCCAAGCGGACCAGTCAACCTCATGATTAAAACTAAAAAGCTCATGACCACCTGTGTGAAAGTCCAGCTCAGAAGGAGTGAGGATTGAATGAGTAGCAGAATTCAATCTCCAGTTCCTCTTGGGAGAGGGATGAAGAAGTCTGTACTTCCCATGCTGGACCTATTTTGTCGCTAACCAGAAAGATTTAATTTCGCTATCTGTCAGCACAGCACCTTTCACTGTCACTGAAATCCCCCCAAAAACCAAAGCTCCCCAAACATGGAGTCCGCTCTATCACGCCTACTTGCAAACAACCTAATCCAGGTAGTGTTGCACTCTATGGTACAGCACATCAAAGGACTGAGAGAGACAAACTACCAATTCAGGCAGTTCTACCACTGCTAAAAATATTTAAACTTTAAACCTGCTGGAACTCTCTCTACTTAGCACCATAGTGAAAATTAAGATTGGTTTTCAAACATGTTCACTTCTTCCCACCTGGAAGCTAGAAAGTAAAGTGAACATGCATATCGATATACATACATGTGTATGTAAATTTGGATTCATAATAGGTAGAGCTGCACAAGGAAAACAAACATCCAATATTAGGTCCAATATCTGAAGAAACCATCACTTTGCAAGGAATGGAACAAAGCATCCAAAACTAAATACTAGAAAATACCATTCCGAACTGGTGAATTGATACTGTCCATCTCTCAGTTTCTGGAGTTTGTCTTTTGCACACAATTTCTTATAAAAATGCAACCCATCATTTGGCACTGACACCCGTATACAAGGCAGAGTCACTGAGTTTCAAAGCAAGGTACCATTGCACTTTGCTCTCAGTAAAACAATCACTTGGTGAGCCACTGTCCTTTCCTCCCCAGTGCCTTCCTTCTCTCTGCAGTGCACATTAGCTTTTTAATACACTGTGCTTATAAGATAAAATGTCATTCTTGAATTAGGCTCTATCTTCATAGAAACTGGTCAAATAACATATGTAGGGTTATAATGTTTTATCAAAATTCTGGTCCTTTGCACTATCCAGTAGACTTTGACAGTACTTAAAATGGATGCTACTTACAAGACTTTGCATTCAATGACATTAAATAGATAATGCTGAACCATATGCAATTTATTCTGCTCTCCTCTAATGCAGTCGCTGCTGCACTTTTCCTCTAATGCAGCAGTTTAATGACTGGTTAAAAAGGTTAGAGCAGGTTGCAAACAAACAAGTCAGTCTCCAGGAGAACATAGTTAGGCATAAATGATGAATCACATGCCTTTTAGGTTAAAAATCCTACTTTAATAACCACACTAAATGACAAAATAGCCCTTATTTTCTATGAGCATGAGATACCAAGTGACAGTTAACAAGCAGCAGCTGGAAACAAACTCAGTTCTTCTCCATATAGCAGATGATGTGCTGCTAAAGGGGCTCAGGAAAGGGTGAGAAAAATGAATGGAAGGAATATCCATCAAATCCAAAAGCACTGCTTCTGGCTCAGGCTGCCCCTAGGCACAGATTGCTGGAGGGTGGGAACCAGGGAGGCATCACTGTGGGCTCACCCTGTTCTTGTCCTCCTGGGGACATGACACAGGGGTAGGTGAGACCTTTAATCTGACTTGAAATAGCCACCCTTATTTTCTGTGTCAGAACCTATTCTACGACCTCAACTGAAGACCAGTTCTTATGGTATCCTTGTAACATGGGATTGGCCTCCAACACACCCAGTTGAAGGGGGCTAGACCTGAACCCAGGCTGTAAGAAAGGATATTCAAGGGAATGGCCAGACAATACAAAGGACACGGCTGTCTCCCAGACATGCTAAAACCTCTCCAAAAGGGATGTGTAAGGTGGGAAGTGGCACCACCTGAGTCCAGGCTTCCCAGATTAGAATCTTTTTGCTGACAGTCTGGGAAAAGGCAGGATACAGCCGTTTTGAAGGAGCGTGACTCCAAGAGCAGGATGCTTCCCACTGCTACTGAACACAAACAAGTCCTTGGAGCCCCAATCTGCTGGCTGCAGGAAGGCATGGAAGTAGAGATATTACGGTAAAGGACACGGTGCGATGGCCACATACTGCGTCCTGTGCTGGTGCAGTCCAGCAGAGAGCCACGTGAGCTCACAGCCAGAAGTCCACATGGCAGAGAAAGGGCCTGGCCACCCGGACTAGCTCAGGTTCACACTGTTAAAATTATGCTTATACTCTTTAAATCAAAACCAGCCCTTACTTTTCTCGGAAGCTGATGTGCTGACAGTAGCTCTTCCTTGTGGGTAACCTGCCAGTGACATTAGACATCCATTTGCATCAACAGAGGGAGGGGAGAAATGTTCTGAGGTGCCTCTGAGGATTCGGACTCTGGTCCTGGACCAGAGGACTCAGATGGAGCAATCTCAAAGCTGGGCTCTAGACCAAACAAATAGAAAAGGCTTCCTAGACCTCCAGAGAAAACAAAGATGATTTTCAAAGAACGATTCATTCCATCCTGTCTTAGACACTCATCTTAAAAGGAGACAAATTCAACCCTGGAGATGTGTCTCCCTCTCCCCACTGTCTACAGAGGAGGCCTGGCAGCTGGTGGAGACTGCACCCCTGACTCTGACACTGGAGGTGAGAATGATGAAGGACACAGCAGCAGAGTCCATAATAACGCCAGCCCACACCAGGAATTCATCTCCAAGGTTTGGAACGACACTGTTCTGCCCCAGCAGCATGGCACCTCTACAGCAGACCTGCAGGGGAACATGATTCGGCCGCACAACAGACCCATGACTTGCACAGAGGGATCACAAAGCAGCAGCAGAGTCTGAGTGACCACCGCTGCGTGCACAGGCCAGGTCCGCTCCCTCCAGAGAGTAAAATGGATCCAAAAGGAAACCAAGCTGGGCCAGGACAGCATCCCCAGTGACAGTGGTTATCTATCCCTCGCCCACGAGTGCCAAGGCACTGCCATATTTCCCATCCATCACTTCATATAAGTTCTACAGGAACGCACAGGACTCCATAGTAACAACGCTAGCTGTGAGAAGAACAGCATTCCCACGGCAGCTCGGCTGGAGCTGCCTCTTTGCATGAACGCGCTTTGCTTCTGTGCATACTGAATGGGTGCATTTCTCTCTCTATAGCTCATCCACCCAGGGAAACATTTACTTGACTAATTAGCCTTTTGCTTGTGAATGCCTACGAGCACACTGAGAATCGCCGTGGGCTTTCACTATTGGAATTCACTTTGTGATTTTGTCCTTTTTTACAAGCCTCCCTAAACTGATGTATTCAGCTCTGATCCCAATATCAAAATCTCAGCTACGCGGTGTGACTGGTTCCAGGCCAGATGATGTGATTTCTCTCTGCTCACTGAGGGGAACACAACACTCCCAATCAAAAGGCAGATGCCAAGATGTGGCTGCAGGGGCTCTAAATGGCTATGGGAATTTAATACATTTAAGGGATTTTTTGTTCCTGAGCCCTCCTTATGTCTTCATTCCTAGGGAAAAAAATATATTCAATCAGGCCACTGCATGAACATTTGGCTGGAGCCAGAGTTTAATCAAAGTTTTCTCCCCACATGCTCACAGCTTAATTGGGCATGCACAACTACAGCATTTGAACAGTGGGGCGGTTCCTTACTAGTTTGTTTTTTTCTATAGGCTCAACACAATGGACCTTGAAAACTGCCCTCCTGCTAGGTACTGCCATGTCCTATGGTGTGTACCATGTGCCATTTCTGAACATCAGAAATCAGTTCCAGTGAACCTTCATGGAGCAGGAGTGCTGTGAATCCTTGGTATGCAGGGGCACAGAGAGAAGCTGAAACCACTTTAAACTGAAATCAGGGGTTTAAGGAAGACATCATGCTCAGCAAGGTTTTTATTCTTTCTCGTTTTTTAAATCCCTCCTTTCCTTTTTGCAGTACCTAGAAAGACATCTGCCGAAATGCACCAGGTCAACAGCCTTTTTACTCTTATCGTCTACCTCTCCCAGTAACCCACACTGACTATGGGAGGGGAAATAGCCCCAGACAGCCAGCAAATTGTGCAGTTACACCCTGAGCAATGGAGCTGGTTGCTGGGTACAAACACACCCTTGTAGCACCTTGGAAGATGCAGCTTCCTTTGCCTTCTTTCATAGTCAACACTTTTGACATCTTGCAAGCCTAAGAAGGCTCTGCTTTCCACCTTGCAAATCCTCTGGGACCCCACTGCATGTGGAAGGGAATGGGCACATGCAGTTTCTGTGGCCTTCAGCTGCCCCTTAAAAACATAGCTGGAAACGGAGATGTCTCTATCTGCCCACCCTTCCCAGTCCTAAAAATTAGTCATTTTTGCAGCCCTAAGAAAATGTTCTCCACTCTGCTGTCTGTGGGAAATGCTATGATCATTAAAACAGCTCTACTTTTTGATAAAAGCAGAGGGGCATGATTGCCCTAACCCTCTAATCTCAAGGAAAGACCTAATATACAGGGCTTTACCCACTACTTTTCTCCACAGTTCAGAGGCTTTGGTCTGACCATCATCAGCTGAATCAATATGAGCTGACTGCTCAGGAGTATCATCCAGCTACCTTCGTCTCTCTCCCGTACCAACTGATGATGTGCTTGCTGTCTTCTGTCCAACTTAAAGATGCTGGAAGTCTCAGTACTAACACATGTGTGACAGCCTACAGTGAGCACTCGCAGCTCAGCAGACTCCTGCTTTCTGAAGCTGCCCATGTGGATCACACACTGCAAACAAATGCTAACAAGAAAGGACAAGCCCAAGTGTTTTGCTTCTTTTCCACATCAAACATTGAGTCTGGAAAATTTGATAGATGTTCTATGCATGAGAGATTGACTTAGTGAGCAGAAAAACAAGTGAGAAACTGCATGCACCCCAAATACAGGGGGAACATTCGGGTCACCGAGAAGTTCCTATCATTCCCATGTTGTCATCCCAGACTCTTGGTCTAGAACATTGCTCCTGCTAATAAATATGCCTTCAGTCTCTCTGCCCTGGGAACAGAAAATCCTATGCTGTTTGCAGATTCACTCTGCCTCAAGCTGTACCACACTAGGTTATCCTGAGAAATGCACCTGTAGGCAGCAGGCTTCTGGGGAGGGGACTCTGTGCACAGGTGGGTATGTAAAGGCACAATCTCACGGTGTTTTGGACAACAGACCTCTGCAGCCTGTAGGTATCACTACAATATAGACATGAAATGTCTATGAACAAAAAGTGCTTAAAAAAACCCACTGGGAACAAAACCACTGGGAACCAAGATGTGCACAGCCTGTCTATGTGAGACATGGCATAAAATGAGAGGCTCAAAGGCTGTGAGATTTATAGTGGATCAAGATGAATCCACCATATAGATGAACAATGGTCAGTAACAGCATGTTCAGCAAGAGAAAGGAAAGCATCACAGGGGGATGTATCGCAGGAATGGAACCTGCAAACCTCACGAAAGACTCTCTCATGCTCTCCTCTGCATCCCTCAGGCTTCAGCTTAAACATACAGTTTTGGAGCCCATTATTTCAAGGAAGATGTAATCCCCTCAGCAGTTCTATAGATAAAAGCTAGAAACTACAACCATCCAGGAACACTGGAAGAATGGGGCTGTTCAGAGAAGAAAGGGGAAGACTAAGGAGGGATACAATAATTGTCTTCAGATACAGAAAGGGCTGCCACAGAGAAAAAGGGGGTAATTTTTTTTTCATGTTTCTGATCACCAGAATAAGAAACGATTACCTTAAATTGCAGCAGGGTTGCAAGAAAATATCAGTGAAAACTCTAGAGGTAAGGCTAAGGAGCTGTACATTTCCTGATGAAGTTGTGGAATTGCTGTTTCCAGCCCAGGTTAGAAACCCATTTGTCACACAGAAATTCAAGAGAACTGATCTGGTTTTGGGGCAGCCTGATCCAGATTTGGTGCAAGCTGGTAAGATCCCTGATCTTCTTAGGTCCCTTTCCCCCATCTGTTTTAAGAGGAGAGGAGCCTGCTTCTAAGCCAGACTCATTTAGGCAGAACACCAGTTTATCCTGGGAACAAGAGGTTCTCCAAACTCCCCTACCCACTGCCAAGGAACATGGTTGGCCTTCACCTTCTCTCTGGGTGAGCTGAAGAAAACCATCTTTTTTCTAAGTCTCACATGTTGACAGAACTCCAGAATCACATGGTGACCAGAGCAGAAGGCTCCCAGGAAGACACGGTTGTCACTTTTCATCAATATGTGCACGCTGCTGGATCCGGAGCACTAACGGCTCATCTCAGCATCACCACCCCTACCAAAGTGAAAATAAATGGCGTTTTGGTGACACAGCGACTGATGCACTGAAATACATTCTGATAGCTACTGACTCAGTTTCAACAAAGCAATAAACAACAACTGTTTATTGACTTTCTACTAGCTCTGCCAATGCACCAGTTACAACCTTGCTGTTTTTCCTTTCTGAGCAACTGCTGAACAGACCTTATTTAACTGTAACAAATTAGGCCTGTAACAAAAAAAGATCCAGACTTTGAACCTGATTCATTTATAATTGTAAGACAAACTGGTATGTGAAGCCATTTTTTTCCGCATTTGAAAAGCCAGCAGTGTTAATATTGCTGCATGATTAAAACCTCAAGTCATATTAATTAAATTGAACCAGAACGTCACTGAAATGACTTTTTACTGTGTACACCTGCAGTCATGGTAGCTCAACTCACTGGCAGGTAACAAGGAGTTCAGATCTTTGCTTTGTTTCAAATGGGGACAGAAGAAAAGTGCCAGTCTGCCTGTGTGTGCCGCAGTGCTTCTGCTGAAATGGCCCCTTGGAGCCCCGGCCACGAAGGGTCTGCCCGACTGCCACATTGAAACTGAACAAAATGCAGCAAACAGAAAGGCGTAAGCTGTGGAAAGGGAACAAGATGTTTCAGAGTTCTGTTTTCCTAATCAAAAATGACATTTGCAGCACAGGGAAGAAACTCTCTTTTTTTAGATGATGATGTATGACTAATCCTGGGAGTCTACGGTAACAGAGGAAGCACCAATTCAGTAAATAGCCCCAATACTTTGGGAAAGCAACTGAGGGACAAGGAAGAAAAATGGGAGTAATTACATTATTTCTGTTAGATTTCCCTCCGAGAAACCAGCAGCAAAAGCAGCCCCCGGTCTTTTTCTTTCCATCAGGATAGAGTATATTTAACACCGTATTTCCCTCCAGGCTCTTCTCATGCACATAAGCCATCACTATTATCACATGCATTTACAGGTTTGGTATCTTGTGCTAACTTTACATGACTTAAATTGGATCATTAACATTGCAAATTAGAGAAATGCCACACTGCACCCCCCACTGCCTGCAGCACTTGCCAAGCGGCTGGCATGCAATAACTATTTAAAACCAGCTATTACCTGAGGTATGTTTTCAGGATGCTTCAATACCAAAACATTTCCTTCCTTGTAAAGGATATATACATGAGGACATTACACCTTTCCTTTTGTACCTCTGATTACACAGCCACAGCTCTGAGGTGCAACATGAGACATATGAGTATTTAAGGCAGTAAAGCATCACAAATTCCTTGGTAGCTATTGTAAGAGTCAGTTTAGCAACTGGCATCTGGCCAAACCAGGACCTCAAAAACCCACAAACAACTTTACAACTGCTCTTTAAACCTCGACTCATGAGGGAGGGTACCCTCAAAATGATTAAAAATTGAGAAACGTGTCGGAGCCAAGGTCACAGTGTGTTTGGAGGATGGAGGCAGGAACATATTGTCTTGTCTACATATCATAGGCAAATCCTACAGAAAATTGCAGTGCTCTGCACAGGTCTAGTGCTGCCCATAAAGGACCACAGCAGGATCTTGTAGTGACTGAATTCATGCTCATTGGTTAGTGTTTAGAGCTTCTGTCAAAGGTGTGTCGCATCTGTACTCTTTCAAGGCTTTAAAGGAGGCTCACCAAGAGGAAAAGTCTGTTTTCAAAGAGAGAGTTGATTTTTCCACCTGAAATGAAGACGACCAGAGACTCTCCTGCATGGCAGAGAGGAACTGTGCTTCCTTCCCGTGGACAACCCCAACACCCAGAGAAACTGGCTGAGAAAGTGCAAGACAAGTGGTGCCATCGCTGCTGAAATGCCACGGTCGTGGGCATATACAGAACGGTTTACAGATCCTCTCTGCACGCAGCTAGGCTGTTCCAGCTGTACATGAAAGATGAGATCCAAGTTTGCCTGACGGAAACACTAAAAATGTTGGCTGGTTCTGGCAGATACTGCAGAAATGACATATTCTGACAAAAATGTCCCAAAACAATACAAATGACAGTAGGAGAGTCCTGTTCCAGTGATGTAAGTTCCCTCCAACATCGTGGAGATCGGGTAATCACTTTCATAGGCCATGGACTGGATCCAGCGTGGCAAATATGATGTTACTAAGCTTTTAGAGCCTCTGGCTGTTAAGAACAATAGCAGGAAAAGCTGGGATGGCTCCACATCCATACCTTTCAACAAACCAAGGGGTCTAATCAGTGGTTCAATGTCACAGCTATTACTAGGATACCTCTAGGGCCACTCATTCTTTTCCAGTTAGCAGTTAGGACCCTTCTTTTACAAAAGGTGGCTGATTTTCACATGTTCAACTCCTATACGTGTAAGATGAATGAGGTCTTGCTTTTTGCTCCTGGAATACCCCTAGCACCTTTAATCCAGTCCCTCAGATCCTTTTCCAAGCTGTTTGATTGCTTCTCCTGTTCACTCCTTCTCCAACAATAATTTTTCGTCCTGCCTTTCTCCTGCACCTCGCAACTCCCCCTTCTCCCAGAGGGCAGGGGTGTCTGGCTCTGCAGGCTCTCTGACTGAGGTCTCCAGTCAACGACGAGACCCGCATGCTGGACAATGCCACCTGCCAAGTGTCAGTTTGATGTCAGACATTTCTGGAGTGAAAATGAGATGTGTGCAGACTGCAGAACTTTTTTTTCAGCCTCTGGGTTCATGTTGAAACCACAGGATGTCCTCTCCACTGCACACCTATTTCATGTTTGCCAGGTCTATTGCCTTTAACCCAAGGCACCCTGGGCAGGGTGTTTGCCGTCTATACAAGCTGTCTATACAAACAAGGAGTTTGTATGCCTGCACTTTACTCAGTCTGCACTCGCAACCAAGGGCATGGATGGATCTTGTAAGTGCTTTCAGCAGGGAACCACTGCATCTCCCTCCAGGTACTCAGCCAAAACTGGCTGAGGAAAGAGTTAAAGTCACCAGCATGGAAATCTTAAGGACTCAGCAACCTGCTTTCTAGGGAAGTTGAACGTCTGGGAATGCTGCATAGCAAAGGCAGTCAGGATGCTGAGGGAAGAGCAAATACCTGTGCATTTGTCCAAGATCAAAGCTACCTCTGGCCCCACGAAGGAGGGATGCTGAGAAAACTGAGGAAAGGAGACAGGCTGTAAGCAGGATCCAAACAAAGCTCTGAGGAAGCATTTTGGCGGCCCACCACTCTGGGATGGAGGTTTCAAGAGATTTCTCAAGAATAATAATGGACGCCCAGTGGCATTCAAAGCTCTTGAACAAATCTAAAAACATAGGCCCTTCCAACACGACCCAAGGCTCATGCACCAAGCATATCTGTCACACTGCAGACAGGTGGGAATCTCAGTGGTGGACACCAGCTTAGCCTGGATGGAGCAGGGGACTCTGCCACAGCCCATGCTTTCATACCCACCCAGTGCTGCCTCCTGACCCCACAACCCAGGCTGACGGGTTCAGCCAGGATCTTCGTGGGTAATGCTAACAGCTTTGAGAGGGCAGCACCGGGCAGGCAGGACTGCTCCTGTCCTCACCTCGCCATGCTGAACGTGGCCACCAGTTCAAAGTCTTCAGCATGTTGCCGTGAGCACAGCCTGAGAGGTCACTTGCCCATCCTGCAAAGGTGGATCTCAGCATCAAAACCTTACTGGTTTCTCTCCACTAGTAGAGAAAACAAAGCCACCAAGCTGAGTGTTCAGCAGCCCTTTTCTCTTTAGCACAACACTTTCAACTTGTCCCAAGAGATGGAGAGCTCAATCATCAGATTTCCATATTTATAAGGAGAGAGTTTCTGTTTAGCCAAGCTTGTGACAGAAATAACCCCGCAAACAGCAGCAGGAGCAGCAGTGCGGCAAACGCATCTGAGGGGCAGGGATGTGAAAGCTGAGGGAGATCTCAAGTCGCTCTCTACCTTGGCACAGCTTTCCAGCCCTGCGTGAGAAATTGTGAGGGCACAAATCATTTCGGCTTCTAAAATAAGAGCTCGCCTCACCCCCGCCCACCACGCCTGCATCTCCGTGACTAATTAGCATCCGGGGGGATACAGATTCTCCTCTGATAAAGTGCTGTTTGGCTCCCTTGTCCCCTGACACTTTTGTATTAGAAATATCCTCATTATGTGACTAATCGGGGAAGCCGAGATGAAGGCACAGGAGCCAACTTAAAGGGAAATCGCTGATTTTTACAAACATGGCTTACAAATTATTCTGTCTCCAAAGGGAAGGGATGCTTCTTCCCCTCCCAATCCTGAAAAAAAGGTGGAAAATTGAGGTCCCTGAAGAAAAACTTATTTTTATTACCAGAAGCGGCAGCTTTTATCATCTCCCCTATTCGTTAAGCTTGCTCCCAGTTCCCTTGGTTCTTGCAGGGTTGCAGTTTATGCACTGCAAAGGTCCCAGAGAGCCTGCCAGCTCCGCGCTGCCCGCTGGGGCTGGGCTCAGCACGGTGTCCAACAGCCCCAGCACTGCCAGACGCTGCGGATGGGAAGTGACAAGCCTGGTTAGCGTTTTACCATGTTGAGCTTAAAAAAGTCAGTGGCACACAAAATGCCAGCCACATCCCCGGCCGTCCCTCGAGAGCATCTGAAGATATTTAGCACTGTTATCTTTCACGCAGCACAGCAGGCTGAGCAAAGACCAGAGCATACCTTAAATACTGAGGTAAACTGGGCTTGGCAGGAGCTCTCTGAAATAAAGGCAAGCAGACACCATTTAGCAGCACAATAAGAGTGTTTTTAAAGGAGAATTTGTTTCCCCTCCTGCTCCCTGCAATGGAGCTGGTCTCTATCCGGCTCCAGCTTGTCTCCTCGGCCTCCCATTGACAGCACCAGAAAGAGATATCAGGCCAGACGGCTTCCGCCTTGCTTCTCCTTTGAAGGCAGCCCCTTTATCAGCCAAAATCAAGCCATCTGTCCCTGGCCCCCTTCAAGGAGCCGCAGCAGATTGCAGAGCACAGGAGGAAGCACGGCACAAGGTGGGAACAGGAGGTCGAGGGAGCTCACTGCACGCACAAAAAGCCAAACCAGATCCCTGGTTGAGCTGGGAAGGGAGATGAAAGGGTGACCGCAGTACCAGCGCTCCCTGGGACAGGCTCAGGCACACGCACACCAGCTCTCGCTCTTTATTCAGCTCCCTCTGGGCTGCTGCTCCTTCTGCTGTGGAGACACGGACCAGCCCCAATGCTCTGCGCCTGCTTTGCTCGCTGAGTGTGACTGCCCAAATCTTTGCATTTTGACAGTTTTTTTCATTTGCTAAATGTCTACTCTTTGCAGTGAAATTTTGCACTCTGGACATTTATCTCAGCCTGATTTGAAATATATGTATATATTTATACATAATTATATATATTTATATATATATTTATATATATATATATAAAATGGGATGCTTTATGGGATACTAATTTTTATATACATATAAAAAATAAATTTTTTTTGTTGGGCATTTTGTCACCCTGAGCCCTCCCCTCTAAGTGATATCCCTCTCAGCATCTGCAGTCCGAGGCTGAGGCTGATGGGGGCAGGGGACTGGCGGGGGACAAGCAGGGAGGGAAGGCAGGGTCTGCCAGGAGGACTACAGCTGGCTGGAGAAGGGGATGGGGGAAACAGACTGGATGGGTAGCCAGGAGGGGAAATAGGAATGGCTGAATGATGTTCCTAGAAGAACAGGTGCAAGAAGACAAGGAAGAGACAGGAGAGGGACAGTGAAAGGCAGTCAGGGTCAAAAGCACTAGAGGACATAGCTGTCAGACATCTGTGATACGATGCACCTCCGTGCTCTGCCAGGGCTTGCGCACATGAAGGACAACAACCAGCCATTGCTGTTACTTCCACAGCTGGGCCCAGACTACCTTTGAGTGAAGCTCCAGAAGCCTTCTTGCAATGAAGGTATTTAGGAACCTAACTGGCTCTGTGCCCTGAACTCAGGTAAGGCTAGTGGCATGGAGCAACGTGCTCAGACAGCCCAGAGCCATGCTGGTGCTGCTGTGCCAGGCCACGCTGAGGTTTCCTTATAGTCCATTTTCCTCTGTTAAAGCTGCAGGGAACTGACATTAGAAAAAAAAAGCAGGGCTGGCTTGCCAAGCTCTCAAATATAGCTACTGCAGCCTAATTTGAGCCCCTGCAACCTATGTGCTACAAAACAATCTTTAATGACATACTCATGTAAAGCCTTTCCCTTGGTCATTCAGGAGCCAGCATGGACCTACGCTGGAGATGAATCAGGGTTACACAAGGAGGGAACAGAAGCCCAAATACATGATTTCTTGCAGAAGTTGCAAGTCATGTAGGGAACAGGGGAGCAGAGTGCACAGGAGGAAAGATGATCCTGTGGTCATACAATGTGGGGCTGTCCTAGAGAACTGGGACCTTTATGCTCTTACATGAAATGTGTCAAGTCTCTAAAACCAGATTTCCCACAAAGGGTCACTAATAAGGTCTCCCTCCTCTGGTGGGCTCCTGGATCACAGCCCTGCAGTCTGATATGCTGAGTGCTTACAAATGCTACCAAAGTGAGTGGGAGCTGTGCTTTCAGTAGGTGAAAAGATACAAATTGGGGGGGGGGATCATGAGGCAAAAGGTTATGTTGCACTGAAAACCCCAAATGATCTTCTGGCCTTAATCGGTCCCTGTCTCAAGCCTGTGTCCGTCCAGCCACAAGATCATGAGAGAGAGGGAAGGGATTTTGAAAGGACCAAGGGGATCTGGTAAGGCTTTCTAATCCATCCCCTCACCTAGCAGTAGGGCTGCAGAGGAACAAGGACTTTGTGAAGCGCTCAGACACTATCTGTCGTGCCAAATGCCATGACACAGTATCTGTGTGCCAAAGCCCACAAAATTACTTACTTGGCCGTCAGGGGAATGTTGTTTTTATGCCTTTCTTCATCTTCTGTGTGTGTGGCTCTGCCATGTCTTTCTGCACCCGGTAGACCTATCCTTCCCCCTGATGCACTGGCTTGTCTTGCAGCCCTATTTGCAACCCTGCCAGTTTCCTTGCCAGCATCACCCCACTGCCTGTACAGCCGCTCTCCCCGGAGAGCTGGGAAAGTGCGAGCACTCAGTGAAGTAAGAGCAAGGGAACTATTATAACAAATCAGAGCAGCAGCCCTGATCTTTACCTTTGATCTTACTAAAGGCTTGTGCTCATTCATCCCAAACGCAGTA